>NW_004443987.1:11031136-11032547 GCF_000243295.1 Trichechus manatus latirostris
ACAGAACAAAATAGTGTCTCATTAAACAGTACACATGTTGCCCTATGACAATGGTTAACAACCCCACTACACGTCATCACTGTCCTTACTCAACCTTGGGTTCCCTATCACCAGCTTTCCCATCCCCTTCTGCCTTCTAGTCCTTGTCCCTGGACTGCTGTAAATCCCGTTCTGTTTTATGGGGCTGTCCAATCCCCGGCTGTCATAGTTTGAATTACCTCCCACAAAAAATGTGTGTATCAATTTGGCCAGGCCAAGATTCCTGGTATCCTGTGGTTTTCCTGTATGTTGTAAATCCTGCCTCTATGATGTTAATGAGGGAGGACGGGTGGCAGTTGTGTTAGTAAGGCAGGACTCAATCTACAAGATTGGATTGTATCCTGAGGCAATGTCTTGAGATATAAAAGAAGTGAGCAGAGAGACAGGGGGACCTCATACCATCAAGAAAGCAGTGCCAGGAGCAGAGCGAGTCCTTTGGAGCGGGGTCCCTGCGCCGAGAAGCTCCTAGTCTGGGGTAACACTGATGAGAAGGCCGACAGAGACAGAAAGACTTCCCCTGGAGCTGACACCTTGAATTTGGACTTTTAGCCTACTTTGATTATGAGGAAATAAACTTGTCTTCATTAAAACCATCCGCTTGTGGTGTTTCTGTTATAGCAGCAGTAGATGACTAAGACAGAATTTGGTACCCGGAGAGTGGGGTGCTGCTCTAACAGATACCTAAAATGTGGAAGCGGTTTTAAAACTGTGAATGGATAGAGCAGTGGCAGCAACAGAGGACCAGCAGCAGCAGAGAACTTATAGCAGCAGAGAACCAACAGCAGCAGAACCAGGAGACCAGTGCGAGATGGCGCTGGAGCCGACCCATGGGGCAAGAGAGCTGAGTGCCTGTGTGCAGGAGGCTTCCTGGTGGAGGGGGGTGCCTCTGGGCACTTATAGGTGGAGCTAGGCTTGCCTACTCACAGAGCGAGAGAGCTGAGTGTCTGTGTGCACAAGGCTTTCTGGCAGACTGGGGTGCCTCCGGGCACTTATACCAGTGGAGCTACAGAGCTTTGGAACACTTGCCCCAGCAGGGCAGATGCAGGCGTGAGGCCCAAGGGCCCAGAGGCCATAGGAAGCAGAAGCTGAAGAGACAAGGGACACAAGAAGCCCAGCTGCTTCAGTCTCAAAAGGTATGGCCATGACCTCAGGGGTTTCAAAGGGTGTAGCCATGGCCTCTGGTGTTTCTAAGGGTGGAGTTGTCACTCCTATGGACTAAGAGAATGGTGCACCTAAAGCCAAGGGAGCAGAGTTGCTGTCCCAGTGGGCCTGGAAGGCGGAGCTGAAGCCCAGGGGCCTCCACTCAAAATCCAGAGACTGTGGCCAATACATAGAGTCTGGAGGGCAGGGCCATTGTGTAAATTGTCTCAGA
>NW_004443987.1:11033692-11034892 GCF_000243295.1 Trichechus manatus latirostris
TAGCAATGGGGAGTAAATAATAGTGAGCCGGGCCTATGCAGCCTCTTCCAGCGCTACCATTTACAGGCTCTGTGACCATGGGTAAAAACTACTTAACTTCTCACAGCCCCAGTTGCTTTATTTGTAAAATGTAAGTAGTAACATCTAAATTATAGGTTGTTTGGAGGCTTAATTAAGGTAACATGGGTAAAGTATATAACAAGGTGCTTGGTATGTAATAGGTAAGCACTCAATAAATGGTAGCTATAGGAGAAAAGGAAATGTTTGTCAGTTGAATGATTGAACTTATAGTCATTTACTGATCACTTCCCTTAGGGTTTATCTATTTATTTAATAAGTGTTTTTAAATATCAACTACGTTATAGATAGTGTGCTAGACATCAGGAATACAGAAATAAATAAGACATAACCAGTCCTCTGGGCCCTGAGGGTACAGTAGAATTTAGCTGAAGTGACCATATTTTTTCTGGCATTTTACTAAGAAAATTTTCAAATGTAGAGAAAAACATCAATGAATTGTACAATAAGCATCCATATAACTTCCACCTATGTTCTCCAGTTAATATTGTTCTATATTTGCATTATGACATATCTAAACATATACCAGACTCTCTAGCCATCCATCAATCTCATTTTTTTTGTTTATTATTGTAGCTTAAGTGAAAGTTTACATTTGAAGTTAGTCTCTTATACAAAAATTTATACATACGTTGTTATGTGATCCTAATTGCTCTCCCTGTACTGTGACAGCACACTCTTCCTTTCCACCCCTGATTTCCCATGTCCATTCAAAAGGCTCCTAATCCTCCCTGCCTTCTCAACACACCTCTGGATAGAAGCTGCCCATTTAGTCTCATGTATCTACTTGAGCTAAGAAGCACACTCTTCACGAGTATCACTTTATGTCCCACAATCCAGTCCAATCTTTGTCCGAAGAGGTGGCCTCAGAAATAGTTTCAGTTCTGGGCTGATAGACAGTCTGGGGCCATGCTTCTGGGGTTCCTCCAATCTCAGTCAGACCATTAAGTCTGGTCTTTTTACGAGAATTTGAGTTCTGCACCCCGCCTTTCTCTTGCTGCATCAGGGTCTCTGTGTTGTGTTCCTTGTCAGGGCGGTTATTGGTGGTAGCTGAGCACCATCTAGTTCTTCTGGTCTCAGGCTGATGAAGTCTCCGGTTTATGTGGCCCTTTCTGTCTCTTG
>NW_004443987.1:11035657-11039306 GCF_000243295.1 Trichechus manatus latirostris
TAAGGAAGCGCCAAATCGATTTCCAAAGTGGTTGTACCATTTTACATTCCCACCAACAGTGTATAAGTGTTCCAGTCTCTCTACAACCTCTCCAGCATTTATTATTTTGTGTTTTCTTTTGGATTAATGCTAGCCTTGTTGGGGTGAAATGATATATCATTGTAGTTTTGATCTGCATTTCTCTAATGGCTAATGATCCTGAATATTTCTTCATGTGTCTGTAGCTATCTGAAAGTCTTCTTTGGCAAAGTGCCTGTTCATATCCTTTGCCCATTTTCTAATTGGGTTATTTGTCTTTTTGTTGTTGAGGTTTTGCCGTATCTTGTAGATTTTAGAGATTAGACACTGATCGGATCTGTCCTAGTGGAAATTTTTTTCCCAGACTGTAGGTTGTCTTTTAACTCTTTTGGTGCAGTCTTTTGATGAGCATAAGTGTTTGATTTTTAGGAGCACCCAGTTATCTTGTCTCTGTTCTGGTGCTTTTGCAATGTTACTTATAGTTCATATTCTGTTTATGCCATGTATTAGGGCTCCTAGTGTTGTCCCTACTGTTTCTTCCATGTTCTTTATCGTTTTCGATTTTATATTTAGGTCTTTGCTACATTTTAAGTTAGTTTTTGTGCATGGTGTGAGGTATTCGTCTTATTTCATTTTTTTTGCAGATGGATATCCAGTTATGCCAGTACCATGTGTTAAAGAGACTGTCTTTTCCCCAATTAATGGACTTTGGGCCTTTGTCAAATATCAGCTGCTTATATGTGGATGAATTTATGTCTGGATTCTCAATTCTGTTCCACTTGTCTATGTATCTGTTGTACAATTACCAGGTTGTTTTGACTACTGTGGCAGTATAGTAGGTTCTAAAATCAGGTAGTGTGAGGGCTCCCAGTTTGTTCTTCTTCTTGAGTAATGCTTTACTTATCCGGGGCCCCTTCCCTTTCTATATGAAGTTGGTGATTTGTTTCTCCATCTCATTAAAAAATGCAGGCAGAATATGGATCGGGATGGCATTGTATCTGTAGATCGCTTTGGGTAAAATTGACATTTTCACAATATTAAGTCTTCCTATCCATGAGCAAGGTATGTTTTTCTACTTAGGCAAGTCTCTTTTGGTTTTTTGCAGTAGTGTCTTATAGTTCTCATTGTATACATCTTTTACAACTCTGGGTAGATTTATTCCTTAGCATTTTATCTTTTTGAGGGCTATTGTAAATGATACTGATCTGGTGATTTCCTTTTTGAAGTTCTCTGTGTTGGTATAAAGGAATCCAACTGATTTTTGTATGTTTATCTTGTATCCTGATACTTTGCTGAAATCTTCTATTAGTTCCAGTAGTTTTCTTGTGGATTTTTTGGGGTTTTCTGTGTCTAACATCATATCATCTGCAAATAGAGATACTTTGACTTATTCCCTACCTATTTGGATGCGCTTTATTTCTTTTTCTAGCCTAAATGCTCTGCCTAGGACTTCCAGCACAATGTTGAGTAAGAGTGGTGATAAAGGGCATCCTTGTCTGGTTCCTGTTCTCAAGGGGGATGCTTTCAAAGTCTCCCCATTAGGATGATGTTGGCTGTTGGCTTTGTATAAATGCCCTTAATTATGTTGAGGAATTTCCCTTCTATTCCTATTTTGTTGAGAGTTTTTATCATGGATGGGTGTTGGACTCTGTCAAATGCCTTTTCTGCATTGACTGATAACATCATGTGGTTCTTGTCTTTTGTTATCTTAATGTGATGGATTACATTGATTGTTTTTCTAATGTTGAACCATCCCTGCATACCTGGTATAAATCCCGCTTGATCATGGTGAATTATTTTTTGGATATGTTGCTAATTCTATTGACTAGAATTTTGATGAGGATTTTTGCGTCAATGTTCATAAGGATGTTGGTCTGTAATATTCTTTTTTTGTAACGTCTTTACTGGTTTTTGTATTAGTGTTATGCTGGCTTCATAGAATGAGTTTGGGAGTATTCCATCCTCTTCTATGCTCTGAAATACCTTTAGTAGTAGGGGTGTTAACTCTTCTCTGAAAGTTTGGTTGAATTCTCCAGTGAAGCTGTCCGGGCAAGGGTTTTTTTCTTTGTTGTGAGTTTTTTAATTCTCTTTTCAATCTCTTCTTTTTTTATGGGTTTATTTAGTTGTTCAGCCTCTGTTTGTGTTAGTTTATGTAGGTAGTGAGTTTCTAGAAAATTACCCATTTCTTCTAGGTTTTCAAATATTTTAGAGTACAGTTTTTCATAGTATTCTGTTACGATTCTTTTAATTTCAGTTGGGTCTTTTGTGATAGAACCCATTACATTTCTTATATGGGTTATTTGCTTCCTCTCCTGTTTTTCTTTGTCAGTTTGGCCAATGGTTTATGGATTTTGTTGATCTTTTCAAAGAACCAGGTTTTGGTCTTGTTAACTCTTTCAACTGTTTTTCTATTCTCTATTTCATTTAATTCTTCTCTAATTCTTATTATTTCCTTTCTTCTGGCATCTGAGGGCTTATTTTGCTGTTCTCTTTCTACTTGTTCAAGTTGTAAAGTTAATGTTTTGATTTTGTCCCTTTCTTCTTTTTGATTATGTGCGTTAATTGCTATAAATTGACCTCTGAGCACTGGTTTTGCTGTGTCCCAATGGTTCTGGACCAATGTGGTTTCATTCTAGTTTGAGTCTATGAATTTCTTTATTCCATTCTTAATTTCTTCTGTAACCAAGTAGTTTTTGAGCAAAATGTTCTTCACTTTCTATGTGTTTGATTTTTTTTCCTTGCTTTTTCTGTTATTGATTTCTACTTTCATGGCTTTATGATCAGAAAAGATGCTTTCTAATATTTTGATGCTTTGGATTTTGGTGAGGCTTGCTTTGTGGCCTAATATGTGGTCTATTCTAAGGAATGTGCCATGTGCATTGGAAAAGAAAATATACTTCACTGCTATTGGGTGGAGTGTTTGGTATATGTCTGTGAGATCATGTTGGTTGATTGTAACATTTTGTTGTTCTGTGTTTTTGTTCATCTTCTTTCTGGATGTTCTGCTTTTTACTGAAAGTGATGTCTTGAAGTCTCCTACTACTATTGTGGACCTGTCTGTCTTTTCAATGCTGTTAGAGTTTGTTTTATGTATTTTGGAGCCCTGTCATTTGGTACGTAAATATTTATTATAGTTATGTCCTCCTGGTGTATTGACCTTTTAATCATTATATAGTGTCCTTCCTTATCCTTTATGGTGGATTTTACTTTAAAATCTATTTTGTCAGAGATTAATATTACTTCTCCTGGTAACTTGCGAAAATGGTGCTCTAGGCAGAAGCACCACCCCGTCCCTCCACAGCAAAGATCTGAAAAACTAAGCCAAACAGAGAATACAACAATCCTGAAACCCTAGAACATCAAATGAAGAGATAGAGAACTTAGCCAAGCACCAAAAGGAGTGAGAAAACTGACAGAGAACGGAGAGCGAGGACACATTCATGCAGAGTTCCCCTACCAACTAACGCAGTGTGGATCCACCATCTTGGACTCCTAACGGAGACCAGCAAATGGGGGTACGAGAAAGCAGCCTCACGGAGCGTCCAGTGGGAGACAAAACAGCCGGTAATTTGTGGTGTGTGCTTTCCCACCCCCCACCCCTCTTCCCCCCGGCTCGGCCTCCTGTGCTTCC
>NW_004443987.1:11050391-11105686 GCF_000243295.1 Trichechus manatus latirostris
ATCTCTTGAAGAGTTCTATATATTAATCTTTTGTTTTCTGCCTCTGGTAATTCCAAGAACTTTTCTTCCTCTGGAAAATTTCTAGATTATTTTGGGAGCTTGCTGAAGCCTTCATGGACTGCTTCTTTTTGTGATTTGATATTGACTGTTGTCTCCGAGCTATCAGTAAGTTATTATTTGTATTTATTTTATGTTTGCTTACTGTGTCCTAGCCTCTTGTTTTGTTTTGTTTTGATATGCCCAGATAGGCTGCTTGTGTGAGATAGCCCATTCACAAGCACCCTTGAAGCTCCAATGTCCTTCCCCCAAGTGGCCAGACCTGCCACTAAGTATGTGAGCCCAGGAGTCTACCCACTCCTCCTGTATGGATTCAGCTCAGGTGTCCTGGTAGTCGGCCACCAAGTATGTGGTGCAGACTCTCACCTACAGTTCTAGACAGGCATGGGTGATTGGTGTAGGTCCCGGCATCTGGCTGCAGCAGGGAGACACAGCCTGAGCAAGGCAGTTGGCCGACAGCCACCTCCGAGTGACCAGGAGGAAAGTGTGTCCCTGTTCCCTAGAGCATGTATGTAGATGGATGGGTTTTACAGCCAGACTATGAGCACCCAATGCCATTGTCTGTAAGGACTAGGGAGCACCTATTATTCTTGGGCCCCTGTCACTGGTGATTAGGTAGCATGGCTGGAGCCACCAGTCCTCAGGCCCATGATGTGGGTAGGTGAAAACCCTGCTTAATGGGCACAGCAGTGTCAAATGTCACAAACCTGCCACTGAAGTTGGACTTCTGGTATATATCCTTTTGTACTGCAGTGATGAGGGCCTATGCTGTTGAAATGGGCCCACACAAGTCTATGTAGGGGGAAAGGCACTCAAATTTGCTGGATCCCTTATGCCTGTGCATTGGCAAAGGAGCTGTGCCTTCCCTGAGTTCCTGGCTTAGGGGAACCGGAACATTAATTTTTCCCCTGTTTGTTTATTTGTTCACTCTCCAAGGCCGGGAGATTGGCTCAGGGTGTGTGACTGGTCCTACTTCCGGCCTAGGGGAGTCGACAGTTGTTGAAGCTGGTCTGGGACCCAGTGCAGAACAGGTAGCAGGGAGGTAAATGGGAGAGAGTTTTTTCCCTAAGGGGGGTGTTTTTGATCTCTGTGGTAGGCCAGACACAAGTACTTATCTTTTGCCGATCAAGGGCTGCTTCCCACTGCTTCTGGATGGCTGAGTAGACTCTCTGCTGCTGGGTCTCTCTCTGTGTGGAAAACTCCTCCCAAGCACCGCTGGTTGCCTGTCTCACTGCTCACCCCCAAGCTGATCCCTGCTGAAGGGCTCATGCTCTCGCTGGGTCAGGTCTGACAACTCCTTGCTGCTTCCGAACCGTCTCTCCCTTCCCTTGCCACTCAGTCCAGTTCCTCAACTTTGCCTTTGATGTTCAGAGCTCCTAGATTGTCATATATAATCAATTCACTTGTTTTTTGGGGTCTTTGTTGTAAGAGGGAACACTAGAGGCTCTGACTACTCCGCCATCTTCACCTTGCCTCCCAATGTATCTCATTTTTAATTCATTTCAAAATAAATTGCAGGTATTAGTATACTTACTCCTAAACACTTCAGAATACATTTTTTGATGTTGTTAAGTGCTGTTAGGTCAGTTCTGACCTATAGCGACCCTGTGTACAACAGAACGAAACACTGCCCTGTCCTGTGTCTTCCTCACACTCATTGTTATGCTTAAGCCCATTGTTATAGTCACAGTGTCAATCCGTCTCATTGAGGGCCTTACTCTTTTTTGCTGAAACACTACCAAGCATGGTGTCCTTCTCCAGTTTCTGGTCCCTCCTGATAACATGTCCAAAGTATGTGAGACGTTGTTGTCTCACCATCCTTGATTCTAAACAGCATACTGGTTGTACTTGTTCTGAGACAGATTTGTTCATTATTTTGGCAGTCCATGGTATATTCCATATTCTCCGCCAGCACCACAATTCAAAGGCTTCAATTCTTCAGTTTTATTTATTCATTGTCCAGCTTTCACATGCATATGAGGAGACAGAAAATACCACTGCTTGGGCCAGCCACACCTTAGTCCTTAAAGTGGCATATTTGCTTTTTAACACTTTAAAGTAATCTTCTGAAGCAGATTTTCCCAATGCAATGTGTCATTTGATTTCTTGACTGCTGTTTCCTTGGTTGTTGATTGTGGATCTAAGTAAAATGAAATCCTTGACAAATTCAATCTTTTCTCCGTTTATCAAGATGTTGCTTATTGGTCTAGTTATGAGGATTTTTGTTTTCTTTATGTTGAGGTGTAATCCATACTGAAAGCTGGTCTTTGATCTTCATCAGTAAGTGCTTCAAGTCCTCCTCACTTTCTGCAAGCAAGGCTGTGTCAACTGCATAACACAGGTTGTTAATGAGTCTTCCTCCAATCTTGATGTCTCATTCTTCACATAGCCCAGCTTCTCGGATTACTTGCTCAGCATACGGTTTGAATAAGTATGGTGAAAGGATACAACCCTGTCGTACACCTTTTCTTAACTTTAAACCACACAGTATCCCCTTGTCCCCCTCTAGTTCTATGTACAGTTCCTTATGAGCACAATTAAGTGTTCTGGAATTCCCATTTTTTGCAATGTTATACATAATTTGTTTTGATCCACACAGTCGAATGTCTTTGCACAGTCAACTTCTTTCTGGTATTCTCTGCTTTCAGCCAGGATCCATCTGACATCAGCAATGACATCCCTGGTTCCACGTCCTCTTCTGAATCCAGCATGAATTTCTAGCAGTTCCTTGTCGATGTACTGTGCAGCTGCTTTTGAATGATCTTCAGCAAAATTTTATTTACATGTGATATTAATGATATTGCTCGATAATTTCTGCATTTGATGGATCACCTTTCTTTAGAATAGGCATAAATATGGATCTTTTCCAGTCGGTTGGCAAGGTACTGTCTTTCAATTTTCTTGGCATAGATGAGGGTGCACTTCCAGTACTGCATCTGTGTGTTGAAACATTGCAATTGGCATTCCATCAATTCCTGGAGCCTTGTTTTTCACCAATGCCTTCAGTGCAGCTTGGACCTCTTCATTCAGTACCATAGGTTCCTGATCATATGCTCCCTCCTGAAATGGTTAAACTTCATACAGTTCTTTTTGGTATAGTGACTCTGTGTATTCCTTCAGTCTTCTTTTGATGCTACCTGTGTCGTCTAATATTTTCTCTGTAGAATTCTTCAGTATTGCAACTTGAGGCTTGAATTTTTTCTTCAGGTCTTTCAGCTTGAGAAATGCCGAGTGCGTTCTTCCCTTTTGGTGTTCTAATTCCAAGTCTTTGCACATGTCATTATAATACTTTACTTTGTCCTCTCAAGCTGCCCTTTGAAATCTTCTTTTTAGCTCTTTTACTTCATCATTTCTTCCTTTTGCTTTAGCTACTCGATGTTCAAGAGCAAGTTTCCTAGTCTCTTCTGACATCCGTTTTGGTCTTTTCTTTCTTTCTTGTCTTTTGAATGACCTCTTGCTTTCTTCATGTATGATGTCCTTGATGTCATTCCACAACTCATCTGGTCTTCGGTCATTAGTGTTCAATGCATCATATCTATTCTTGAGATGATCTCTAAATTCAGGTGGGATATACTCAAGATTGTACTTTGGCTCTCGTGGGCTTGTTCTAATTTTCTTCACCTTCAACTTGAACTAGCATATGAGCAGTTGATGGTCTGTTCCGCAGTTGGTCCCTGGCCTTGTTCTGACTGATGATATTGAGCTTTTCCATTGTCTCTTTCTGCAGATGTAGTCGATTTGATAGTATGTATTCCATCTGGTGAAGTCTGTGTGCATAGTGGCTGTTTATGTTGTTGAAAAAAGGTATTTGCAATGAAGAAGTCATTGGTCTTGAAAAATTCTGTCATGTGATCTCCAGCATCATTTATCACCAAGCCATATTTTCCAACTACTGATCCTTTTTCTTTGTCTCCAACTTTCACATTCCAATCACTGGTAATTATCAATGCATCCTGATTGCATTTTCGATCAATTTCAGACTGCAGAAGTTGATAAAAATCTTCAATTTCTTCATCTGTGGCCTTAGTGGTTGGTGCATAAATTTTAATAATAGTTGTATTAACTGGTCTTCCTTGTAGGCATATGGATATTATCCTATCACTGTCAGTGTTGTAGTTCAGGATAGGTCTTGAAATGTTCATTTTGACAATGAATGCAACGTAATTCTTCAAGTTGTCATTCCTGGCATAGTAGACCATATGACTGTCTGATTCAAAATGGTCAATACCAGTCCATTTCAGCTCACGAATGCCTAGAATATTGATGTTTATGCATTCCATTTCATTTTTGATTATTTCCAATTTTCCTAGATTAATGCTTTGTACATACCATGTTCCAATTATTAATGTATGTTTGCAGCTGTTTCTTCTCATTTTGAGTCATGCCACATCAGCAAATGAAGATCCCAAATACTTGACTCCATCCCCGTCATTAAGGTCGACTCTACTTTGAGAAGGCAGCTCTTCCCAAGTCGTATTTTGAGTGCTTTCCAACCTGAGGGGCTCATCTTTTGGCACTATATCAGACAATGTTCTGCTGCTATTCATAAGGTTTTCACTGGTTAATTTTTTTTCAGAAGTAGAACTCCAGGCCCTTTTTCCTAGTCTGTCTTAGTCTGGAAGCTCAGCTAAAACCTGTACACTGTGGGTGACCCTGCTGGTATTTGAATACCAGTAGCATAGCTTCCAGCATCACAGCAATACCCAAGCTCCCACAGTACAACAAACTGACAAAGACACTTGGGGGTCAGAAGACATTATCATTAACTAAAGCTCAGTATTTGTTTATGTTCTCTTCTCTAAGATAAAATTTGCATAGTGAAATGCACAAACCTTAAGTTTAATGCTTGAGGACTTTTGACAAAATGTAAATACCTGTGTAGCCCAACCCCTATGAAGATATAGAACATTATTATCATTCCATAGTGTTCTTCAGGTCACTTCCTAGTCAGTCCCTTCTTCCACTCCCACCCTAGGGAAACATTCTTCTGATATTTTTCACCATAGATTAATTTAGCCTGTTTTAGAACTTCATATAAATGAAATCATGTAATATGTATATCTGTCACTTTGTAATGTTTTTACAACAGATCCAAGTTTTCTGTGATTCATTCAAGTTGGTGCATATATCATTAGTCCATTCATTTTTGTTGCTGAGTAGTATTCCATCGTATGCATATACCACAGTTTATTTAGCCATCCTCCTGTTGATGCACACCTGGGTTGTTTCTGGCATTTGGCTATCATGAATAAGTGACCATACTTTGTAGTTGTTGTTGTTGTTGTTGTTAGGTGCCGTGGAGTTGGTTCCGACTCATAGCGACCCTGTGTACAATAGAACGAAACACCACCCGGTCCCGCGCCATCCTCACTATCATTGTTATGCTTGAGCCCATTGTTGCAGCCACTGTGTCAATGCATCTCGTTGAGGGTCTTCCTCTTTTTTTCTGGCCCTCTACTTTACCAAGCATTATGTCCTTCTCCAGGGACTGATCCCTCCTGATAACATGTCCGAAGTATGTAAGACCTTATTTTAAGCCAACTAAATTTGAAGCAACTAGCCCCATCTGCTCTGCATTTCCAGTGCAGTCCATAGTCATATTTCTTGGTTTTCTTACCTGCTTATATGTAACATATGACTGTCAGTGGGCTATATCTCCTGTACCTAGCATGGAAAGCTTTCTAGAATGTGAACCCACCTAACTGTGTGTTTCATTCTGCCACATTAAGAACATTCTGCTCTTGTAGAGCCTCCTCTGTTGCTATCCCCTAAATAGGACAAATTTATTTCCTCCCTCTACCCATGCTTTCATTGTAACAACAATTGTTGCTTTCCTTCTGTTTCTCTTTTATAAACCCATGCCTCTTCGTGAACTTCCAATTATGGTTCCCTTCTAGCTAAAGAATTATTTTATTCATATTTCAGCAGAGATTAACACACAGCACCTTTTGAGGGGCAGTGGTTTTTGTTTATTCATTTATTCTTCTGTTCATCCATTTAACAGATCCTCATCGATCACCTACTGTGTGTCTTTGGGCATAAAATAGTGAGTAAAATAGCCCAAGCTCTGAGTGAGGGAGATAGCCATCAAACTAATTATACAAATATATCATTAAAAACTTTATTAATATATGGACACATACAGGGAGCTATGATAATATATACCAAGGAAATATGATCTTGGGCGGGAGAGGGAATTCAAGACAGACTTACCCAAAGTATTGACATTTCAGAAGAAATTTGAATGCTAAGTAGAAATTAACCAAGTGAAGCAGGGGAAAGGTGCAGAAGGGCAATCTATGCAGAAGGTATAGCATGTGCGAAACCCCTGAGATGCGTGGGGAGCATGGGGAGTGGGAGAACTAACAGAAGCCCTGTATTACTGGAGCACAGAGAACTGTGGGGACTGTAGATGAGGCTGGAGAGCTAGGTATGGATGTTCAGGGCCTTCATAAACCAGGTTAAGGATTTTGGTCTTCCTAAGAGCAACAGGAAGTCATTAAAGAAGTTGTGTTTTAAAAATATCACTCTGATTGCAATGTGGAGGATAGATTGTAATGGACAAGTGTGGCTTCAGGGAGAAGATTTAGGAGGCTAAGGCTATAATGTAGTCTGATGGTAGTTATTTGAACATGGGTGCTGGAGTGGAGATAGAAGTGGATAGAATCAAGATTCATTTAGAAGGTAAAATCAATGGGAATTGGTGGTGAGATGAATTGAGGTGAGTATTAAGGATGATTCCTAGGGTTTTGGCTTGCTTGAGTGGGTGGTGATTGTGCCATTAACTTTCACACACACACCCAAACCTCTGATGCCAACAAACTCTGCCACAGATACGCTATTCAGCCCTTAAAGTTGTGGGAAAAGTTGTTCAAAGATACCTTAGGGATGTTACTTAGACTCCTTATATGACTTGGAACTCTGCTAGGAGGATGCACTCTATACTGCCATATCCCAAAGCCATTTTAGGAAGAACTGGGATAAAGAATATGGAACTCTATTTTATAAGGGCACAGTAAAAGGGAGTTCAGGGGAGTGTCACATGCATAATACTCTGTGGTTTTAAAGACTTGCTGCCCTAGTGAGACTCTAGAGAGCCCTAAGCAATTCTGTAAGAGTAATTCATTGAAATATCTAAGCAATTTGGTAGCTGTTTTATACAGTTCAACAGGAACTTTGTTATGCATGAGCTGCCTCCTAGTGGCCTCTAAGTAAAATTGTCCAACTGCTCAGGGGAAAGGGATTTTTATGAAGTGGAAGAGGTCATTCAAGAATAGCTGGACCTCAGACTGCGTTTGGAAATTTTGAGAAAAGGTGGCAAATCCTAAAGTAAAAGGAACTACTGGCTAAGTTATTAGGCAAAGGAAGCCTGGAGGCCTAAGTTCTGCTCTGTCACAGCAGGGATTACCTTCAAGGGAAGAAGAGATGTGTCAGCTGGGGAAAGCAAGTTAGATTTAATTATTAGATTCCAAATCAATATTCACATTACATGATTCATCATCAAGCCTGGTACCTGTGGAGACTTCATTGGCAATATTGATTTTACAAAGATATACTCTAACTGGAAATGGGATGTTTTATTTCACTATGACTCTTGCATTCTTCTAGATTACTTTTTATCCCTTGTCTCAAGGGGAAACCTCATGAGGAAAGATCATGAGGTTTCTGAAAAGCCCATCTGCTTCCTACATTTTTTCACCCAGACAACCTGGTTGCTTTCAAATTGATACTGAAACAAGATAGGCATCCAGGTTTACCTAATGCCAGCCAGCCTCAATGTTGTTAACAAAAGTCAAAGAGTTATGAGTTGCAGTGAGAAATTTATTCATCTCTTAAAAAAAAAAGAGGATGTATCTGCAATTCATATCAGGGTTAGAAATTCCAGTTTAAGAGCAGTATTTGAAATTTGTATTATTCAAAATCAACAGGCGATAATAATCACCCAGGTACATTTTGCTAGCTCCTCCAAGCTGTTCAGGTGCTTAAGGCAGAGGCCAATTTGGAGACCCCCTTAGCGTTGCCTGAATCCAGGGAATGCCACAGAAATGAAAGGCCGCTTATAATCATGTACTAGTTAGTTCCCTGAAAGAGTTGGGTGTATCTTTCTACCAGGGACGGTCTGCAACACGGAATAGCACATACAAGAAAACTGTTAGTGAGAGATATAATCCCACTGCACAATTAATGGTCTCTTCCAGAACTGTCTCTTTTCCTAATAAATTCCCAGCAAGAAATGTCTGCATTACCTTGAAAAACTATCAGGAGAATTTGAGAATTATGATTTTGGCCTTGATTGGTGTTTGTCTTTAGTCATGGTACCTTCTCCTTTCTGTATAGGAAAGAGTCACCTTTCAAATCTAATCTTTAACGTTCTTTAGAGACAGAAACTTATTAGTTGTTTAAAAGGATATTTAGGAGTTATTTTCTATATCAAAAATATAGTAAAGAGGCATTTTCAGAATACTGCAACTGTGGTATCTAGTCAGGAAATTTATATAAGCAGTAGGTGAAAAACATTCCTTGGGGTCTCTTCCAAATGAAGCATATTTGACATTCCTGGAAGTGATATTGGACTTACTCCAGCTAGCAATGTTCCTATAGTGGCATTTTTCTCACAACTTATCTTCCAAATGCTTGTTGCAAAGGCATTCTCCCTACCCCTATCCCCCTACCCCCGCCACACACACATTGAACCATAACAGATTTTAAAGCTCAAGGCACAAATGTCTGTCTCTTCTTTACAATTCACATTTCCCCCATCTTAATTAGCTGAGTTTCATTCTCACAACTAAAGACTTCCTAGGACTGAAGACTCCCTGTCCATATGACCATTCTCTCCACAGGAACCCAGAACAAAGTTGACAAGTGAAATGCACTTATTTTAATATAAGATTTCTATTTGTGACAGTTAGATTTTTGCCTGCAGCTTGCCCTGTAGGGTGTTGGGAGTAGGTTGGTGGATATCCTTTTACCTTTGAATCAAATCTTTTCTTCAAATAGACAGAACCCTTAAAAAAAAAAAGGAAAAAAATAAAAACTCTTTCAGGTAATCAATTTGATTTTAAGAATCACCTTGTCTTCAGTGGAGATAGTGTGATTGCTGAACTGAAGAAGTGTTTTTGTGCTATATAGATGTAACTTCATTCCCTGCAATCCAGCTACTTCTCTTCACATTTCATAGGAATTAACAACTTTGGTACCTGATACTGATGAGATGCCATTTAGTATGGTTGAAACCAGCAGCAGAATTGCTTCACCCACTATCTCTCTTATTCCTCAACTTAAATTCCTTTCCATACTACAGGAAAATTACTGGGTAATGCACAAGTATCACATCAGTATATTTCATCCTTTTCTGTTCTGCAACATAATCACACATAGTAAATCTTGAGTTACAACGTAGGCAGGATGATAGTTGCTAGGTGATAGGAAAGAATTAGGTCATTTCAGAGGAGCTATTCCAAGGCATAAAAGCATTGACTGGTGTTGCTAGAGGAATAGAATTATGCGATAATGACAATTTTTCCTTTTACAAAGGCCTCACAAAAATTCACAAAACTCATAAAACTAAATGATAGTGAGACTGAACCCACACCATGAAGAGAAAGGATAATCTACTTCAAATACTTTGAAAAAAAGTTTGAGATGGTCCCATATACATTGGAAATTTAAGATAATTTATGTATTTGTTTATAGTTCTGATGTGATTTGTTTGATAAATTCAATGTGCATTTCTTCCTATACGAGAAATCAAAGATAGGACATGTGGTGCTTCTACTGAATAATGATTTGTTCTTGGCCAGTAGACACTATGAATCATGTAAATGTATTCCTTTTCTTGCTGGATGCTAGAAAGCTTAGAGCCAAAATTGTAGTCCACCGTTTCCAATTGTATAGAACTTCATGGAATGCTTTTTCTGGCTAACTTCACACATTTAACTCTATCTTACTTTATTGCTTTTATTTCTCGTTTGCCTCATTTTCTAACTTATTTTCAGTTTATTTTATCTTACTGCAATGAATGCATCTTTGTAAACTGCTAAGCTACCTTATGTCAATTTTTGGAGTAAGGCATGGGAGAATGCGAGAAAGAGAGAGATTTTGTGAAAGCAACCTGGCTGATCTTTGACTATCTCCATGGTGAATTCAAATTGCTGAAAGAGCACACATAATGACTATTACACTGAAAAAATGGAACCAGGCCCACTATTGTCCAACCTGACACCTCAGTCATTTGCAAATTCTTAAAGATAAAATCTTGGACCGTATTTCATGTACTCTAGTTATAGTCATCATCGCCTGAGCTACTAAATCATTGCTGTTGCACTAAACCCTTAATTAGATTCCTCAGTTAACTGGCATGGTTCTTCATTTGACTTTTAGGGAAAATGGCAGATTGGAAGGAAACAAGCTACTTTCCAGGGTTTGTTTCTTAAAATTTAGTTTCTATAACTCTATGGTTTTGTTTCTGTCACCTTCAACACATTATCCATGCCTTCTCTGAATTGAGCACTTATTATTTACTCTGCTTAGAATATGCTACTCTCTCACTCAACAGCTTGACAAGCTACTAGCTGTCTTTCAAGCCTGAGCTCAAGTATCATCAGCTCAGGACATCTTCATGAGCCATCTCCAGGCTGGGTTGAGTGCCTGCCTAAGCACTGCTGTAAGACCTTGTGCCTACCTCTATTTTCACACACTATATTGAATCTGTATGTATGTCTGTCCCCCATACTATATTCAGAACAACATGAGGCAAAAACAGCGTGTCTTATTTATGTGTCTTATTTACTCATTGTATCCCCAGCACCTTTCATAGTACCTCATTCTCACAACTATTCGATAAGTGTTTGTTTAATGAATTAATGAAAGAATTGTCTGTACACATTGTTCAGCAGTCTAAATGACCAGAGGTTCAGATGATCTGAGAAAGTTTAGAAAATGATTGCCTCTTTGACCGTTTTATGATCTGGCTTATTTTGAAATGGAAATAGCCAGAATCTCACCTCTATAAATATCTTTGTCTATATGCCCATTTAGTGATTGTTCAGCTGGGAAAATCTCATGATAGCCCCTGGTTGTTTGGTAAGCTTACAAGGGCATTCCTCTGTGGGTGACAGCTGTCCCACAGAGCACCTGCCTTTGGCCTATCTTCACTAAGCCCCAAATCACTGGGTAATTTTACCTCCACTGTCAACCTACATTGAAAAAACCCTCAGTAATTGTTTTCAACCCTGTGGAGGCAGTTAAACTCTTCAGTTGGTAAGGACACAACCCAATTATAGGGAGAACTACTGAATCCTTCAGATAAAATCAGTAATGCCGATACTAAGGCACTAGATGCTTGGATTCTGCACTATACTCTAGATGAATTTCTCGTTATCCTTTAAACAGTGTTATCAGACCCATCTTTAAAATGCAAATGTCATGAAAGGCCCTGATGTGCCAGGTCCTCGAGTATCACTAAGTGTTTAATGGAAATATAAAGTTCTAAATTTCTTGTGCAAATGGACTAAAAGAGGCACTCATTATTTTAAAGCTATCTCAAATGGGCCTAGTGTCAGAGTTCATATCCTCGGTGAATTTCAGAAAACACTTGTCAATTACCACGGTCACATAATTGTACAGCTAGAAAATAATTCTTTTCCTGAACATGTGGTGGAGCAAATTATTGCACAGGAGGGGGTTAATGAAATTGTCTGCCAGTGGAGTAAATAATCGAGGGACAGAGAGCTGGGTATTAGGTTGATTAGAGGCTTGGTGCCCTAAATTATGCCTTGTTAGAGGTAGGGAGTCTACACATTCTATTTAAGTGGAAACAAATGAATTTAAGTGACACTGCACACCTAGTACTTCGATGACTATGAGATAGCGAGATAGCTGTGTTGTTTTTTTCTTAAAGTGTGTGATTAAAGCTGTAAGCTGTAATAACACTAAAACATTTCGTTTCTGAGCCTGTCATAATCTATCCACTGTGATAGTGGTGACGACTTTTTAGAGACATTTACAAAAACATCATGACAAATATTCGGCTGAAGAACCCACTGGGTATCCCATAATTTTCAAAACCAGAGTGAAATGTGATTCAAATTAATTAAATGTAACTTTCCAAATCACATAATTTAAGAATCAGAAAGTAGAGATTCATGTATTTTAGAGCTTAAGTGAACTTTAGAAGCCCTCCAAAATACACCCCCCCCATTTTATAGATGAGAAAATGGAGAGTAAAAGAAGTTAAGGGCCTTTCAACAAGTCACAAAACTTGCTGGTCCCACACAGGTAGCCACAAGATGAACTTTCTTCCTTGAAACACATAAAGCTTCGTTTTGTTTATTTGTTTTTTGAAGTACCATTCTTCTAGCCCTCTATTAATGGGGAGGCCTAAAACACATAGGTAATATTAGTGAAGACATGCAGTGTTAAAATATATATATATTTGGTTTATAATATCAGTATATTCCTTAAGTTTTAAAATGAACATGTTAAAGTACCTTGTATGATTTTTAGAGAAGAAAAGGTTGAAGGATGCTTTAACATTTTTCTTATAATCTCTAAAGGTATTTTAACATAAAGAACAGTAGCCACTTGTTCTCATATTTTATTTGGGAAATAAATGAGCGTTTTCATGGAATTTAGCTTAAACAGCAGTATCAACAATTTAGATATGAACGATTTGCTGATGGTAAATTACTAAATACTATAATGGGTTAATAAGACAATATATGTAATTTGTGAGACTATCAAACTAAAGGAATATTTTTGTATGTTTGGGATAAATCTATCTAAATATTTTACTGAAATAGTATTTTTTTCAGATACTATACAGAGGAACCACAATGGCTTAACAGTGGTTCAGAATGAAGATTTGACACATGAAGGAAACATCTTTAGAGTGTTTTTAAAGAAATATCTTATTCTGTGACTTTAGGGATTAATTAAAAGACAAAGTTACGATTGAGAACATGGCATATCAAAAAGAATATGGGCTTTCCAGAAGCTGTTATTTATCTGGCTTGGATAAATAATAGCTCTGTAATCATGGACAAGTAATTTAATCACTCTCGAGTGTAGTGTCTCATCTGTAAAACGGATGTAATAATGCCTGAAATGCATGTTGTCTTCAGCATTAGCACTAATGCATGTGAAGTACTTGGCACATAGTAAATGATCAATAAATGGTAAATCCTATTATTTGAGAAGTAATAGGAGCTATGGTCAGAAAAGCAAGTTGATTAAGAAGTTGTCTAATACCAGTAGTCTTAAGTAAATGTAACTTTCGGAGATTCTATCTCCGGGGAAGGGAAAAAGGATAAGACTGTAACAAAGAAGATAAGCCACTAGTTGATCTAAATAGCTATTGAATAATTTATTCATTCATTCAACAAATATATTTTGAGCTCCTACTATGTGCTAGACACTGTTTTAAGCTCTAGGGATTCGGCAATGAACAAGAGAAAATAGGTCAAATTGGCAAAGAGAAATCCTCCAGGGTATTTTTCTTGATTATTTTAGCATAGGTAAATCATGTAATCAGTATGCAGTTTCATAAAGAGATCTATATTTATTTATTTTTTATCTTTAAAGATTTTTTTTTATTGTATTTCAGGTGAAGGCTTACAGAACAAATAGTTTCTCATGAAACAGTAGTACACATATTGTTTTATGACATTGGTTAACAACCCCACAACATGTCAACCCTCTAACTTCTCAACCTTTTTTTTTTTGGTGAAAATACACATAGCCAAAGATACATCGTTTCAAAAATTCCTACATGCACAGTTCGGTGACATTGACTACGTTCTTCCAGTTGTGCTGCTATTCTCACTTAAGATGAAGGCTTACAGAACAAAATAGTTTCTCATTTAACAGTTACTACGCATGTTGCCCTATAACAATGGTTAACAATCTCACAACACATCAACAATATCCTTACTCAACCTTGGGTTCCCTATCACCACCTTCCTTGTCCCCTTCTGCCTTCTGGCTCTTGTCACTGGACTACTGTACCTCATTAGTCTCATTTGGTTTTACAGGACTGTCCACTCTCAGGCTGAACAGTGAACCTCAGAGGTAACTTCACCACTGAGCTAAAAGGGTGTCTGGGGGCCATACTCTCAGGGTTTCTCCAGTCTCCTTTAGGCCAGTAAATCTGGTCTTTATTTTGTGAGTTAGAATTATGTTCTACATCCTTCTCCAGCTCTGTCCAGAACCCTCTGCTGTGTTTTTATTAGGGCTTCCAACCTGTTCCTTCTGTTTAAACCCCTGCTGAGAATTTGCATTTCTAACAAGTTCCCTGCTGAGAATTTGCATTTCCAACTCACATATACTGAATCAGAATCTACATTTTAACAAGATCCCCAAGTGATTCTTATGTATAACTTCCTGGATACTTGTTGAAAATGCAAATTCTCAGCAGGGAACTTGCTGGAAATGCAAACTCTCAGCAGGGGTTTGAACCGGAGTGAACTGGTTTGAAGCCCTGGTTATTATGTTTGAGAGTTTGTTAGCTATGCCTGAAGTGACCGAAGTCTCTTGTTCATTACTACATAAAAAAGTACCTCCACCATATTATGGTGTACCCTGAATTTTAGGTACACAGTTTATATAGATAATAATATGATGGTAACTAAAATAGGTCATCCATGCATTGATTTAGTCAACAAATTATTTTAAGTGCCTTCAAAGGGCCAGGCTCTGGATTTATAGTGATGAACCAAAGAGAAATAAATCTGTGTTTTACAGTCTAATGTGGGAAATAGATATTAACGGATTAATGCACATATTTATATACAAGTACACATTTTATGAAATTATATAAAGGAAGAAAACCAATGTCTATAAGAAAGGATAATAAGAGAGAGCTGATTTATAGTGCAGTGGTGAGCAAAGTCCTCTCTGAAGAGTTGCCATTTAAATTGAAAACTGAAGGATGAATAGAAGTTACCCAGGAAAGAGAGAGTAAGAGAGAATATGGATGTGCACACACGTGCTGGGAGGTGGGTAGCGGGGGTATATGGGTAGTGGGGGTTGTGATCTTTCAGAAACAGATGATGAGACCTTTCTTCTGAAGTGCCTCTGGATGGGTTCAAACCACCAACCTTTCAGTTAGTAGCTGTATACTAAGCTGTTTGTGCCACCCAGGATGCCTTATTCTAGCAAAGGGAGCAACATATGTGTGAAGGGTCTGAGGTAGAAAAGAACATGGCCTGTTTGAAGCACTCAAAGAAAATGAGTGTTCACACACTTACTGGTCTAACAGAGATTGGAGAAACCTTGAGAGTATGGCCCCTGGACACCCTTATAGTAATGAAGTCACTCCTGAGGTTCACCCTTCAGCCAAAGGTTAGACAGACCCATAAAACAAAATGAGACTAATGGGCAGGAGTGGACAGGAAAGCTGGTAATAGGGAACTCAAGGTCGAGAAGGGGAGAGTTTTGACATGTCATGGGGTTGGCAGCCAATGTCATAAAATGTTATGTGTATTAATTTTTTAATGAGAAACTCGTGGTTCTTAAACCTTCATCTAAGGTACAGTAAAAAAAAAAAAAAAAAAAAAAAAAAAGAGTGAAGAGTGTTTTAGGCAGTACCAGAAAAATAAAGCTGGCCTATTCCAAAATTTGGTGAAATAGCCTCTTGTACAAGCTCCTCCTGAAATTTAGATGTTGGGAAGGCACATTCAATATCTCATGTCACTTCATATTAGTGTTGATCTTGGAGTGCCCTGTACCTAAATTATACCTCGACAGTACAATGTTGAAACTGCTATTTCAGCACTCTCAAAGCACTTCACCTTCTGCCTCATACCATGCTGTTGCAGGAAATAAATATTTGAAAAATTCTTTCATTTAATTCTTATAACTACACGCTTGACTGTACCTCTTAGATTTTCAAAAGAATAAGCCCGAGAAAACTGGATATTTTATCCTTCTAGCAATCCCCTCCCCACCATACACACATAGATGATTTTGTTGTTACTGTGAGATAGTAGGAGACTTGTAAAATAAATTGGACCTATTCAGGGTTCAATCTCTGAATGTGGCCTCTAAAAGGATAGCTTTGATCTGTGATATTGCTGTTATAAAATGGACTACACAAACAGAACTACATTTTTTAAACTAAAATTTATCACTTAAAGGGAGGGATTGAGCGGGGGCGGGGAGGGGAGTCGGGACTGTGTTATAAGAATTTTTTATATCAACTACAGCCTTGATTATTAAAATCAAGCGGGCGAGGGGTGAAATAGAAGACTCAACAATTTCACAGCCCAGAATACTGACCTATTTTTATTTAATTCAGGTTAAAGCTGTTTAAAAGCTACTTCAAAGGACTGGAGTAATCTATTATCCAACAGAACATGGGGAAAATGTGACATAGTGAACGAATAAAGCACTTAGATAATACGGTACAGGGAGAGGTGCAACAACACCATATTAGGTATTCTTCAGGAGACTTTTCAGTTTTGACTGATGGGGTAAATTAAGGAAATTGTCTGTACTCTGTTTAACATCTATTCACTGTGTTCTATTTGTAAAGCTTTTATGCCTATTATTCTGAAGTCTAATTTCATTAAAATTTTATTTGGCTATCTACTATGAAACACCTGGCCCTTTTATTGAGCTGTGCCTCAGACTAGAAAAGTAACAGGATAAATCTAACACGCCACAAAGGAAAATCTACAAACTATGTGGTTTGGTCCAGCTGCAGATGATACACACCTGGTGTAAACCTGGAAGATTATGTGATTCAGCAGTTATAAAGCAACAAGTGAAACCTTGGAAGCACTATTACCACTCTCTGCAACTCCCACGCCATCCCATAAGCTTAATTCACCCCTGAAATATGTAATACTTAGTATTTAGTTACGGTCTTCATCAGTCCTTAAGACCTTTAAGAATTACCAAATTGCTAAACATTAAGACCTTATACCAAAACATCCCCACAGGTAGGTCAGATAAAAATTTCTCAGAGCATATAAATCTATTTGAAAAGTTAACCTAATCACCAGTAGGTCTTTCAGACTTCAAGGAAAGTGATAAATTAATCAAGTAATTCCATGAAATATGGACTTTTACTTAGCTGGCTTGACCTTTCTGTTTGTTGTTTAACCTTTCTGCCCTTCAAAACTCCAAGCATGTGTGTGCAACAAAGGATCTTGTAAAGTTCTAGTCTATTGCACCAAGCAGGGCTAATGCATTACATTCCCCCAAAAATAATGATTGGAAATGAGACAAGGGGATCCAATTGGAAACTGTACTGATGATCTTGAACATTTAGTTGTTTCACAAATGCTATTAATAAATCAGGGATATTAGGAATTATTTAAAAATAAATTAGCAAGGGATGCTTTAGAAAATAAAACAGAAGCCTTATTAGGAGAATACTTTAAAAAGCATATTTATATTTCTTGGAATATAAAATTTTGTTCCTATGTGTTATAGTCTGGCAGTGATTAGTTACCCTTTGTTGCTGTTTTATATTTTTGAATGTAGTCTTAAGAGGATGAAGAAGAATGCCTTGCTTTATTATAATTCTATACAATTCTATTTTTGCTATACTCACAATCTGGCCCAAAATACAGCATGCTACTTGTCTTGATGTTGTTCTGAATGTTTTAAGCATAAAAAAAAAGGGAGGGGGGTGTGGGTGAAGGTGATTCACTCACCACCTTCTGAAACTTGCATTAGACTTAAACTGAGGGCAAACCACAACTCTTGATTTGAGGCAGAACACAGATTCCTGGCCATAACCAAATGGAGAAATCAATGTATGTGAGATGTAATTCCTATGGGTCAGTAGAAAAGTCAAGTTATATCTATTAGGGAGCAACTATGGTAGTTTATTTTGAAAATAAGCAAACACTGGCTGTTTTAAATTCTTAGAGATGCAAACTGTGGTTTATTTCTTAATCACTAAGTGACTTGATGTATACAAAGCCAGCTAAGGCTGGAGGGTCAGATGGTCATGAGTGCAAATTCAAGCTTTTCCAGGTACTAGTTGTGTGATCTTGGACAGATGACTTGATTTTGTTTCAATTTTCACATTAAATAAGATCAGGACTTTAAAGCACCTGGCCCACTCAATGAAAGTTGACAGTTCCTTTGTCACTATATATCATAGTCAGACCACAATGTTTTTTCTTGTTTTATTTTTCCCCATGCAAACTGGAAGGTATGCTTATTGGTAATGAACTTGCAAGACTGTTCTTTGAAAATCATAAAAGAAACTTTGACTCAGACATTTCCACTGAAATTGGGGTATGAGAACCAAATACCCTTTACCTTTTCTATACTGTTTGCTTTTATCTCGTTAATTGCCAGTTAACTAGTGTGCTCCCGAACTCAGTGGAGAAAACTCACTAGTGGCATAGCAGAACTGTTTCATAAGGTAGCAGGAGATGACAGAGAAAACGACAAGATCTTGAGACTTGAAATATAGGTGATTAGGATATAAGCAGCTCCCTGGGTGGGGCAAGCTGTTTGTGATTGGCTGCTCTCCTAACAGGAAGCTGGGAATCCGCCCACCAGAAAGCAGTGAATCAGCCCTCTGGGAAGTCAGGAATGGACCCTCTGGGAAGCTGCAGATCAGCCAGCCAGGAAGCTGTGAATGTCGAGCAGGGGAGACGGGGAGGGGTGAGAAAGCGTGTTTTGCTGATTGTGCTCTGTCCCCTGCTGGGAGCTCCATGAATCTGTTTTCCTGTACTCCCTGTCCGCCAATCTCTGGCAAGAGTCCAAGATGGTGGATCCGTGCTACGTTAGCTGATAGAGGACTTCTGCTCGTAACTCTCCTCCTCTCTGTTCTCTGTCAGTTTCCTATTCCACTCGGTCCTTGGTTGAGTTCTTTATCTCTTCATTTGATGCTTAGGGTTCCAGGATTGGCATTTTTCTCTGTTTTACTTAGTTTTTTTGGTCTTTGCTGTGGAGGGAGGGCATTGTTCTTCCGTCTATAGTGCCATGTTGGCTCTGCCTCCTGTCATTTGATTTCTTGACTGCTGTTCCCATGGGCGTTGATTGTGGATCGAAGTAAAATGAAATCCTTGACAACTTCAGTCTTTTCTCCATTTATCATGATGTTGCTTATTGGTCCAGTTGTGAGGATTTCTGTTTTCTTTATGAGGTGTAATCATACTGAAGTCTGTAGTCTTTGATCTTCATCAGTAAGTGCTTCAAGTCCTCTTCACTTTCAGCAAGCAAGGTTATGTCATCTGCTTATCACAGGTTGTTAATGACTCTTTCTCCAATCCTGATGCTGCACTCTTCTTCATATAGTCCAGCTTCTCATATTGTTTACGCAGCATACAGATTGAATAAATATGGTGAAAGGATACAAACGCGATGCACACCTTTCCTGATTTTAAACCATGCAGGATCCCCTTGTTCTGTTCGAAGAAATGCCTCGTGGTCTATGTACAGGTTCCGCAGGAGCAAAATTAAGTGTCATTCCTCTTTTCATATTATTTGGATAAAAAGAGGTTATACTGAATTGAATTTTAGCAGGTGTTGCTGGCAGGTTCTGACCTTTTGACCCAAACGTTTCTATTATGCTTGTTTGTTTTTTGTGCTTTCACGTGGCTGCTCTTTTTCCTTTCACAGTGGCTTCAAGACTCAGCTACTGCTTTGTGATGTTTAATTCATATTCTTTATCAATATATTCCTTCTTATAAACAAAAGAATGAAATATGTGTAGTGGTCTACATAATATTAATATACAATTTTAGTTCTCTCCCTTTTTATTAAAAAAAAAGAATACATACATAGAAGTCAATTTTGGGGTTATATTTTAGGCAGGTGTTTTATTGAGGGGAATATAAGTATTTTCAACTTTCACAAAAATATAAATGTGATTTCCACCCCTCCACCCCATTCCACAATGCTGTTTTGGAATGAAGTGAACAACTTGTTTCAGCTTTAAACATTATTATTGGAAAAAGAAGCGAAAGAGAGAAACAGTATCAGTTCGTTTGAAATATATCTTTTTGAAACATGAGTTTATTTGCTCTCCAGGGTACTGTTTTATATTTTCAATATCAGTTTTCATTTATAGTATCTATAAGGAAAAGAAAGCATACTTAGTGATAATTATTTAATATTGATTTCATAGATTCACATTGTGATTGGTGTTTTTGATGACATGGATTAGGGTAGGGGCATTTTGGAAGATAGATGACTCAGGTTGTGTCTATATACACAAACCATACCAGTTGAAGGTTAAAGGCAACCAAGCAGCCCCACTAAACCAAATTGCCATCTGACTCTTTTTCACTAAATTGTGTGATTTTTAACCTTACTGAAATCACCAAATGAATCATGCCTTAATATCATGTAGACACAGTCATACAATATTTTCCCAGACAAATGATTTAGTTTTAGATTCACAGGGAAAAGAGTTTGCTTTTTACAATTTAATGGTTTCATATTTTTCTCCTTCAGTAAAAAACACTCATTTCGACTATAAAAGAGACACTTTACTCTTACAAATATTGAGAATTCAAAATATTAGAATGATTTACTGTCACAACGTCATTTCCATTCCTACTTTTCACTACTGTGGTGATTCTCATTGCCAAGCAAATGTTAACAATAGATATTCTACATAATTATTATTTTTTAAAGATTTTTGTGAATGTAAAGAGACATTTCCAAGTATATTTTACAGAAATTGATTGTACTTACACCTAAGAGAAATCTGAAAACTGTCTTCAAGAATTTGGTGTATATAACCATGAACAGCCAGTCTAAAAAGATACTGTGGTATCATTTTGAGATAGTTGAGAGAAAAGAGACTCTCACATGTTAAACTCTATAAACAATTGTGTATATTAAATAGAATTTTTAAATTTTAATTGAACATATAAAAATCTATTGGAATAGCTTTTTAAATAATTTTATCCAAGAGTAAGATGTTATATTTAGAGTCATGAAAAAAAGATTCCCAAACCCATTAATGTTAAAGTAGATGCTTCTAGTGCAGTGCGGTGATAGCATGAAAAAGTGACTTTTATTAGAAATTTTAGAATATGAAAGAGCAATAAAATTGTCACTAAGTAATACTTCCAGAAGAAGTAATGCTATTTATCTGTAACAAAAAACAAAATGTTTGTAAAATATAAATACATAATATAGTGTAGCAGTAAAGAGCACAGACATTAGCTTCAAAAAGCCTAGGCTGAATTCTTAGTTCCACCTCTTAGTAACTAATCAAAAGTTTCTTAGTCTCTCTGAGCCTCAGTTTAGTTATCTGGTAAATAAGTATAATAATTTCTATATAAAACGATTGTACGCAATTGTGAGTGTACTATGACATAATGTATATGTTAGGCTCTGTGTTAAGAACGCAATAAGTTTTAGATGTTATTACATACACTGTAGTTGCTTGCTTACTTGTCTTTCTCAAATTTGTATGAAAATAAAGATGTATAGTTTATTCAGTAGAATGGAAACTTTATGTGAATTAAAAAATAAGACAAAAGGAGTGTGTATGTGTGGCTATTTTAGGCTACACCCTTTAGATTCCTAGGGATAGGAGTTTACTTTCTTTTGTTGTTAGTGATGTATTGTTGGAAAAATTTTTGCCACTTACAGGCCTGAAATTTCACAAATTTATACCAACTATTAGTTTATTTTTGGATACACAGCATCCATTTCCTTTCTCTAATGGTGCACTAATTTCCTACAGTCTGGTCGTATTCTTATTGGGTCCCACCTTACCTAACCAAAGAGTGGCCATATAATCTAAACTAAACAAGTCAGAAACTCCCTTCCTGGAATTTGAATGTTGAATAGAGAGTAGCAGAAAGGAAAAAAGGTGACACACATTCCACTCATGGCTGTGGCAAGGCCCTGACCAGATTGTTTCTTCAATTTGCTCCCTAACTCTCAAGAGCTACATTTGATCCCAACTCTTGCCACGACTGGGTCTTCAGCCTCTTGTTGATTCTGAGCTCCTGTTCGCTTTTCAAATTTTTTTTTCTTTGGCATAAATTATGTAGTCATTTTCTATTATTTGCAACCAAATTATTATAAATGATAGAGTATAATAGTTAGATTACAAACCGAAAGTACCATGTACTTGGTTTGCCCGGGTTTTACTAGCATAGTGTCTCTAACTTGGTCACTAGAACATAAGCATAATATCTGGCACATAGAGGGACTTCTTAAATATTTATTAACTGAATTATTGACCTGAGAGCAAAGGAACAAACTTCTAATGGTGGCTTTATGGCTTCAGCCCAATAAAGTATGTGTGTGTGATTTGGGCAAGGTGTAGTGTGAGGCCAGCTCTGCATGTGGGGTCTCTACATGAGCTCCAGCACTATTCTGAATTATTTTCAGATGTATGTTATGTTAGCACCCTATTTCCTATTAGTTCCCAATGCCAATACTTTATTTCAGGAAAGCCATTCTCCTCGCTGTTCCCCAAACATACCATGCTCATTCATAAGTACCAGTTAAGGCATGCAATTTCCTATATTGATCTCTTCTGCCTCTTGACTTCTCCAAACAAATGTCATGTGTACTTGCATAGCAGCACACTTAAGAGAGAAAACTCTAAAGCTAACAGGTCCAGCGTTCAAATCCTGATTCTACCTTTTATTAGTGATTTGACTTTGGACAAGTAACTTAACTTCACTGTATCTGTTTTTTCATCTGTAAAACAGGGCTAATAATAGTGCCTAACTCATTGGTTTCTGTAAGGATTAAAGAAGTTAATATTTACATAGAACTCAGTTTAGTGCCTGGCCACATAGTGTCATAGACATTATAACTGTTCACTGATATTTGGTTGTCTTCCACTTCAGGGCATACAGGAGGATCACAGTTCTCTGCTACTGTCTAAACCATTACCATTTCAACGTCAGCCTCCTGACTTGCTATGACAGGGAAGAGGAAATACACTAAGACTGAAGCAGTCTGGAATTCTAGTCATTCTGTTGAGGACATCCGTCCTGGAGAGTAGCCTAGACCTGCAGTAGACTTTTGTTGTGCTAAATCACAGCATCAACTATCTTATCCAGACATACTAATATATGATAAAGGGGTAGGTGATTTTACTATGTATTTGCCTATTTGGC
This sequence comes from Trichechus manatus latirostris, assembly GCF_000243295.1. NCBI lineage: Eukaryota > Metazoa > Chordata > Mammalia > Sirenia > Trichechidae > Trichechus > Trichechus manatus. Next base: position 11,073,518 of record NW_004443987.1, read on the forward strand.
AGTCACTTCCATACAATCATATATATTTTAGGTTTGTGTTTTTTGTCTTTCCAACAAATTGTTAGAGTTGAGATGTTATAGCTTGTACTACATTTTACTATCACTCACAAGTGTCAAACACCATATGGGTATAATGTACCCTGTGAATATTAATCAAATGAAGACATTTCAGTATTCTAGCTCTGTAGGGGACTTTGTAGTTTCCCCATGGGATTTTTTTTTAGGACAGCTAACAGCCCATCAGAGAGGATTACATTAGGTATATATAAATCTATAACCTCCAAAATCTTTATTTCAGTCTCAGTGTTTTCTTTTTGCATCCACCAGGGGCCTGAGCCAGAGATGTGAAAGACATACTTGGCTCCCCCCTATTCCTCACTCCCCATATCTATTCAGTCTTCAAGTTTTGTCATTTCCATTTCCCAAGTATCTCTCGAATTTTGTTCCTCTCTCACCATCTCTGTAGCAACTCTTTTAGTTCTGGTCATCATCATTTCTTTCATAGGTAATTGAAACAGCTTTCTAACTGTTCTTTTTTCTGCTCTTGCCCCTTTCCAATACATTTTGTTTTCTTGATCCAGAGGAGACTTTTCAAAACTCCAAATCTGATCATGTCACTCCCTGCTTAAAAAGGTTCTCCCACTACCTTCATGATAAATTCCAATTTCTCTAACTTGGCAAATAAGGTGTCCATGATCTGCTAATCTTTTCACCATGACCCCCTACATGTACACACTATTCTCTAGCCAAATTGAATTATTTGCAGTTCTTGAAATAAACCATATTATTTTCTTTAATCTAGGTCTTCTCATACTGTTCCTTTAGCTTGAGACATTCTTCTCACTGCCACTTTGCTTTACTAACCCTTATTTGTCCTGTAGGTTTCAGTTTAGATGATCATCTCCTCTGGGAATTCTTCCCAGACCTCCCCCAAACTGTTCGTCCATAGAACCTTCTGTTTTCTGTCATATGTTGAGGTGTAGTTAGCATATTGACTTGTGATCAGACTGATTTGAGTTTGAGTATCAGCTCACTACTTATAAGAGGAGGGACCTTGGGCATGTTACTTAATTTCTCCAAGACTTAGTTTCTTGATCTGTAACATGGTGATAATAATAGCATCTTCCTTGTGTTATTAGGATGAAAAAATTTTAGCACAGTGCCTGGAATATACCCGTTGCTGTCGAGTCAACTCCGACTCATAGCGGCCCTATAGGACAGAGTAGAACTGCCCCATAGGGTTTCCGAGACTGTAAATCTTCATGGAAGTAGACTGCCATATCTTTCTCTCATGGAATGGCTGGTGGGTTTGAACCGCCAACCTTTTGATTAGCAGCTGAGTGCTTAACTACTGCGTTATCAAGGCTCTCCTGGAACATAGTGAAGACTTAATAAATGCTAGCTACCATTACTGTTGCCTCACTTAACAGATACTGCACCCCCCCACCAAGACCTAAGTGAACTGCCTCACTCTCATGTCTAAGAAACAATTTTCTTCTCTTTTGCAATATCTGCCTTTTTTAAATAAATGAAAATGACCTGATTTTTTAGTGACGAATACAGTTAAAGTCTGTTTTACTAATACCACTGGAATTTTCACTTAATTTCTTTTGGAAAATGTTTAGTGAAACTGAGTGAGAAGAATGCTGAATAAAATTTTCTACAACTCTAGTTATTAACTCCAAGTCTTTAATTTTGAGGGGCTCAGATCATTGTCTCCTAAATATAGAGAATCCATTTATTTAGGGAAGGCATTCTTTTTCTTATGCAGAGATATTAGGATGTTGTGCTGAGTAATTGGGTTGTCTGTTCTTTAAAAAACTATCCCCCTGTGCTTAAGTAAATCCAAAGGGGCTGCTGGGTCTTTATAGATGATTTTGTTTGATCAACACTCAGGGAAAGTTGGTATCTAAATGAATCAAGGATGTTTGTCTTACTTTCAGAGGTCTAAATGTAAGGGAATTCCTTTAGGGTTCTGTTCCCTTTGGTAAAATTTAAGTACATCTCCCTAGTTTGCCAGTTCAATCAAATTTCCATGTAATGAATCATTTTATCGGTGGCACTGAGTTATTAAAGGCATCCTATGCTCTCAGCCTTCTAAACAGTATATCATATAAATTATTTTTATTGTTCATCTTTCAACATTTCTTTTCTGAATATAATTGTGTGATTCAATACTAGAGAACAAGAGACCTACACGTGTAACATAGCTACCTTTTTTCAAAGAACTTAACAAATTCTTCTTATTTTATAGTACTTCAGTATTAACCTATCTTCAAACGTGATTAATCGTGTCAGGATGCAATGAGGTGATTAAAAGGGAGGGAGGATGTAAATAAGTGGGATGTTTCTAGAGTTCTGGGACTCAGGAAATTTTTCTGTATCTGGTATATTCTCTTTGCCAATGTAGTATCAATTTGGATATAGTTCTTGGAATAGATATGAAGAACCTGATGCAGATCTCTTTTATTTTCTCCCTAGTGCTCTCTCTCTTCTAGAACAGGCAGTTCAAGCTTTATTCACTGCTTTGAAGTCAGCAAAAGGCTAGCAATGAGCTCCCTAGCTATGAGGAGGACATAGTTTCTCTAAGTTCTTCCTATTTGAACCCTCCTTTCACAATCCTAGTGTTAGTGAACAATACCCCTAGAGTCCCACCTTCAAATTACCCCACTTCCAGGAGTGGCCCCAGTCCTGCACGCATATTGAAAGCGGAAGAGTTATCCTTAGAGAGATGAGGTTACAGAGAGTCCTAGAACAAAATCTTAGTAATCACCACCTGGTAGCCCCTCCATTCACTCATTCAACTTCACCCCAGACTATGAGTAAAACTTATCAAATGTAGGTCTTCAAAACTGTGTGCTGATTTGCTATTTCCTTAGGAAAGACATAGTTTCCCTGTAGAAGCTTTCTCTTAATGCACAGATATTAAAGAAGTTGTCATGAATTGAATTGTGTCCCCCAAAAATATGTGTATCAATTTGGCTAAGCCATGATTCCAAGTATTGTGTGATTGTCCACCATTTTGTAATCTGATGTGATTTTCCTACGTGTTGTAAATCTTACCTCTATGATGTTAATGAGGTGAGATAAGTGGCAGTTATATTAATGAGGCAGGACTCAATCTACAAGACTGGACTGTGTCTTGAGCCAATCTCTTTTGAGATATAAAAGAGAGAAGCAAGCAGAAAGATGGGACCTCATACCACCAACAAAGCAGTGCCAGGAGCAGAGAGCATCCGTTGGACCCCGGGTTCCTGCACAGAGAAGCTCCTAGTCCAGGGGAAGATTGATGACAAAGACCTTCCTCCAGAGCTGTCAGAGAAAGCCTTGCCCTGAATTTGGACTTCTAGCCTACTAGACTGTGAAAGAATAAACTCCTGTTTGTTAAAGCCATCCACTTGTATTTCTCTTACAGCAGCACTAGATGACTAAGACAGAAGTCTTTCCCCACTCTTCCTTTAAAATAGCAAACTCTAATATAGAATCCCAAATCATCCATTTTTATTTTTCTCTGCAGTTCTCCAGATCTAGGGAAACTGACTTACTAAATAACTGCTATCAAGAGCAACTGGATCTGGATACTCTGGAGGAAAGAATAATGAAAATGATTAAATATTCCTTTTTCCCCCAGGGATAAATAATTCTAAGAGAAAAAGCATGGACCGTTTTGTCTATCAAAACCCTACTATGGAAGTGAAGTGTGAGCGTCTGTGTTTCTATCCCTGTTTTAAAGTTCTAAAATCTGCAGTACTTCAGGTTTACCAATAGGTGGCACTATAAGATAAGGAGGATGAATTACCAGCCAGAACCCAAAAAATAAAAATAAAATAAGGAAAATAACCTAAGTATGAAAAATTCAGAAATAAAAAGGCGAATTCTGTATTTAAATCTTATTGTTTTCCTACCTAGATAAGGAAAACTTTTTTTAAATATAAAAACATCATATGTGGATATGTACATTTTCTTTAGAAATTAACCGTAGTAATAATCAGCACTGAAATTCCCTGTACCTTGAGTCATTTAACTTTCTACCAAGGATTGTTTAGAGCTCTGTATAGAATTTCATCAGTGTGGAACATGATGGGCTTCTGAAGATGTGGGACCATCAAATGAACATGCACACACACACACGCACACACACACACAATGTCCAATATGACCTTGGCTTGGCAGCTTTGACATTCAGTGAAATGACTAACAAGCTAGGAGATCCAGGCAGGAAGATGTGTTACTTAGTCATCCGTTTCAGTAGGACATCCTTTCTTTCCTTTATAATTTAGGACATGAGGTTTTTCTAGGGTCAGATTTGACCACATTTATATTCTACATCTTCCATTCTTCTCCATAAATTTGTTATTCACTTGTAATCATTCTTTAACCAGTCAGCTTTGTTGATGAGTTCCAGACTGTTTCACAGAAATATGCAATCAATAAGATCAAGTGGGCTACATATTTTTGAAATTTGTTTCTTATCCTCATTCTTAGCAATAATGCCATTTGATTGAAAAGAATTCGAACAAAACGTACTTCATCCTGTGGATGCAGGCAGCTAGCTACTTATATAATCTAGAAGTGAAAAAAACTAATTCACCAGGAATACTGATGGAAAAATAGCCTTAGCTTAAAAACTGCTTTGTGATTTTGTTCCTGTGAACTCTGCTGTCAGAGAGCTCTTTTTTTTAACATTAGTTTTGAAATAGTTCTTTTTCTTTTTCTGTTGAATTTGAGAAAATTAATGTGAGAGAAAAAGTTAAAACAACCTAAATAATTTAAGTGTTTAATCTTCTTAAACTTCAAAACATACATTAAGTCTATTTCTTTACATGAAGACACTGTTCAGAAAAGAACGTTTCATCCAGTTGTGTAAAGTCGTGGCAGAATGTTAAGAACGCCTATGGTTTTATATTCCTGAGCCTCCAGGCACAGAGTCTTGAGAAATTACTCCCTTGGAAGCTTGAATTGAGGTGATTTGGGCAACCATTTTAGCTGGTTCCCTTCATCTTATGGCACCAATTCTCAGGGGTACCATTCTGCTCTGAGAACCAGAAAGAAAAAAGAAGTATTTTGTATATAGATGGTTTCCCTTTCCAACATGTCCTAATACAAATAGCTCTTTGAGAGCAAGTACCATTTTCTCTGCTCCTGCTGCCATTTCTGCCACTGCTACTGCTGCTACTACTGCTCCTATTCTGCTTTTGCTCTTCCTCTTCCTGTCTTCCTCTTACTTCTTCTGTCTTCTCAGCATCTAACACAGTTCCTGGAAAATAGAAGTGCATCCATAAATGTCTGATAAATGAAATATATTAATAAAAGAACAAATGGCTACTCTGCCATCAAATACATTTTGCTATTGCAATGCACTAATGTTTTAAGAGGTGTCCATTGATAGCTGGGACAAAGAAGAAAATAAACTTACGTGGTGGCCAGTGACTATTTATAGTGAAAATTTGATGCCCGCAAACACATCCAGATATAAAAGTATAAACAGGGCCAGCCAGTCCTCAGCAAAACTGTGAATTCACTCACATTGGTCCTTGTTGTTAGTGGCTGTCCAGTCGGCTCTGACTCGTAGCGACCCTATGTATAACAAAACAAGAAGTTGCCAGATGCTGCTCCATCCTCACAATCTTTGCTATGTTTGAACCCATTGTTGCAGCCACTGTATCAATCCATCTCGTTGAGGTTCCTCCCTTTTTTCACTGACCCTCTACCAAGCATGACGTCCTTCTCCAGCAGTTGATCCCTCCAGATAATGTGTCCAAATAAGTGAAACAAAGTCTTGCCATCCTCTCTTCCAAGGAGTATTCTGGCTGTACTTCCTCTGAGACACATTTGTTCGTTCTTTGGGCAGTCAATATTCTTTGCCAACACCTTACCACTCCATATTCCCCATTAATACCCATTTCTCTTCACCCAAGAAACAAAGTGGTATAGTGCATGGGCTTTGTAACCAAACAGGCTGAGATTTGTGACTTCCTACCCTGTAGCTTTGCAGAAAATGAAGAGGACTTGAAGCACTTACTGATGAAGATCAAAGACTACAGCCTTCAGTATGGATTATAACTTAAAATAAAGAAAACAAAAATCCTCACAACTGGACCAATAAGCAACATCATGATAAATGGAGAAAATATTAGTTTTCAAGGATTTCATTTTACTTGGATCCATAATCAATGCTCATGGAAGCAGCTGTCAAGAAATCAGACGACATATTGCATTGGGCAAATCTGCTGCAAATCTGATACAGTGGCTGCAACAATAGGCTCAAACATAGCAAAGATTGTGAAGATGGTGCAGCATCCGGCAAGATCTCTTTAAAGTGTTGAAAAGCAAAGATGTCACTCTGAGGATTAAGGTGTGCCTGACCTAAGCTATGATATTTATTAATTGCCTCATATGCATGCGAAATAGGAACAATGAATAAGGAAGACCAAAGAAGAATTGATGCCTTTGAATTATGGTGTTGGCAAAGAGTATTGAATATATCATGGACTGCCAGAAGATGAACAAGTCTGCCTTGGAAGAAGTACAGCCAGAGTGCTCCTTGGAAGCGAGGATGGCAAGACTCATCTCACGTACTTTGGACATGTTATCAGGATGTCCAATCCGTAGAGAAGGACATCATGCTTGGTAAGGTAGAGGGTCAGCGAAATAAAGGAAGACCTTTGATGAGATGGATTGAAACAGTGGCTGCAACAATGGGCTCAAACATAGCAACGATTGTGAGGATGGCGCAGGACTGGGCAGTGTTTTGTTCTGTTGTACATAGGGTCACTATGAGTCGGAATCAAGTTGACGGCACCTAACAACAACAGCCCTGTAGCCTTGAGTAGCTCACTTTTCTCTGAACTTCAGTTTCCTCATCACAATATGGGGGTAACAATATCTGCCTTATAGTGTTGCTGTGAGAACTCAATGAGAACATAATTGCTTAGCACAGTGCCTGGCGTACAGATGTTCAATAAATGCTGTTTCCCTTCCTGTATTTGCTATTTCTTTTCTTCAAAACAACTTCATTGAAGCAAGTATTAATATTATTATTACCACTTTATAGCTGGGTAAATGGAGACTCAGAGAGGTTAAATAATTTGCCCAGCTATAAAAAGGTAAAACTTCAAACATAGACAATCCAGAGTCTGTGCTTTTAACCACTACACAATATTAACTACGAAGTTTGTATTGCTCTAGCATTAAAAAAGAAAGGCATGGCATACATATTGTCATGGTAACTTTTTAGTTTGATTATATATATATCCAGAAAGGGAAATAGTATAGTAATGTCAAACTATCTGTGTTAAAAACTTGGTTATCATTTCCAAGCTGTGAGCTTAGTCAAGTTACTGACTTTCTGTGCTTCAATACCCTCAGCTAAAAAATGGGGAGAATAATGGTTCTTTCTTTGTTGGACAGTTGTGAGGATTCTATATAATATATGCAAAATGCTATCGCTAGCACATAAGTGTTCAATAAATGTTATATATTATAATTATAAATTGGTAACAGGAATATGAATAGTAAAATGTAGATAGCCAGAAAAAATTCTTGAAGTTATTTTCCAAAGAAAGCTTGTATACAATTTTTATACATAATATCACATCATTTAATACATTCAATTTAATATAGTGTTCTTATAAACCCCACAAAAATTATTCTCCCCACTTCGTTAAGCAACTACCAAGACCGTTTGAGTTATTGAAAATTCAAGCTAAGTTAGAATACCGTTAATGTTTTCTAGCTTGACTCCATTGCTAACATCTTTTAACCTAGTAACTTAATGCACATTTCTTGCATAAATTTAATGAGGACAGATTCATGTAAACTAAAATCACATCACATTTGTTTACTGGAGTGTAAGGTAGCCATTAGGCAAACCAATCTGATTTAGAGAATGTTCAGGGATCCAAAGTTTAGGACTGGGAATAAGTGTGAGTCTGTGAAAGAGTAAAGATTTGCTAATGAAGAGTAGATACTTTAGGACTAACAGATCTATTCAATATGGGATCTTCTTTGAAACATTTTTAAAGAATATTTATTCTTCCAGACGATTGATAGAAAAAATGGAATGGAACTTTAAAAAATAAACACCATAATTTAGTGAATGTAATTTTTGGAATATGAATTTTTATTAGTGGTTCTGTAGACCATTGAGTTCCAAAAGAATAAATATATAGGGCAAATCTCTAGGCCATCCAAATGGTTTTATAGTGCAATTCTCTTATAATGACTATGCTGCCAGAAATCACACTTCTAGTCTGAAAGCCTAAAAATGACAGTAGAAGCATTTTCATCAACAATAAATTGAGTAAAAAGAACAACAAACATAATAAAAAAAACTTTTTGGACACTCATAAGGCAGTTATGTGCAAACTAAGTGAATGAGAGTAAGGTGTTCAAGATGAAACAGGAGTGTTTGAGGGGAGACTCCTTGCCAAGCCCTAAATTAACTGGCTCTTTCTCTAAGGCAGAGAGTGATAGTTTCAAAACTCCAAGAGACAAATATCAGCCAAATGAGTTTGTTTTTTTAAAGCTTTTAATTTTCTACTCAAGATAATACTAAGTTTAATCAAATAATACCAATTCTGGTTTCTTAGCTTTCTACTGGTAATTTATCTTTCCTTGAATTACTTCAGAATTTCAAACACTGAACACACTCCCACTGTAACCCCTGCACCCCACCCCCACTGTCTTAAGTTGGGCAGACAAAAGAATGATCTGTGAGACCAGATTTACTGGCCTAAAGGAGACTGGAGAAACCCCGAGAGTATGGCCCCCAGACACCCTTTTAGCTCAGTGGTGAAGTTATCTCCGAGGTTCACTGTTCAGCCTGGGAGTGGACAGCCCCGTAAAACCAAATGAGACTAATGAGGTACAGTAGTCCAGTGACAAGGGTCAGAAGGCAGAAGGGGACAAGGAAGCTGGTGATAGGGAACCCAAGGTTGAGTAAGGATATTTGACGGCACCTAACAACAAACAACAAATCAGGTGTATCTTTGGTTATGTGTATTTTCACCAAAAAAAAAAAAAGGTTGAAAAGTTAGAGGGTTGACATGTTGTGGGGTTGTTAACCAATGTCATAAAACAATATGTATACTACTGTTTCATGAGACACTATTTGTTCTGTAAGCCTTCACCTGAAGTACAATTAAAAAAAAAAAGAATGATATGTGGACCCAACCTAGTCACTGCTTCCCAGAGAGCAAGGTCATCTCCCTTCCTTTATGTACATGACATAACTGACAGTGATATTAGGTACTAAAAGCATTCCTTTTTCTCATCTGGAGTCCCGAGATGTGGGCTTCCTACAATCTCTAAGAGAAATATTACGAAGTTGGAAATATGCAAATATCTCAGAACAGAGAACAAGATACTAAGATTTTGAAGATCATCTCAGGTTTTTTCCTCTCATGGTTATAACATTAAATTATCAATTTTAAGTGAAACAGACTTATGTATGAAGCTCCCATACTGATGGTTTATCAAGTCCATCTATTTTCCCAGATGAAGAGGAGACTATCGCATGGAAAATGGCCATGAAGCCAAGGCTTGCAAGGTATTATTTTCCAAAGGTCCTCTGGCACAGAAGGGTGAGGACTGTTAGAAGATAATTGCTGCTTAATGATGGAGAACTGAGCTGTGAACTACTGTTTAGTTTTCCTTTCCCCTCTCTTTTTGCCTCTGGAGAATTAGACATTTTACCCACATCAATAAAGTACCGTTACTGTGGACAAGCTTCTCAAAGTGGAAAGTTTTGGTAATATAGAAACTTTCTTGGTAATGACGGTTGTTAAAAATGAGATTTTTACCTTTAAAAATGACATATTTATGAACCCAATGGAGAGATTTACAATCCATTTATTGTATTCAGTGTATCTTTATATGTAGAATATGTGTACATGTGAGATTTATACCTATTCTATATCTTTTAGTCCAAGCTAGTTTGTTATTGCAATAGCTGTCTTTGGCTTGAAGAAGCTTAGATTTTATTGCCACCTGGTGTAACTCATGTCATGGTAGTCAAGCAATGTCTAGGACAAAGTCAATATATTCTTTACACATGTAGAATATTAGACTGTTAGTGCCACCATCAGGACTTACCCACTCATCTGTTCTCACTTCTGATGGATGACCTGCTTCTGTCCTACAGCAATATATTTCCCACCTAATTTTGTTGCCACTACCTTTCTGATTCAGTTCCGTAACTGTTTTTGTTAGTTTAAACACTGGGGAGCCTCTGTGAATTCAGCTATCAAGGCTTTCCACTAAGTACCTTCCATCACTTTATGTACTTGAGACAGAGAAAGGGCAGAGCCCTATTTGTCCTAGTGGGAAATAGGGAGCATGGGAAAGTGGTAAAAGAGCAGAAGAGGGTGGTGACAGTGAAGTGCAGAGAGAGACAAAACACTGTTAGCAAGACACAGGTCAAATTTGCATAGCTTATGTTAGAGGGGAATGATGCCTACTTCCGACTACCCTGGATTCCATAAGGAGGAAATTTTCTAAACATACTCCAGGCATCTCTACCCTCTTTTAATCACTCTACCCCAGGTGAGTCGGAATGACTTATCTGATTGGTGAACAACTTGGCATGCTTGGCTCAACTCTTATCTTTCTCTTTTTTGGGAATAGGCCTGCCTGCCAGGAGACATTGTGCTCTGCCCTAGCAGCAAAGGAGGCCTTCCTGGTTCAGCGCTGTTATGAATCAGTAAATTTGCTTGTCTAATTCTTGGGTTTATATTAACAAGTCCACCTGATTAATGAAACTAAAGCTATATCCTTTGGCTTACCCTCCATCAATAATAAAAGTGGTATTTTGGTTCTCTACCACCTTCTCCTTTATTTTATTTTTCAATTTGTTTGGAAACTGGACAGGGGGCTCTCAGAGACCTCAGAGTATGCGAGATTATGGGATTAAAAAAATGAGTGAATAAACAAATTTTAAGGTTTTCTTTACAATCACTATTCAATTTAAAAAATCCAAATAACAAATTACAGTTTTAACCTAACTATGTGGGAAAATATCAGAAAAATCATATCTTCTACACTTGAAATAGTTAGATAATTTAAATAGATGGTAATTCGGGAATTCTAGTCACTCTCTAAGGAGCCCTGGTGGTGCAATGGTTAAGCGCTTGGCTGCTCATCCAAAGGCTGGTGGTTCAAACCTACTCAGAGGTTCTGCGGAAGAAGGACCTTGCGATCTGGTCCTGTAAAGATTACAGCCTAGAAAACCCTATGGGGCAGTTCTACTCTGTCATGTGGGGTTGCTATGAGTTAAAATTGACTCTATGGCACCTAACAACAAACAACAAATCACTCTCTATCATTTGGACGCTGGCTTGTGTTGATATTTTACACATTTTCACAAGTGAAGTACAATAAGGATAGATTTGGTTGAAAAATATCATGCCATTGATCATTAATACTTTCAGACTTCCTTTTTGTAAAGGGGAAAATCCAGTTTGAAAAGCTAGTCCATAGTAATGGTACTCTCTAATTTTGCAGAGTTATTTGTTTTTTAATGGGGATAATTTTAAAAAACGAGTTTACAACACTCTGTGGTATAAACAAACATAGCCTCTCAAATTCCTTAAAATTAATTTAAAAGATAAACAGAAGTCATAAGGTATTTTTGAGAGAGTGATATTGGAAAATCAAATAATCCCATGGATGTCCTCAAATTTCTGAAGGATTGCAGCTCATTCTTTTAAATAATAATAATGAAGAAAAAGGAGCCTCATGATGGAAAAAATATTTTTCCTTCTGTGTTATAAAACATGAGCAACACGATTTGATACTATTAGAAATAGTCAACAAAATGATGTTGACCCATTCATTGGTGACCTTTGCCAGAATGGACTGACAGGCAGAGAAATCAGAAAAAAAAAAAATTCACCGTATGAATCATCAGCTAGAATGGGAAACTTTTTCATTAAAACCTAAGTCAATATCCATTTCCGCTCACCCATCAGATACCCCTCTTAAAGCTTTTCAAGTTTATAGAAGATTCAAGTAGGTAAATCAGTTCCTTTCCAGATAAGTTACCCACAGTGGCTCACTTAGGGATTTTGAAATTCTTGTCAAAGAACCTTATAAATATCCACCTCCTCATGTAGTCCAGGGTTTAGCTGCCTTTTTTTTTTTTTTAAGACAAGATTTCTATTTATTTATTTTTTTAGTAGCTGCCTTTTGGGTGATGCCTGATAAAGAATGGTAACCTCCTAATAGTACTGTTCCAGGGAATAGTTTAGGCACAGGGTGAGTCTTGCTCACTATGCCATACATCTGTATAATTATCTTCTTAAACTTAATTGACGTATATTCATTTATAGTATAGAAAGCACTGAACAAAGAGTCAAGAGAACTTGATTCTAGTGCTGGTTATTATTGAGCTCTATGATCTTACACTAATTACTTAGACTCTTGAGGCTTCAGTTTCATCATGTATAAAATATAGTAGCTCTGCTTTTTAAGATTCCTTTTTATTCTGAATACTATTATTTTTAGCTACTGTGGGAAAGCAGACTATAAACAAAAAGACCAAATTATATGATTTAATTATTGATAAAAATGGCCCATGGGGATTTGGGGGCACATATCTTCCACTGATCAGATTAATTTCATGGCATTAAAACTGGGTCTGCACAGAAGATGCAATGCCTCTATATAGCTATAGTTATATGCAGGAGGTTTTACGAGCATAGCATTTGGGGGATGTTCAGCATCTCCTAGAATCAGTCACTATTTAAAATTTTATCCCTAACCTTTCATCTGCATTTTGTTAAAATGAAAATTAAAACACCCTGCTGGTGGCAGCAGTAATTTAATTTTACCTTTCATAAAAATAAATTAAGCATAAGATTTATAGGCAATTAAGTGGGGAAAAGTTAACTATATAGTGGAAGGTTTTACCTTTTCCAGCATGTTGAAACACATTTTAAATATCAACCTTAGAAAGTAAGGAAAAGGTATTTCTTTGCTATGCATGCTATAACCAACACCTCAAAACCAGCTCAAAGTAGGAGACACTAAGAAAGGCTTATATGAGTTATGTTTATCTCCATGGTGCGTGATCCCCTCTTAATTCACTGCCCCTACCACACACCCACCCACACATAGCATCATCATACAACCCACAGTGTCATATCATCAATAAAATAATCTAAGAATTTATAAAAACAAACAAACCTGTATCTTTTCTCAGTCATATTACCCCTGGGAGGCCATGGCTACTGATGCTATGGCATGGGTTCCAGGGCATCATCTTCAACCAACGTTAGCTCTAAATACAGTATATTTTCTTCAATAAACTTAGGTTATTCCTTACTTTTCTTCACTTTGTCTCTACTATCAATTTTTAAAAGCCAGAACATATTTTTCTTGGAAAATTGTCTTCAAAGAAAAAAGTTATTTTGATAGCTGCAACTGAGAGATTTCTTTAAACTATTTATGTACATAGAAGATTCTGTCAGGAAGAAAAGAACATAGCAAAGTAAGATTAAAAGGAATATTGTAAGCTAACAGCCATGGAGATGGGAAGAATGAATAGTTTTTTTTTTTTCTCATTTTGGTTTTAGAGCCCTTTTATAAAAAATTTTGCAATAGTCCTTAGGAACTATAAAAGTATCTGGAGCATTCTGATTTCTTCTATCACCAACATCACAGATTTAAGGAGGTGCTGTTTTAAAGTGGTTGGCTGCTAACCGAAAGTTCAGCGGTTCAACACCACCGGTTGCTCCGTGGGATAAAGATGTGGTCGTCTGCTTCCGTAGAAGTTTACAGCCTTGGAAACCCTATGGGTTCACTATGAGTTGGAATCGACTCCACGGCAGCGCGTTTGTTTTAGGGTTATGACCTTAGGAACTCAGCTTTTGCTCTATTTTTTTTTTTTTTAAGTATCTCTCAGTAGTGAATTAGCACACAGACCAGCTGTTGATTGTGCAAGATGTTTGTATTAGTTTCCTGTGGCTACTGTTACAAATTACCACAAACTTGGTGGCCTAAAACAATAAATTTATTTCTTCACAGTTTTGGAGGCCAGAAGTCTGAAAGCGGTATTACTGGGCTGAAATAAAGGTATTGGCAGGGCCATACTCCCTTCAGAGACTCTAGGGAATAATGGTCCCTTGCCTCTTCTACCGGTGGTGGCTGCCGGCATTTCTTGGCTTGTGGTGCATTGCTCCAATCTCTGCCTCTGTGGTCACATTGCCTTTTCCTCTATAGTCTCTGTGTAATCTCCCTCGGTTTCTCTCTTATAAGGACACTTGTCACTGGATTTAGGGCCCACATGGATAATCCAGGATAATCCCCTCATCTCAAGATTCTTAATCACATAGCAAAGACCCTTTTTCCATATAAGGTAACATTTATAGGTTCTAGGGATTTCCTTGATCAATGCAAAGATCCTCAGTGTACAAGTTATAAATCATATGAATATGTTATAATTACAGTGTATACCTAAGAAGATAAGACTTTTTTTAGAGAAATCTTGTTTCTGGATACCTCTGTTCATTACCCAAGGTTATTGTTTGCAGCTCAGCTCTTTCTGTTTGGATTCCCATCGTATCTGGTTTTATTTGCTAATTTCACTTTCTATCAGTGTTCCAAGCCATAGTTTTTGCTCTCTCAGTATCCCTTGTCCCAGATCCAATAAATGGTCTTGTGTGTTCCTGGTGTTACATTTGAAATAGGGCTGAACTAGCAGAAGTTTGTAGCTCGTGAATGCTTAGCTTATACATACAGATAGCTACTCTAGACAATACCTTAGGTAGCTACCCAGGTACAAAAGCTATGGTTTTGATGTATAAAACTGAAGCGATAAGCATGTTACAGATAAAGCCATTGCTAATACATCAGCATATAAATATTTCATGATGAGGTAAATATGCAAAATGTATGTGAATCACATCAGAAGGAATAGAATTTAGACACAGCTAGTAGCCTTTTTTGTACCAACCTTGCATGAACTGCTCTTTAACTCTAGAAACTGATATTACCCGTTTCAGCTGTTATTTTACTCTCTTAACACTCTGAGGGATCAAATGAACATAGCAGCCATGTTTCTTTAACCGGAATGAGCCTTTAAGCATCCAGGTTATGTTTATGAGATGACTCCTAACTGCTTGTCTCCTAACTTGCTCACCACTATATTCCCAGTGCCTAGCCCAATTCTAGTCACATAGTGTTTTAAATTACTTATTGAATGAAGCTACAGGCTTCAGGATCTAGATGACTATGTTGTTGTTGTTGTGTACCATTGAGTCAATTCTGACTCATAGCAACCCCATGTGATGGAGTAGAGCTTCCCCATGGGGTCTCCTTGGCTGTAGTCTTTATGGAAGCAGATCGCCAGACCTTTCTCCCACGGGTCTTATACTAGTAATCAGGATTTAGAACACTATCTCTTATTTTTTCATCCTTAACACAACAGATCATGGACTTATCTTCATCAGCTCATGTCTTACTTGCATTATTTGCTAGCAGAATATGAAGGAAATTAATCGTTACCGTTTCAAGAATTTATGAAATTGTGCTCTGCTGGAGGTTATATTTCAAGATTGACAAATTCTTTATCACCACTATCAGGTGATGACAGTCCTGCTGATGAAACACCGGGCCTGTTTTCTCCAAGCCTTCCATAGTATCTGATTTCTGATAGAATTCCAAGCAAAGATACATTAAAATGTCTATCTTCTGTGTTAAAATCAGAATGAAAGCCTTGCATCATCCCTGCATAATACATCAAATTCCCCATGAAATTTCATCTGTCATAATATATCATATTCTGAAGAGCACCTAGTTTCATAGAAAGAGTGAAGTAACATTCTGGGAACAGAGAAGTGGTAAATATATATATATATATATATCCCCTGAGGAACTAACCTTGCTTTTTCAAAGTGAGCTCTTCAAAGACCCAGAGCAGTGATTCTCAAACTTTAGCAATAAAAAGAATCACTTGAGAACTTTCTAATAATGGCCCACCCCCAAATATTATTTAGTAGGGGTGAGGTGGGACCCAGGATTTTGTGTTTTTAATAAACACTCTAGATGATTCTGATACAGGTGGTCCGGAGAACATATATTTGAGAAAGATTGTATAGAACAGTAGTTTTCAACACTGGCTGCACATTAGAATCATCTGGGAAGATTTTTTTAAAGTTCTGGTGTTTGACCCACCCCAGACCAGTGAAATAGTCTCTCTGGGGGGGAGGCACAGGCATTAGTATTTTCAAAAGCTACCCAGGTGATTCCAAAGTGCAGCTAGGATTGGGAACCAAGAATATAAAGGTAGATATTTTCTTTATCTTTAAGTTCTGAAAGACATGAAAGATAACAGGACAAGAAAAAGGAAAATTCTGTCTATCCATCCATTGGCTTATGTTCTGTTCGCAACAGACAAAAGTGTGATGCCTTTAAATCATCTGGGAAGATTAAAAAAAACATGCCAGTGTTTCCAAATTTTCTTTTTTGGGAGCTTACAGCATTAAGCTGTAAAGATCTATACTCAGAACTGTAACAGCGTAGTTTCAGAAAACTTTCCCCAAATAGAATTGTAATGATGTGCTTGTTTGCCAGCCCATGCACCCTTTTTAGCATGGCAGAACCACTTAAACCCTACTTATACTTTCAGAATCTTGGATCAAACCTATCACTGGGCAGAAGACTATACAGAACCTTATACTAGTAACTTACCTGCTCAACCCTGAGTTAGCTCTGCTCCTGGTGCTCTTTTGATTTTGCACTCTGGTTTTGTCAACTGAGTTATTGTCTTGTTCCTTGATGACCAGTCTTTATTTCATACCCTAGTGCTAATAATTTGGTTCCTTTATTGTCAACTGCATGCCAGGGCCCCTCCCTAGGTTCTAGATACAATGTCTTCGTATACTGGATGTTCAAAGCATTCAAGACTCCAAGATGGAATCCCAAGAATCTTGCTTGAAGTTTTTTGTTTGCTTGCTATATATGTTTATTTTGATGTAAATTCACACTTACAGAAAGGTTGCAAGAATAGTACAAGGACCCCCCCCATATATCCTTGACCCAGATACACTGTTTCTATTTTGCTTCTATGTATATATGTATGTATCTGTCTGTCTAATCTATCTATCCACACACACACCTTTTTTTGCAAAAGAGAGGAAGTTGCAGACATCATGCCCCTTTTCCTCTAAATATATCATCAGTGAGTATTTCCTAAAAACAAGGGAATTCTCTTTCCTAACAACAGTAGTTATCAAAATCAGAACATTTAATATACTACATATGTATATGGAGCTCTGGTGGCACAGTGTTTAAGCACTTGGCTGCTAACCAAAAGGTCAGCAGTTCAAATCCACCAGTTGCTCCTTGCAAACCCTATGGGGCAGTTCTATTCTGTCCTGTAAGGTCACTATGAGTCGGAATTGACTTCACAGCAATGGGTATATATGTATACATACATACATACATACATATATATATACACATATCTATACATACATATATGTTGTTGCTGTTAGGTGCTGTCAAGTCGGTTCTGACTCATAGTGACTCTATGTACAATAGAATGAAACACTGCCTGGTCTTGCACCATCCTCACAATTGTTGCTATGCTTGAGCCCATTGTTGCAGCCACTGTGTCAATCCATCTGGTGGAGGTTATTTCTCATTTTTTGCTGATCCTCTACTTTATCAAGCATGATGTTCTTCTCCAGGGACTGGTCCCTTCTGATAACATGTCCAAAGTACGTGAGACAAAGTCTCACCATCCTAGCTACTGAGGAGCATTCTGGCTGTATGTCTTCCAAGACAGATTTGTTCCTTCTTCTGGCAGTCCATGGTATATTTAGTATTTTTTGCCAGCACCATAATTCAAAGGCATCAATTCTTCTTTGGTCTTCCTTATTCATTGTCCAGCTTTCATATGCAAATGAGATGATTGAAAATATCATGGCTTGAGTCAGGCACACCTTAGTCCTGAAGGTGGCATCTTTTAACACTTTAAAGAGGTCTTTTGCAGCAGATTTACCCAATGCAATATGTCATTTGATTTCTTGACCGCTGCTTCCATGGGCGTTGATTATGGATCCAAGTAGAATGAAATCCTTGACAACTTCAGTCTTTTCTCCATTTATCATGATGTTGCTTATTGGTCCAGTTGTGAGGATTTTTGTTTTCTTTATGTGGATGTGTGATCCATACTGAAGGCTGTAGTCTTTGATCTTCATCAGTAAGGGCTTCAAGTCCTCTTCGCTTTCAGCAAGGAAGGTTGTGTCATCTATCTATCGCAGGTTGTTAATGAGTATTCCTCCAATCCTAATGCTGTGTTCTTCTTCATATAGTCCATCTTGGATTGTTTGCTTAGCATACAGATTGAATAAGTATAGTGAAAGGATATAACCCTGATGCACACCTTTTCTGATTTTACACTATGAAGTACTCCTTGTTCTGTCAAATGACTGCCTCTTGGCCTGTGTACAGGTTCCTCATGAGTGCAATTAAGTGTTCTGGAATTCCCATTCTTCATAGTGTTATCCGTAATTTGTTATGACCCACACAGTCGAATGTCTTTACATAGTCAGTAAAACACAGGTAAATATCTTTCTGGTATTCTCTGCTCTCAGCAAGATCTATCGGACATCAGCAATGATATCCCCGGTTCCATGTCCTCTTCTGAATCTGGCTTGAATTTCTGGCACTTTCCTGTCGATATACTGCTGGATTATCTTCAGCAAAATTTTACTTGTGTGAGATATTAATGATACTGTTCGATAATTTCTGCATTCGGTTAGATCACCTTTCTTTGGAATGGGCATGAATATGGATCTCTTCCAGTCGGTTGTTGTCATGGTTTGAATTATTTCCCCCAAAAAATGTGTATATCAGTTTGGCTGGGCCATGATTCCTGGTACTGCGTGATTTTCCTATATGTTGTAAATCCTGCCTCTATGATGTTAATGAGGGAGGATGGGTGGCAGTTGTGTTAGTAAGGCAAGACTGGATCTACAAGACTGGATTGTGTCCTGAGACAATCTCTTGAGATATAAAAGACAGAAGTGAGCAGTGAGACAGGGGGACCTCATACCATCAAGAAAGCTGTGTTGGGAGCAGAGCTTGTCCTCTGGACTGAGGTCCCTGTGCAGAGAAGCTCCTAGTCCGGGGGAACATTGATAAGAAGGCCGACACAGAGAGAAAGACTTCCCCTGGAGCTGACGCCCTGAATTTGGACTTTCAGCCTACCTTACTGTGAAGAAATAAATTTCTCTTTGTTAAAGCCATCCACTTGTGGTATTTCTGTTGTAGCAGCACTAGATGACTAAGACAGTTGGCTAGGTAGCTGTCTTCCAAATTCCTTGGCATAAACAAGTGAGCACTTCCAGTGCTGCATCCGTTTGTTGAAACATCTCAACTGATATTCCATCAATTCCTAGAGCCCTGTTTTTTGCCAATGCCTTCAGTGCAGCTTGGACTTCTTCCTTCAGTTCATGATCCTATGCTACCTCTTGAAATGGTTGAACGTCGACCAATTCTTTTTGGTACAGTGACTCTGTGTATTCCTTCCAACCTCTTTTGATGTTTCCTGCGTCGTTTGATATTTTCCCCGTAGACTCCTTCATTATTGCAACTCGAGACTTGAATTTTTTCTTCAGTTCTTTCAGCTTGAGGAAAGCCGAGCGTGTTCTTCCCCTTTGATTTTCTATCTCCAGGTCTTTGCACATGTCATTATAATATTTTAGTCTTCTCCAGCCGCCCTTTGAAATCTTCTGTTCAGCTCTTTTACTTCATCATTTCTTCCATTTGCTTTAGCTACTCCATGTTCAAGAGCAAGTTTCAGAGTCTCTCCTGACATCCATTTTGGTCTTTTCTTTCTTTCTCGTCTTTTTAACGATCTCTTGCTTTCTTCATGTATGATGTCCTCCCAGAGCTTGTCTGGTCTTTGGTCATTAGTATTCGATGCGTCAAATCTATTCTTGAGATGGTCTCTAAATTCAGGTGGGATATACTCAAAGTCGTACTTTGGCTTTCGTGGACTTGTTCTAATTTTCTTCAGTTTCAACTTGAACTTGCATATCAGCAATTGATGATCTGTTCTGCAGTCCGCCTCTGGCCTTGTTCTGAGTGATGATATTGAGCTTCTCCATTGTCTCTTTCCACAGATATAGTCATTTTGATTCCTGTTCATTCCATGTGGCGAGGTCCATGTATAAAGTCATCGTTTATGTTGTTGAAGAAAGCTATTTGCAATGAATAAGTTGTTGGTCTTGCAAAATTCTGTCATGCAATCTCTTCTGTCATTTCTACCACCAAGGCCACATTTTCCAAATACCAGTCCTTCTTCCTTGTTTCCTATTTTTGCATTTCAATCACCAGTGATTATCAATGCATCTTGATTGCGTGTTTGATCAATTTCAGAGTGCTGAATTTGGTTAAAATCTTCAATTTCTTCATCTTTGGCCTTAGTGGTTGGTGTATAAATTTGCATAATAGTCATATCAACTGGTCTCCCTTGTAGGCGTATGGACATTGTCCTATCGCTGATAGTGTTGTACTTCAGGATAGACCTTGAAACTTTCTTTTTGACAATGAATGTGGTGCCATTCCTCTTCAATTTGTCATTCCCATCATAGTAGACCATATGATTTTCCAATTCAAAATGGCCAGTACCAGTCCATTTCAGCTCACTAATACCTAGGATATGGATATTTATGCATTCCATTTCGTTTTTGACGATTTCCAGTTATTCTGGATTTGTACTTCTTATATTCCACGTTCCAATTATTAATGGATGTTTGCAGCTGTTTCTTCTCATTTTGAGTCATGCCACATCTGCAAATGAAGGTCCTGAAAGCTTTACTCCATTCACATCATTAAAAGTCGACTCTACTTTGAGGAGTCAGCTCTTCCCCAGTATACTTTGAGTGCCTTTCAACTTGAAGGGCTCATCTTCCAGTTAACGTGAAGTCAGTTTCAACTCATGGTGATCTTATGTGTGTCAGAGTAGAACTGTGCTACATAGGGTTTTCAATGGCCGAGTTTTCAGAAGTAGATCACCTGCCCTTTCTTCTGAGGCATCTCTGGGTGGATTTGAACATCCAGCCTTTTGGTTAGCAGCTGAGCACATTAACCGTTTACACCATCCAAAGACTATCACTAACCTATGCCACTGTAAAAACATTGCTTGGGTTTTAAACTTAAATTTCATGCTTCTAAAAATGGGTTCCTGGTGAACTATACCCCAATTTGCACTCCTAGAGTCCTTCCTGAGGTGGAAGTCTTTCCTTAAATGCAGTTTCTATGTCCAAACCCTGATCGTTTGCTGATAGACTTGTCTGAAGGTGAAGGCTTGTTTCTTTGAATATTTGACTACTGCCTATTTTCAATAGCACTTCATGTCCTGCAGCACCATGCTGCAAGATATTTTTGCTAGGAGCACTTCATATCTTCAGCAGGCTTGTCTTATCTCTGACATGGTTCACTTCCAGCCAAGCCCTGATTCAGACTAGCACATGGAAGAATTTCCAGTTTATGCTTATTGTGTTTAAAAGAAAAATTGTGTGTGTGTGTGTGTTTAGGGTGATAGCAAATGTGTGTGGAAGTTATTCATTGACAGGCACTTACGAAAGTCAAAGTTAGCAACTATTACCAAAGCAGTTCCGTTTTATTAGCATTGCAAATCTCTTCAGGTGATTTTCAGAAGATGAGTCCCCCCACCACTCCCCGGAAAAGAATTACATTCTTTTGCAGCATCATAAATTGCTGTCTTTTTTTTAATATATACCAACTATATGTAGCACTCTTATGCTTCATCTCACTTTGAAATGTCAAAGTCATCTTTCTGAAAAGTCACACAATTAGGTCAAATATATGGTCTAATAAAAATCTTTCACCTTCTAAATGAGCACTGGGACAAAGACAAGAGGCCTTTAAGAGCCACTCACACAGGACATAGCTTGGGTCTTCTAATTGGAATTTCTACTGTTTTAATGATTCAAGATCTATTTAGGAAAATCAAACAGTGCTCTTTCTGGGAAGACACTGGGAAAAGACAATACAACATTTAAGAATGTGAACTATGGGAGTCAGACAGAGCTGGGTATGAGTTACTTAATTTTGTAAGGTTCAGTTTCTCCATCTGTAAAATGGGTATAATAATAGTATTACCCTTGCAGGGTTATTGCATTAAATAATATATTGCAATAAAATATCTAATCCTGTGCCTGACACCTAGGGAATACTCAATAAATATTAGCTCTTCTTATGAATATTATTGAGATCCAAAATCTTTTTCTAAGCTTTTAGTTTTTGGTTGCTTTTTCTTTCCCCCATAACCTTTTCACAATTATGCTCCTTGCCTTTCACTGAACGGAGATTTTTTGATGATTTCTGTGCTGCACCTGTATCTGTTGTGTTGCTTGTGCACAAGGTACTGATTAAAGTCCATTGCTTAATCTAATGCAGCTCAGCTTGTTCCTACAGAGATGCCAAATCTTCAAAGGCAGTGTATTGAGTATGTGTTTACTCCATTCTCATATCTAAGTTGGTAATAACGAGGTACAGGGGACTCTCAACCATTGTCCTGCCCCCAACTCCACTGCCAAGCAGGTTTGTCTTTTATCTCATCATTGTTTTCTCTCTTCTACTTTCTGAATGCATGCTGCTTTTGCTATCTTCACCTACCAATTGCTTCAAGTCACTGCGATTATACCTGTCTTCTCTGTTTACTTCCCTTTATTTGCTTCTCTAATATTTTCTTTACTTTTTTTTTACATGAAACATCTTAGGCTTATATTTTACATATTTGCCAGCCAACAGAATACTGTTTTCCCATGGCATAGGGAACTGACCAATTATAATATACTGGTTGAAATCTTTGGGTCTGTGGCATTTCTTGCCCTTGTTCATTTGTTGGTGGCTATGCAGAGGCTGGAGCCCTGGTGGCGCAGTGGTTAAGAGCTCGGCTGCTAAACAAAAGATTGGCAGTTCAAATCCACCAGCTGCTCCTTAGAAACCCTATGGGGCAGTTCTACTCTGTCCTATAGGCTCTTTATGAGTCGGAATCAACTTGGCGGCAATGGGTTTGGTTTGGTTTTGGTTTATTCAGAGGCTACTCCTTTGATCTTAAACATAACTTTGTTTCATGACTTTTAAAATGTGTGCCATTCCATTCCAGTAGGCTGAGGTTTCTATAAGGCTGTTCTTTGGGAACTGAGGTTTTACCACACTTTGAGCCCTCAACAAATCTTTTAACGTATTTAAAAAAAAAAATCAGGAGCTGCTGTTCCTGGGAAGACATCAGGAAGAGGCAATATAGTATTGAAAAGTGTGAGCTCTGGAGTCAAATAGAGATGTCCTTGGGAAAGCACAAGAAACACCCTTTTTATCTGGCTCCTTTTCTTAATTTTTGTCTCTAAATAAATTATTCACATGGAGCCAAGAGCCTATGAAATCACGTAGGGCCACAAAAGCTTTATTTTTTTGTTTTAAATGGTACAGAGACATGTCTGAGGCAGAGACATCAGATTGGCTACAGCTACTGGCACTAGTTTCTGCTCCTCTTCAGAGCTGTGCTATCTAGCTGGGTTTGCACAAGGGCTCAGACAAGTGCCTTACTCATGGAAGGGAGCTGAGATTCGACAGAGGAATTCCTCTAAAATAATTATTTTGATGATAATGTTGATAAATTAATTAATAAATATTCCTATAACAATAAATCCCTGTTGCCATCGAGTTGATTCTGACTCATGGCGACCCTATGTGTGTGAGTAGAACTGAGCACCATAAGGTTTTCAATGGCTGTGATCTTACAGAAGTAGATCACCAGGCTGTGATATTAAGGATTTCAAACTGCCAACCTTTCAGTTAGCAGCTGAGCACAAACCATTTGCGCCACCCAGGTACTTTACTCCTATAATAACCAGCATTTATTGAAAGTATGCTATGTACCAGGCATTCATAAGTGCATTTAGTCTTTGCAACAACTTTATGAGTTATTATTATTATCTTCATTTTTACAAATGAGTGTTCTGGAGTCCAGAGAGGTTGATTAATTTGTCCCAAGTCACAAAGGAAGAAAGTTGTAGGACAGGATTTAAATTTAGTGCTGTCTGACTCTAAAGCCCCTTGCTCTTCATCACACTATGCTGCTTTCCCTATAGATCTACGTGAATCTTGCATACTCTGTCCTACCATAGTCTCACATACAGAGAAGGAATGAGAATGAGTCTCATTTGCAGAAGTAAAGTCTCAAGCTGACAAAAAGACCTATCTACTTCTTACCCACATTCAGAACCAATTTGCAATCAACATAGTGACCAGAAGATGGAGATCAAAACATCACATTTAATACAATGTTATATTTGAGACGGAGGCTTAGCACCCTCCCCCCTACCTAGGAACTGCCCACTCAAGGGTAGATTTGGGTCTGCAGAGGATACTACTTTCCCAGAGTTGCTGTCTCACATTGATCTGGGGTGAACAGAGAAAAAGTAAAGTGCTTATGGATTTAGATTATTGGTCCACTGATATAATTTTGGGCCAATGGCTATAACCCACCAACCAAGTAACTTGTTCCACCTCAGTGGGGAGGAGTTAGGGGTGGCAAGAAGCCTAGAGGGTTTAATCCCTCCTCAGAGAAACCAGAGAATTGAGGAATAAACATTCCACCTAATATCTCTGAAGCTTAGAGATTTTACCTAGTGACTGGTGCATTAAAAATGACAGACTGAGGATATATTCAATCTGTAGCTTTGTTTGAAAGAAAAATAGAGGCTAGGTAAAAAGAAGCCAAAAAATTTTTTCTTGTTAAAAATACAATATTTACTGTGGCCCATGCAGGCACGGCTTTGAGGTCAGTTTCCTTTTCAAGTCAATGAAACTTATGTAAGTACTTCTCAGCTGAAGCCTTTACATGTTTATATTTCATGATTAATCCATTTTCCCAAGAGAGTCATATACATAAATACATCCTACTGCTCTTTTACCAAAAGCATATATGATCAAACCTGTAGGGATATGCAGGACAAACATGGCAAATAGCTCTTTTGTCCTTTGTATCATCACAAATAAATGGAAATGGAGCTCAATGGATTTCACTGAATAGCAATTTTCATAAAATGGGAAAAATGGAAATTTTTATCTTATTCAGTGTTTGGAAAGAATTTCATGGCTTTGGCACTTGCATACAAAATCAGATGTTGACACTACAACAATAATAGCAATAATGATAATATTAATAATTCCAACAGTTGCTGTATGCCCTTTTGTATCAGGCACCATGCCAAGAATTTCACATATATTATCTCATTTAATACAACAATCTTATAATGTTATGCTACTGTTATTCCAATTGTACACAGAAAAATAAGGATAAGAGAGTTGAAGTAGCTCACCCAAGGTTTCTAGTCTAAGTGGCTTACTAGTAAGTCACTCAAGTCTGCCTGACTTCAAAGTCTGTACTCTTAACCACTATGCTATAGGTCTTCACGTGTTAAGACAGATAGTTCTAATCTTCTAAAGTGTCTATACTTTAAAACCTGGGGTGTTTAGGGATAATTTATCCATGTATTTATTAATTCAAAAAATCAAATATTTATTGGAGCTTACTAGGTATTTATTTACTATGCTAGGCCCTAGGGAAATCAGCACAATCCTTACCTTCATGCACCTCACAGTCTAGTGCAGTACGATACTCACCTCATTCTGCTAGGGCAGTTTAGTTGTCCTAGTCTACCTCTGGATGGGGAAGGAGGAGGAGGATTTGTAAAATACTCTAAATCAAGCTCATACTTTAATAGATACATTTTTCCCCTTCATTCTTTGCCCAAATTCATATTAATTAGCCAGATTCTTCAACCTGAAAACAGGTGACTGAACAGAAAAATGCTACCCAGGTGACAGTGTGGGTAGCGGTTGGATGACTAATGCAGACAGAAGGAAGTCAGCCAACTCTGGTTTAGGAATAGAAGGAAGAGCACTGTGTGTGGAACTAGGTTCTGTGTTTTGCCAAGGGCACAGCCGGATTGCTGGCAACATCCCCAGGAATTTCTTCGGGAGCAGACTGTCAGCTGCTTCACAGCCATGATGCTCCTCAGTCCTGTTTTGGAGAAGCATCTGAGCCAGCCCCAACAAAGGGGAGAGGCTGGGGCCAAGGTAGTTTTTGGCTCTTCAGTGCTGGATATGAGTGCCAAAAGTGTGGAGAGGTGAATAGAACACAAGAGATAAATAAAGAACTCATTTATTAACATGGCCCATACTTTTATCCAAGTGGACTGTGACTTCCTTTCCACTCTTTTTACTTCATTGAAGCAAAACTGCACTAACGTTTCTGCCTCCTACACCCTGCCTCCACTTATTATAAACATTATGTTATGGCTGGTACTACTGATCTTCCTTTCAATACTGTAATTTCAAAATGAGATCTAAAATTTTAATTTTTGAATGACATCTGAAGAGTAGTGTAATCTAAAGTGATTTTCTATTAATATATAGGCTATAATATTAAAGACTTTATTCTTTTGGTAGATGTTAATAGTTCTGTTACCATGGAACATTTATTCCTTTAATTTCATGTAAATTTAAATTTTATGATGTTTGCTTCTCCAAGATTATATAATCCTTTTTTATTATTGAAAAGAATCACAATTATGCAAATGATTATATCCAAGGAGACAAGCAGCAATTAACTGTGAAAGACAGGCTGTTACTGTAAAAATTGTATTCACACTGAATGGAATTGGACTTTCCTTAAAATAAACCTTTAATAAGAAAATTCAGTTGGTACGGATTTTAAAGGCAAGCAATTCGTTGAGACAAAAGTTTGTACTTTTGCCATAAAAGTTTTGCATTTTAATATTTATAGTTTTCTTTTCCTCCAGGATGCTTTCTGCTCCTGCCTTATAAAAGAAAAATGACTGCTTCAGCAAGTAAGAAATACGTGCAGAAAAAAATCTCACTCGGGTTTATATAACTTTAATCTAACTACTTACCCTCATTATTAAGAAAACTGGGCAGTAATAACCATTTTAAAGATTTTTTTAATCTAAATGTGCTTCATTTTATTTATAGCTTTTCTAAAATTAAAACTAGTTTTCATCATGATTCTTCAACATGTATTGAGCAAGAATTTCCCTTGGGCCTACTCTTTGGTAGGAAATTGGGCATATATGGAAGGACTTTTACTACTTTAAGTGATGAGGCCCCATTACTGTTGCTTCTGTTGCCATTCACAACGGTCCAACAAGACTTCAAGGTGGTGTAGCAAAGTGCTTAAAAGCACAGATTATCTTAGGACCTGAAAAACCTGAGTTCAAATTCTGGTACTTTCACTTATCACCTTATTCCACGTATTAACTATGTGGCCTTGGGTAAATTACTTAACCTCTTTGAGTGTTCCCATCTGCATAAAGAGTTTAATAATAGAACCTGCCTCATGAAAATTAACTGAGTTAATCCAGGTTTAGCACAGTGTCAGTCACCTAGTAAGTACTCAGCATGATAGTTGCTATTATTATTATTGTTGCCTGCCTTACTGAGTAGTGTGTACTCTGGATAACTGAGTCTAAAAGGGGCGCATTCTAACAACTTTCTTTGGTGAAAAAGCAGAGTGGAGGTGAAGGGCCAAAATTTGCCCCCAGACTGAACTTGTTAGTTAATCTGTTTGCTTATATTACGGTGACTTCTCAGATTTGCAAAGGAGGGAAGGAGAAAGAGGAAAAGGTATGATGAAGAAATCTGTTATCGATTGCATCAAGTCATTCCAGGAAGAACAAGAAGACTGCATATGCTGATTAGAAGAAGCAAATCATAAAGCACCGGCCAACACACTTGAAGTGACATTTAAAGTCTCATTGAGCCTGAGTAGTTTAACTGGAAGGAAATGCAGAGGTAGGAACATAAGGTGATAATTTGGTATGGAGGCTTCATTTTAAATTCAGAGCCCTCAGGTTTTCATGGGAGGAACTGGTTAAGGAAATTCAGCCTTACTTCTTAGCCTGGGATCAGTGGGGTTGGGTTCTAATTTAAAACATCAAATATAAATACACTTGAGGACCAAGAGATTTAAAAGGCAGCAACAACTCTTCTAAATCACCAGTACCACCACGACCACCACCAACAGTACAATCAGTTTCCAGTTATGCATACTGAATCCCAGTTAACCAAAACAGCTTTTGGGGTCATAGCAAATGATGGAGCAGAGGCATTGTCACAATGGGGTCCAGCAACAGAATTTAGAATGAAGCACATCAGAAGAAAAGCCACTGGTGTTTTTTTTTTTTTGTTTTTTGTTTTCCTTTTTTGTTCCTCATCAGTTATACCTAGCTCCCTGGGTTCTAGTCCTGGCTCTGTCACTAACTAGCTGTGTGCCCTTGGGCAAGTCACTCACATTTCCTCTCTCTTAGTTTCTTCTTCTATAAACTGAAGGAGCAGGATATCTAAGGATCTTCCCATATCTGACAGTTTATGATTCTAATAGAAGGTTAAGAGGGGGAAGAGGAACATGAGAATAGAAAGCAAGAGTATGGGTAGATAAGGTAAACCTGGTAGCTCTCTGAGGCTGCCCCCAGGATTATGATGATGGGTGAATTTTCTTCCCCAGGAGGGTTATTCTCATATGGCAACACTGATTGGTGGTGGTGGTGGGTGAGTAGGTGGGTGGATGGGTGTGCATGTCAGAAAATAAAGAAAGAGACAGAGATAGAGGCAAAGACAGATGGAGTGAGATGAGATGAGAGAGAGCATGAGTGCATACATTGGAGGGAAGGAGGCTCTGGGGAAATTCAGGCTCAGAATCTTTTGAAATATTTCCTCTCATACTTCCCTTCCTTTTGGGTCCCAGTGGGAGTTCTAACTTTAGACTCATACACAAATTATTATTTTTTTCAAATTATTAATAAATTATTCAAGTCAAACCAGATCTTCAAGCCTAGTGAGCTCCCCAAGACAACTGATATCAGATGAAATATCCTACATTTTTACAGAGAAGCAACAAAAGTACTCCAGGGCTTCTGCCCCTCATCCACAAGCAGCCCAATTCATTAATGGAGAAGATTGTTAATAGTGCTGGGTTAGCTACCTGAGAGGCCATCTGTTCCTCTTACACTGAGGTAATTGAGAGTGACTGAGTTGGGAGGGCTGTATCATTTTTATACAGGTCAGAGTCAAGGCCTTGGGGAATTAAAAATTTTAGACTGCTCTTCCTCTTTTTACTGAAGATTACCTTTGATTTCTCAAGTCAGCAGTCTTAAAGTCACATACCCTTTCAAACCATTTGTTTTCATAGCTGTGGACTGGATTTTCATAAACTGAAATGGCTATAAGAGACGGTATGTGTGTTTGTAAGAATGTCTTCATATAGTAAGCATCACAATAGGAGATTGTTACTAGAGATATGACGATGCATTGCTGCTTACAATATTTATTCATATCTGAAGGTAATAACAGTAAGAGTTTATCAGGGGAATCATATTTGAAGTGGCTCGAAACTCTTCTATATCAGGTCTCAGTAGCCCCAAATGCCAACCCCACCCTCATCCCGTGTTGTTGGGAGGTACTTTAGTGTACTGGTTATATACTTGGTGTTTACACCCTGGATTCAGAAAGACCTGGGTTCAAACCCTATCTAAGTCACAAAATCCCCGAGCTTGTTCTCTCATATGTAAAATAGAATAACAATAACATCGACCTCATAAGAATGAAGTAAGTTACAAGAATTCAGTGACATAATGTTTAAGAAGAGCTTAGCAGTGTTTTGGTCATAGTAATAGTACAATACATCTTAGCTGTTATTATTGCTGCCTTAAAATTATCTAGTGTGCCTATGGTTTTAAACATATGATGCAAGTCTTTTTTCCTTCAAAGAATAAGATTGTTTGATATGAAATGGCAGCTCCTGCAAAAGAACTTTTTAAATCTTTTATAATTTGTTTATTAAGATCTTTATTCGTTTTCTTAACCAAACTTTCTGTTTTCAAATCATTGGAGATTCACAAGAAGTTAGAAATAATATACAGAGATCCTGTGTAACCTATACTCAGTTTCCCCCAATCGTAACATCCTACAAAACTATAGTATAATATCACACCCAAGATTATTGACATGATACAATCCACTGATCCTATTCAGATTTTTTCAGTTTTGTATTCATTTCTCTGTGTGTGTGTTTAGTTCAATGCAATTTAATTACGTTTAGGTTTGTGTATCCACCAACATAATCATGATACAGAACAGTTCCATCACCACAAGCATCCCTCATGTTGGCCTTTTATAGCCACAGAAATCCCCCCACACTCCCTATACTTAACCACTGGTAACCAATAATCTGTTCACCATTTCTATAATTTTGTCATTTCAAGAAGGCTATTGAATAGAATCATACAATATGTAACCTTTTTTTACTCAGCATAATTCCCCGGAGATTCATCCAAGTTATTGCATGTATTAAGTTTCTTCCTCTGAGTTACTTAGCAGTTCCAATCCATCAGCCGCTTCACAGGAGAAAGATGTGGCAGTCTCCTTCCGTAAAGATTACAGCCTTGGAAACCCTATGGGGCAGTTCTACTCAGTCCTGGAAAGCATGGTCGCTATGAGTCAGAATCGACTTGACGGGAATGGGTATTCCACACTGTGGATATACTATAGTTTTTTGTTGTTGTTTATTGTTGTAGTTTAAGTGAAAGTTTACATTTCAAGTTATTCTCTTACACAAAAATTTATACATACATTGTTATGTGACCCTAATTGCTCTCCCTATACTGTGACAACACACTCCTCCTTTCCACCCCTGATTTCCCATGTCCATTCAACCAGCTCCTAACCCTCTCTGCCTTCCCATCTCACCTCGGACAGAAGCTGCCCAGTTAGTCTCTTGTATCTACTTGAGCTAAGAGGCACACTTCTCACGAGTATCACTTTATGTCCCACTGTCCAGTCCAATCCCTGTCTGAAGAGTTGGCCTTGGAAATTATTTCAGTTCTGGGCTGATAGAGAATCCAGGGGCCATGCTTTCCGGGGTTCCTCCAGTCTCAGTCAGACCATTAAGTCTGGTCTTACTAGAATTTGAGTTCTTCACCCCACCCCCACCTTTCTCCTGCTCCATCCAGAACTCTCCGTTGTGTTCCCTGTCAGGACGGTCATTGGTGGTAGCTGGACACCATCTAGTTCTTCTGGTCTCAGGCTGATGAAGTCTCTGGTTTATGTGGCCCATTCTGTCTCTTGGGCTAATACTTTCCTTGTGTCTTTGGTGTTCTTCATTCTCCTTTACTCCAGGTGGTTGGGACCAATTGATGCGTCTTAGATGGCCGCTTGCAAGCTTTTAAGACCCCAGATGCAACTCACCAAAGTAGGATGCAGAACATTTTCTTAATAAACTTTGTTATGCCAATTGACCTAGATGTCCCCTGAAAGCATAGTCCCCAGATCCTCGCCCCTGCTACTCTGTCCCTCAAAGTGTTTGACTGTATTCAGGAAACTTCATAGCTTTGCTTCAGTCCACTTGTGCTTACATCTGCTGTAGTGTGTGCTGTCCTTCCCTTCACCTAAGATAATTCTTGTCTACTATCTAGTTAGTGAATAACACTCCCCTCCCTCCCCACCTTTGTAATCATCAAAGAATGTTTTCTTCTGTGTTTAAACCTTTTCTTGAGTTCTTATAATAGTGGTCTTATACAACGTTTGTCCTTCTGTGACTGACTAAATACACTCAGCATAATGACCTCCAGATTTTTCCATGTTATGTTTCACGGCTTCATCATTGTTCTTTATCGTTATGAAGTATTCCATTGTGTGGATATACCATAAATTGTTTATCCATTCATCCGTTGATGGGCACCTAGGTTGTTTCCATCTTTTTGCTAGTGTGAACAGTGCTGCAATGAGCATGGGTGTAAATATATCTATTCGTGTGACGGCTCTTATTTCTCTAGGATATATTCCAAGGAGCGGGATTGCTGGATGGGATGGTACTTCTATTTCTAGCTTTTTAAGCAAGTGCCAAATCAATTTCCAAAGTGGTTGTACCATTTGACATTCCCACCAACGGTGTATAAGTGTTCTAGTTTCTCCACAACCTCTCCAGCATTTATTATGTTGTGTTTTCTGCATTAATGCTAGCCTTGTTGGGGTGAGATGATATCTCATTGTAGTTTTGATCTGCATTTCTCTAATGGCTAATGATCGTGAGCATTTCTTCATGTGTCT
>NW_004443987.1:11105786-11130513 GCF_000243295.1 Trichechus manatus latirostris
ATGCTAGCCTTGTTGGGGTGAGATGATATCTCATTGTAGTTTTGATCTGCATTTCTCTAATGGCTAATGATCGTGAGCATTTCTTCATGTGTCTGGTAGCCACCTGAATGTCTTCTTTGAAAGTGCCTGTTCATAGCCTTTGCCCGTTTTTTAATTGGGTTATTTGTTTTTTTGTTGTTGAGGTTTTGCAGTATATTGTAGATTTTAGATGTTAGATGCTGATCGGATTTGCCGTAGCCAAAATTTTTCCCAGTCTATAGGTTGTTTTTTTACTCTTTTGGTGGAGTCTTTGGATGAGCGTAAGTGTTTGATTTTTAGGAGCTCCCATTTATCTAGTCTCTCTTCTGGTGCTTTTGCAATGTTACTTATGGTTCATATTCTATTTATGCCATGTATTAGGTCTCCTAGTGTTGTTCCTACTTTTTCTTCCATTTTCTTTATCATTTTTGATCCATTTTGATCCATTTTGAGTTTGTTTTTGTGCATAGGGTGAGGTATGGGTCTTGTTTCAGTTTTGTGCAGATGGATATCCAGTCATACCAGCACCATTTGTTAAAGAGACTGTCTTTTTCCCAAGTAAGGGACTTTGGGCCTTTGTCAAATATCAGCTGCTCATAGGTGGATGAATTTACATCTGGATTCTCAATTCTGTTCCATTGGTCTATGTATCTGTGGTTTTACCAGTACCAGGCTGTTTTGACTAACGTGATAGTATAATAGGTTCTAAAATCGGACAGTATGAGGCCTCCCACTTTGTTCTTCTTCTTGAGTTATGCTTTACTTATCCAGGGCCTCCTCCCTTTCCATATATAGTTGGCGATTTGTTTCTCCATCTCATTAAAAAATGTCAGTGGAATTTGGATCGGGATTGCGTTGCATCTGTAGATTGCTTTGGGTGCGAACTGCCATTTTCACAATGTTGAGTCTTCCTATCCATGAGCAAGGTATGTTTTTCCACTTACACAGGTCTCTTTTGGTTTCTTATGTAGAGTCTTATAGTTTTTATTGTTAAGGTCTTTTACATCTCTGGTTAGATTTATTCCTAAGTATTTGATCTTCTTGGGGGCTATTGTAAATAGTATTAATTTGGTGATTTCCTCTTCGAAGTTCTCTTTGTTGGTGTAGAGGAATCCAACTGATTTTTGTATGTTTAGCTTGTATCCTGAAAGTTTGCTGAAATCTTCTATTAGTTCCAGTAGTTTTCTTGTGGATTCTTTGGGTTTTTCTGTGTATAAGATCATAGCATCTGCAAATAGAGATACTTTGACTTCTTCCCTACCAATTTGGATGCCTTTTTTTTTCCTTTTCTAGACTAATTGTTCTGGCTAGAACCTCCAGCCCAATGTTGAGTAAGAGTGGTGATAAAGAGCATCCTTGTCTGGTTCCCGTTCTCAAGAGGAAAGCTTTCAAAGTCTCTCCATTTAGGATGATATTGGCTGTTGACTTTGTATAAATGCCCTTAATTATGTTGAAGAATTTCCCTTCTATTCCTATTTTATTGAGAGTTTTTATTATGAATGGGTGTTGGACTTTGTCAAATGCCTTTTCTGCATCAACTGACAAGATCATGTGGTTCTTGTCTTTTGTTTTCTTAATGTGATGGATTACATTGATTGTTTTTCTAATGCTGAACCATCCTTGCATACCTGGTATAAATCCCACTTGATCATGGTGAATTATTTTTTTGATATGTTACTGAATTCTATTGGCTAGAATTTTGTTGAGGATTTCTGCGTCAATGTTCATGAGGGATATTGGTCTGTGATTTTTTTTGTGGTGTCTTTACTGGTTTTGGTATCAGGGTTATACTGGCTTCACAGAATGAGTTTGGGAGTATTCCATCATTTTTTTCTATGCTTTGAAATACCTTTAGTAGTAGTGGTGTTAACTCTTTGAAAGTTTGGTAGAATTCTCCACTGAAGTCATCTGGGCCAGGGCTTTTTTTTTGGGGGGGAGTTTTTAAATTACCTTTTTAATCTCTTCTTTTGTTATGAGTTTATTTAGTTCTTCTACCTCTGATTGTGTTAGTTTAGGTAGGTAGTGAGTTTCTAGAAATTTGTCCATTTTCTCTAGGTTTTCAAATTTGTTAGAGTACAATTTTTCATAGTATTCTCTTATGATTCTTCTAATTTCAATTGGATCTATTGTGATAGCTCCCATCTCATTTCTTATATGGGTTATTTTCTTCCTCTCCTGTTTTTCTTTTGTCAGTTTGGCCAATGGTTTATCAATTTTGTTGATCTTTTCAAAGAATCAGCTTCTGGTCCTGTTAACTCTTTCAAGCGTTCTTCTATTCTCTATTTCATTTAATTCTAATTCTTATTATTTCCTTTCTTCTGGTGCTTGAGAGCTTGTTTTGCTGCTTTCTTGCTACTTGTTCCAGTTGTAGGGTCAATATTTTGATTATGGCCCTTTCTTCTTTTTGGATGTGTGCGTTTATTGCTATAAACTGACCTCTGAGCACTGCTTTTGCTGTGTCCTAAAGGTTCTGGTAGGATGTGTTTTCGTTCTCGTTTGATTCTATGAATTTCTTTATTCCATCCTTAATTTCTTCTATAACCCAGTAATGTTTGAGCATGGTGTTGTTCAGTTTTCCATGTGTTTAATTTTTTTCCCTTTTTCTTTTATTGATTTCTACCTTTATGACTTCATGGTCAGAAAAGATGCTTTATAATATTTCGATGCTTTAGATTTTGTTAAGGCTTGCTTTATGGCCTAATATGTGGTTGATTCTGGTGAATGTTCCATGTGCATTGGAAAAGAAAGTATACTTAGCTGCTGTTGGGTGGAGTGTTTGGTATATGTCTATGAGATCAAGATGGTTGATTGCAACATTTAGATCTTTGGTGTCTTTGTTGAGCTTCTTTCTGGATGGTCTGTCCTTCACTGAAAGTGGTGTGTTGAATTCTCCTACTACTATTCTAGAGCTGTCTATCTCTATTTTCAGTGCTGTTAGAGTTTGTTTTCTGTATTTTGGAGCACTGTCATTGGATGCATAAATATTTATGATAGTTATGTCCTCCTGCTGTATTGATCCTTTAATCATTATACAGTGTCCTTCCTTATCCTTTGTGGTGGATTTTACTTTAAAGTCTTTTTTGTCAGAAATTTATATTGCCACTACTGCCTTTTTTGAGTGTTGTTCACTTAATATATTTTTTTCCATCCTTTGAGTTTTAGTTTGTTTATGTTTTTAAGTCTAAAGTATGTCTCTTGTAAACAGCATATAGATGGATCATTTTTTTATCTAATCTGCCACTCTCTGTCTCTTTATTGGTGCAATTAGTCCATTTACATTCAGTGCAGATATTGATAGGTAAGAGTTTAGTGCTGTCATTTTGATGTCTTTTTTTGTGTGTTGTTCATAGATTCTTTGTTCCACTTTATTTTCTGTGCTAAGTCGTTTTTATTTGTGTATTTTCTTTTCATCTTTTTCATTGTTGTTGATTTTCTATTTGCTGAGTCTTTGTATTTTTCTTGTTTTATATTTTGACTTGTAGGATTGTTAGTTTCCTTTGTGGTTACCTTAATATTTACCCCTATTTTTCTAAGTTTATACCAGTCCTTTATTTCTTTATATTGCCTTGACTTCCTCTCCATATGAAAAATCTATGTTTGCGGTTTTTTAAGTCCCTCTTCTTTGTTTTAATGTTGACATCTTTTACATATTGATATCTGTTTCCCTATTTTCAGTATTTTAGCTTTGATTTATTTTTGTGATTTCCCTATCTGGGTTAATATCTGGTTGCTCTGTCCTGTGTTCTAGTCTTGGGTTGTTATCTGATGTTCTTGTTTGTCTCACTGGAGGACTCCCTTTAGTATATCTTGTAATTTTGGTTTGGTTTTTGCAAATTCCCTAAACTGTTTATCTGAAAATGCCCTAATTTCGCCATCATATTTGAGAGGCAGTTTTGCTGGATATATAATTCTTGACTGGCAGTTTTTTCTTTCTAGGCTTTATATATGTCATACCATTGCCTTTTTGCCTGCATGGTTTCTGCTGAGTAGTCTGAGCTTATTCTTTTTGACTCTCCTTTGTAGATGACTTTTCGTTTATCCTTAGCCACTCTTGAAATTCTCTCTTTATCTTTGGTTTTGGCAAGTTTGATTATAATATGGCTTGGTGACTTTCTTTTGGGATTTACCTTATGTGGGGTTTGATGAGTATCTTGGATAGATATCTTGTCATCTTTCATGATATCAGGGAAGTTTTCTGCCAACAAATCATCAACAATTATCTCTGTATTTTCTGTTATTCCCCCCCATTCTGATACTCCAATCCCTCATAGGTTATTCCTCTTGATCGAATCCCACGTAATTCTTTGGGTGTCTTCATTTTTTTAAAATCTTTTTATCTGATTTTTCCTCAGATAAGTGGTGTCAAGTGCTTTTTCTTCAATCTCACTAGTTCTGACTTCCATTGCCTCAATTCTTCTCCTATGACTTTCTATTTTGTTGTCTAATTCTGAAATTTTATTGTTAATCTTCTGGATTTCTGATTGTTGTCTCTCTATGGATTCTTGCAGCCTGTTAAATTGGTCATTATGCTCTTCTCTAATCTTTTTAATTTTTTCTGTTGTGTGTTCTGCGTTTTTATTAATTTCATTCCTTAGCTCTTGAAGAGTTCTGTATATTAATCTTTTGTACTCTTCCTTTGTTAGTTGCAACAAATTCTCTTCCTCTGGAAACTTGCTTGATTCTTTGTTTTGGTCGCTTCCTGAAGCCATCATGGTCTACCTCTTTATTTGATTTAATATTGACTGTTGTCTCCGAGCCATCGATAAATTATTATATTTATTTATTTTATGTTTGCTTACTGTGTCCTAGCTTCTTGTTTTGTTTTGATGTGCCCAAATAGGCTGTTCCTGTGAGCTAGCCCAGTCACCAGCACCCTTTAAGCTCCAATATCCTGCCCCCGGGTGGCCAGACCTGCTACTAAGTATGTGAGCCCAGGTGTCTGTTCACTCCTCCTGTATGGATTCAGCTCAGGTGTCCAGGAAGTCAGCCACGAAGTGTGTGGTGCAGGCTCTCACCTACAGTTCTAGACAGGCATGGGGGATTGGTGTAGGCACAAGCATCTGGCTGCAGCAGGGGGACACAGGCTGAGCAAGGCAGGGAGCAGACGGCTACCTCCGAGTGTCTAGGAGGAAAGTGTGTCCCTGTTCCCTAGAGCGCATAGATGGGTGGGTTTTGCAGCCAGACTATGAGCACCCAATGCTTTTGGCTGTAAGGACTTGGGCGCACCTCTTACTCTTGGGCCCCTCTCACAGGTAGCTAGGTGGGGTGGGTGGAGCCATCAGTCCTCAGGCCCCTGATGTGGGTAGGTGAAGACCCTGCTTAATGGGCAGAGCAGTGTCAAATGTCAAGAACCTGCCACTTCACAGCTGAAATAGTTGAAGTTAGACTTCAGATATATACCCTGTTGTACTGTGGTAATGAGGCTCTATGCTCTTGAAATGGGCCGACACAAGCATATGCAGGGGGAAAGGTACTCAAGGTCCGTGGATCCCTTATGGCTGTGCCTAGGCAAAGGAGCTGTGCCTACCCTGAGTTCCTGGCTTAGGGGGGCTGGCAGATTATTTTTTCCCCTGTTTGTTAATTTGTTCACTCTCCAAGGCTGGGAGAATGGCTTAGGGCACGTGACAGTCCTTCTTCTGGCCCAGGGGACTCGGCAATTGCTGAATCTGGTCTGGAACTCAGTTCAGAGCAGGGAGCGGGGAGGTAAATGGGAATAAGGCTTTTCCCTAAGGGGGTTGTTTTTGATCCTCGTGGTAGTTGGGACGTAAGTACTTATCTTCAGCTGGATTGAGATCTGCTTCTCACTGTTTCTGGATGGCTGAGTAGATTCTGCTGCTTGTCTCTCCTGGTGTGGAAAACGCCTCCCGAGCACCATTGCTTGCCTGCCTCACCACTCACCCCTGAGCTGATCCAGGCTGAAGGGCTCAGGCTCTCGCCGGGTCAGGTCTGGCAACTCCTTGCTGCTTCTGAACCGTCTCTTCCTTCCGCTGACACTCGGTCTGGTTCCTCAACTTCGCCTTTGATGTTCAGGGCTCCTAGATTGTCATATATAATGAATTCACTTGTTTTTTCAGGTCTATGTTGTAAGAGGGAACACTGGAAGTATCTGACTACTCCATAATCTTGGCCCTGCCTCTCGATATACTAGTTTTTAACCAGTCATTCCTTCAAGGACATGTTTGTTTCCAGTTTATAGCAATTATGAATAAAGTTGCTTGTATGCTCCTGTATAGGTTTTCAGGTGAACATAGATTTCATTTCTCTGGGATAAATGTCCAAGACTATAATCACTGGGTCATGTGTAGTTGCATATTTAGTTTTATAAGAAATCGCCAAAATATTTTCCAGAATGGCTGTGTTATTTTGTTTTCCCACCAGCAATGTATCAGTGATACATTCTCAACATCCTCGTCAGCATTTGGTATTTTTACTATTTTTTAATTTTAGCCATTCTGAGAGGTATGTAGTGTTGGCTCACTGTGATTTTTACCTTTTATTTCCGTAGTGGCTAACGATGCTGCATATCTTTTCGTGTGCTTATTTGCCATCCGTATATCTTCTTTGGTGAAGTGTTTGTTCTAGTCTTATACCTTTTGTTTGATTGTTTAATTTATGCTTGCTTATTATGTCTAATTGCTCTAGAACCAGTTTGAAAGGCTATCTTTCCTCCTTTAAATTGCTCGTACCCTTTTCTCAAAAAACAGGCATATTTGTATGGGTCTTTTTCTGGGTTCTCTGTTCTGTCAGTTTGCTAGTATTTTTTAAGAATTTTAGCATCTAAGTTCATGGTAATATTGTTGTGTAGTTTTCTTTTTCATACTGCTTTTGTTTTGTTTTGGTATGAGGGTAATACTGGCTTCACAAAATGTGTTGGGAAGTGTTCCCTTTTCTGTTTCCTGATGCTTTTACCTATAAACTCATCTGTGTCTACAGCCCACTTCACATCCTTTCCTTCGGTCTCAAAGGAGGTCTGCTGTTCAGGGAAAACTCCTTCACTTTACCCATGTTCTCATTCCTTCCTACCGTCCCTGGGACCTTTGCAACCCCTCCCTCTCTACTGATTTCTTTCCTCCCAGTCTATAACTATACTAATGTTTTTTCCATCCTAAAACACACATTATCCAAAGCGCTCCTTGATCTCTGTAGCTACTATTCAGGTTTTCACATGAATTTCTCAAAAGGGTAAGCTACTCTCCATATCTGTTTTGTAACCTTACATTCACTCTGCAACCCACTGTAATTTGACTTTCACCTCCACTCTTCCATCAATTAGCTCTAATATACATCACTAATTACCTGCTAAATAGGAGTCCCTGGGAGCCCTGGTGGCGTAATCGTTAAGAGCTTGGCTGCTAACCAAAAGGTCAGCAGTTCCAATCCACCAGCTGCTCCTTGGAAACTCTATGAGGGAGTTCTACTCTGTCATATAGGGTTGCTATGAGTTGGAATCGACTCAACAGCAATGGGCTCGGTTTGGTTTGGTTTGGGTGGCACAAATGGTTAAACTCTCAAAAGGTCGGTCATTCAACCCACCCAGACGCACCTTGAAAACCCTATGGAGCAGTTCTACTCTGCACACATGGGCTTGCCATGAGCTAGAATCAACTCAAAGGCAACTAACAATAACAACAAACCTGCTAAATATAAATGAGTATTTCCCCCCCTGGCTTGTGTCTTATTGCATCTTAATTCTGCATTTAAAATTGTTGAGCAAGTCCTTCATCCTGAGATCTCTAAAGCGTTGGTTTCTGTGAAGCTGCACATTTATCAGTTTTGAGATATAATACTCCTTTGGCTTCTGTGACACTACATACAGACTTTATTTTACATTAACTTTATTGAGACATAATTAACTTACAGTAAAATGCCTCCATTTTAGGTGTACATTTCATTGGGTTTGACAGATGTGCACCCTTGTATAATCACTACCACAATCAAGATATAAAATATCTCTATCATCTCACAAAGTTTTTTCTTGCCCCTTTGCAGTCAATTCTCTCTCCCCCAGTACAAGGCAAATGCTGAATTGCTTTCTGTCACTATAGATCAGTATCTCCCTTTAAAGCATTTCATATAAAAGAAATCATACAGCATTTACTCTTTTGTATCTGGCTTCTTTCACTAGGAGTCTCTGTGTGGTGCAAACAGTTAATGTGCTTGGCTGCTGACCAAGAGGTTGGAGGTTCGAGTCTACCCAGAGATGCCTTGGAAGAAAGGCCTGGTGATCTCTTTCTGAAAAACCAGCCATTGAAAATCCTATGGAGCACAGTTCTGCTCTGACACACATTGGGTCTCCATGAGTCTGAATCGACTTGACAGCAACCGGTTGGTTGTTCTTTCACTTAGCATGACACTGCTGAGATTTATCTATGTTGTTTGGCGTATGAGTAGTTCATTCACTTTTATTGCTGAGAAGTACTCCAATGTTTAGCCATTTACTGGCTGTTGGACATTTGAGTTATTTCCAGTTCTTCTACTAAAAGGAAACCTATTATTTACATTCGAGTTGCACTATACTCTTCTAATTCTCCTACCTTTGACTGCTTCTCTTCTGTTTCCTTATAGTCTCTCTTTGCTCTTACCACCCTTAAATGTTGGTATTCTATGGTTATATCCTCGGCCTAAAGTTATTCTAACTCTATAAATTCTACATTGGAATTCTACGTTGACCATTTCAACTCCTACCTATATGGTGATCACTTCCAAACCTTTGCTTTTCCTGGATAAAGTCTATGCATCCATTTAAACTCATTTAGGTTTGTCAGCTCTTCCAGGAGGTCTTCCTTGGTACTCCCAGGTTGGTTAGGGGCCCTTACTCTGTTTTTCCAAAATAACTTGTTTAAATAGCCACCATTACCCTTTGCTATATGTCCTGTAAAATAATAATACATATGGGCCTGTCTCCTCAACTAGGTTGTGAGATATCTGAGGGTAACTTCTGGGATCATTTGTCTTTGCATTTTCCATGACTAGCATAGTGCCTACTGATAACCAAAAGACTCACTGCCATTGAGTCAATTCTGACTCATAGCAACCCTATACGACAGAGTAGAACTGCTCTGTTTCCAAAGAGCCGCTGGTGGATTTGAACTGCCGATCTTTTGGTTAGCAGCCATAGTTCTCAACCACTGTGCCACCAGGGCTCCAGTGCCTGCTGATAATAGGTGCTTAATAAACACCTATCTAGGGGATCAAAGAATGGTGTGTTCTGTTCCTAAGGAATTAGGAATGAGAGAAACAATGCCTGCGCCACTCCCTAAGCTTTCTGGTTTGGGCGTTGATTTTACTGTCATTATCAATCTGTGTGTTGGGAATGTGAGAGTCGTGATCCATTCAGCTCTGGATGGATTTAGTTTTTACCACCAGTAATGCAATGAACTCTCTCAACAGATCTTGGGCCAAGCTGCCTAAGGGTCCATGTATTAAGTGCACTCCTGCTACTAAGAGAAGTCTTTGCTCAGCTCCAAAATCCATTCCTTCTTACCTCAAATTTTATTGAAGCTCTATTGTGAGTCAAGACCTATATTTGGCATTGGGGATACTAAGATGAGTAAGATGAAGTCTTTGTACCAAAGAAGCTTTCAGTTCTGTTTTCTTTAATATTTTGATGCCACCTCTGCCTCTACATTTTCAACTTGATTAAAATAGAAAGAAAATTGTGATAAAATTCCAAATTTAATATTGCTATGATATGAAAAGAACACAAGTGCTTTAGAAAAAATAACCAAGTGGCATGATTGACCTTGTTTCCATTTTTGTAGGTATAATGCTTCATTGTTCATGCATCTAAGAAGTAGCGTGGTATGGTTAAAAGAGCCTGTGGTTGAAAGTCATATAGACCTGGCTTTGAATCCTGCCTCTGGTACTTACTGGCTGTGTGCCATTGGATCGGCAACCTCTATGAGTTTTATTTTTTTATCTACAAAGTGGAAATAACAATATCTGTTTCCAGAGCTGTTTTGGAGTTTAAATGAAATGATGTATATAAAGTTCCTGGGGCATAGTAAACACTCAATTCCTGTTAGATCTTAATCTGAAAGCCCTTCCACCTACATCCTACTCTCCCCCAGTGGTTGAGAGTTTCACGTTTTAATCACCGTCCAATTCTATAACAAAAATGTTTCTTTAAAATTTAGAAAGGCAGGACTTAAAAATCAAAAACATCAACCCCTCTGTGAGAAAGCCATAAGATGTTTAAAATCCCGAATCCTGGCAGGGGATGCTACCTTGAATATACTGAGTGGGTGATCACTGTGGCAGGAAGGTCTACCATGTGCTTGGAGATTAGGGAGAGAAGTCTGTCAATACAAACCCATTGATGCCTACTTATTTCAGCTTTAAAAAAAGAATATGTCACCTGTGTAAACATACTCAGCACACTTTCCCCAACTAGATATGTCCATTTCAAAGATGGAAGACAGCAGACTTGTCAGTCTTGTCAGTTTATAAACCTTGGAAGAGAAAAGTGAAGCCATTTAGCTGCCAGTTTCAGGAAAACAAATCTTGAAATCTTGAACTCTGAGGCATTAGTGCCTGCATTGTGTGCTCACCTGAAATAGATTTACAAATGAAAGGATGACACCCCGTGAGATAGCAGCCCATCTTAGAGGCTTAGTCAATCAGGGCACTGCTGGTAGCAATGGCCTGCTGGGACAGGGGCCAAGCTTGTGTCATTTGTGGTTTCTATTATCCCTTTCTTCACTCTTTCCTCCTCCTCTCAGTCATCCATGTTTCCTGTGCACTCTCTACCTTTCCAAGTATGCTTTTAGGAGAGAATGAATGCCAGTTATTTAGATCTTAG
This sequence comes from Trichechus manatus latirostris, assembly GCF_000243295.1. Taxonomy (NCBI): domain Eukaryota; kingdom Metazoa; phylum Chordata; class Mammalia; order Sirenia; family Trichechidae; genus Trichechus; species Trichechus manatus. The sequence continues at coordinate 11,116,606 of NW_004443987.1, forward strand.
CATGAACTTGAATCAATTTGGTTTTCTCTCCTAGGGTACTTTTCAGTTGTCTTACATTGACATTTATTCATTCATTCATTTAATAAATACTGAATAAGGGAGTCACACCAGGCTCTCTGCTAGGCCCAGAGAATATAGACACAATCTCTACCATCCTGGAGTTTACAGTTTAAATGGGGAGATAGACATTCTTTAATGTCACAAAATATATGTAATTATACACACTGATAAGTTCTATGAAGAAAAAAATGCAGGGTGCTATGAGAGAATTTAACAGAAGAGTTTAAGATTGGGAGGCCAGGAAAGATATTCCTCAGGGAAGTTCAGGTAAACTGAGATTTGAAGGAAAAGTAGGGATTTGTCGGGCAAAGGTGATAGTGTGGGGAGTCAGAGCTACAGGACTGAGTGCTGCAGGCAGAGAGATTAACAGGTGCAAAGGCCATGTGGTAGGAAGGGGCTTGGCACTTTCACTGAACAGAGAGAAAGCTAGTGAACTTGAAATGCTTTGCTTCTAAGGAATAGGAGCCGCTCTAGTAGTTTGAAGTGAAAATCCTGCCAGTAGCCACTTGTTCTTTCCTACACTATACTGGTTCTTACCTCCCTACACACATTTTTCCCAATATAGTCCATTAAGACTATATTTTTCCTAATGTAGTCTATTTTCAACTCGGCCTCGCTGGCATTGGCATTAGGTTATATCGTGGAGCCTTTATACAGGGTTTCCTGTGTGAGAACACTGTGAAAAGCATGATCATCTTTGATCTTCACTGAGGCTCAAAGAAATTAAGTGACTTTCCCAGGGTAAAAAGGATTTACATCTGGGACCAAACCTTTCTCTCTACCTCTCAGCTATAATGTCTGCTCCAAACTGGAGTTTAATTTCAAGCTCAAATGTCATCAAGATAGAGCTCCACATAATAATAACAAATATGAATGTTCCTTCAGTTTACAGAGTTTAATAGAGTAGTCTTAGTCATTCAGTTGTTAATATTTTATTGGAGAATTAATGACTGAACTGATAATGTTTTAAGAAAATTCCGACCTTGCTGCCAAATTATAATATTGTGAAATTGTCAGGGAAGATGTGACAATGCCTCATTAAAAATGCCAATTATCCCCAAAGAAGTATGCTTCACTGTTACATAAAACCCTGAAGAACACCTTCTGGATCCAGATTTAGTTAGTTTGCCGACCCATTCATTAGAAGAGTACATATTCAAATGAAACATTAATTAAAGCTGTTATCTGAAGATACCAGTGATATAAGCCTGCCATTTAAGCTTCACTTGACTGGAAATATTCCCATGTAAGAGTAAGTTACTACCTCCATTTAAAGTAGCATTATATTATAATAGGTGAATATGGCACAGAGTCAAAGTACAGATAGACTACTTAAAAACTAATACCAGATGTTTTAAAATCTGCCCAGAGTGGGTGGGGTTTGAAGGAGAGGCATACTTAAGTGACAGGCCCATGGCCAAAAGGCCATGAATGACAGAGTTGGGTCCTCACAAGTGTTGGTGGATGTGGGCTCACTGAAGAAGCGGGTAGATTATCATGATGTCAAGGACAGTGATCTCAAAAAGTCAGGTGGGTGGGACAGGCTGGGAATAGCTAAAGAGCAGAGATTAGACAGAGAAACGGTATCTGCGGAAGCTAAGGCCAGAATTTTAAGACAACTCTAAATGGATCTCATTCATCACACAGTAGAGTTAGTAGAGGTCAGCGGTTGCAAACTCGCTGCCTGTATGACAGATCCAATTCAAGATGCATTCTGTCTGGCTCCTGCAATGCTGTAAAATAATTCAAATTAGTTGCTAACATTTTTAAAAATGAGTTTTTTACATACAAATCTGGATATCTAGTTACTCCAGAAGAATCAGAAGTTTTGACAAAATAGATCCTGTGTTCTCACAAAACAACAATCTGCTGGAGCTCAGTAATGGCTGATTTTCTCTTTAAATCCAACTCTGGCTCTCCAGTTTACCTCAGCTCCCACCACTCCATGTTGTTTCCCTGATTCTAATGCAGAGTGTCCAGTGCCATAATCCTCCTGCTTAGACTATTGTTTTTCTTACACGTAATGCACTTGACACATTACATTCTCTTATTTACAATGCCTGCCTTGCCCTTTAAGGCATTTGAGTTTGCGAACTCTGCCCCAGGCCAGAGCCTGTATTTTAAAGATACTAAGGTCCAAGGAGGCCACGTGACTTACCCTTGATCTCATAGTTGGTAAGTAACAAAACTTGGACTAAAATGTGACTCTTGGTTTGTTGTACATTTTTTTCTACTACATCCCATTGTAGAGTAGGCATGGGCAGGACACTATAGTCTTTTATCTGAGAGAGATTAGGTCTTCCCTAATAAGTGATTTCTCCTTTCTTCCTGGTTCTCCAGACAAAGAAGAAAAGCTCTTCAAGGTTATCGATCATTTTAGTCTGCCTTACTTTATTATATTGGCTTTATGTATGCTTTATTATCCATGAACATCTAACAGTTTGTGTCAGAAAGAATGCTAGTTCCTCATGGCAGAGTGAGGTATAGCGAGGGTTTGGTAGAGACTGAGTCCTTGGAGTGTCTACGATCATTTACATTGGATTGTGCTCCTAAACCCTGCTGTCATCTGAGACCTAGATCCTAACAGATGGGATTTTGACCAGCACATGAAAGCACAGGGCAAATTCTCCTGCCCTCTCTCCCTAATAACGCTCTAAAAATAAAGGTTCCTTATTTGAAGTTCTGTGAGATTTATTCTCATGCCCTACCATTGAGGCTGCATAGCTTTTGAGGATAAAAAGATATATCTGACACAGTTCACATTTCATATCTATTTTGTTGGTTTGCTCACTAGTTTGTTATTATTTTCCAGTTCACCAAGTTAGTTGAACAAAGCAGAGAGTTAAAGGGGAAATTTTTATTTGTTCCAAATTATTAGATTCAGCTGTGTGACCAGAACACATTTACCAGCAACTGTCAATATTTCAAGTTACATAGATTTGGATTTTGAGGTCCAATTAATTCTGAAGTGTCCATTAGTTTTATAGCAACAATAAAACAAATGTCTAATTATATTGTCAGAGCTCCTTTTCATCTTGGAGATCTATAAAGGTTTGGGACTTAGAACTTCAGTCCAAAGGATTCTATAGTTGTTCTGAACAATTTAGGCACTGGCAGGGGAGATTGGATGAAAAACCCTTAGTAGGCATGGAGGAAACAGAATCTGCTACCATTTAACACACAGAATTGTCTTGTTTCATTTCTATAAATGCCAAGGACTGTACTGCCAAAAGTGTGTATCTATTTTAGATAGCTTCTAATCACAGAAGGAGAATATGAAATTGGCATATATCTGAGAAGCTACTGGTTATTGCAGAAATTTGTTAAATTGGAAACAGAAACTCTCATCCCATTTGACTTAACTACAATAACCTGCATAAACATAACAGTGCCTCTCCTCATAAAGTGGATGCTAATCAATGAGCCAGTCAATTCAAAATGTATTAGCCAATTCATATTGGATTACACATACTCGATATTGATATTAAACATTCCTCTTTTAAATTGTCTACTCTTAAACTAAGTGATAAATTAGCCATAGATTTAGAATAATGGAATTTAGGTTGTTAGAAACTGAATTTCTAAGCTCCTGGGGGAAGAGTTCATATTGTCAGAGAAAGAGCTTGAAATTCAAAAGAGTAACGAAAATAGTGGATATCATATTTAAAACAGAGAGCTGGTTAAGAAAGAACTCAGCATAACTAAAATTTCAGGATTTGCTTGGACATCAAGATAATGGTGTATCTGGTCCGGTCTCCTATCTCTGACTCTTAATCTCATTGAGCTAGCTATGTAATAGAATAATTTTCTTTTTTTATCCTACCTGAACTTTGCTTGAATTGTACTTTCTTTTACTTTTCATGAAAATTAATGAAATATGGAGATGATCAATAGTCTTTTTCATTATACACACTCATGTGCGCTCACACACACAGAGATGTACACATATACACAGTTAGTAGAAATCGGCCTAAAAACTAGTTGTGGTGATAGTCCTGGCTGTTTTGCCTGAGAAGATTTGTTAACGTGTGTGCTTTATCACTAAGTATTCTTAAAGAAGAGAAGGATAATCATCCACAATTATGGAAAGTGAAATAATAAAATACTATTTAACCAAATCGCTTAACCAAAGGCAAGGCACAGGATTGAACAGTATCTTGAAAAAATGAGGCAAGAGCCTTTTTTCTTCATGGTCATCACCTATCTCCCTTTAGAAAGGAAAGTTACCTGATAAGTTAGGAGACCGTGATGAGGTCCAGTATTCTGACATTAAACGTAAGAAGGGCAGGTTAACCAAACCAGTTGCTGTCGAGTTGAGTTCAACTCATGATGACCCCATCTATGTCAGAGTAGAACTGTGCTTCATAGAGTTTTCAGTGGCTGATTTTCCAGAAGTAGATCACCAGGCCTTTCTTCTGAAGGACCTCTGGGTGGACTTGAGCCTCCAGCTTTTGGTTAGCAGCCGAGTGTTTTAACCATTTGCACCACCCAGAGACTCCATTGGCAGGTTAGCAACATTGAAATAATAGTCCTGTACATTTCAACTGTTAATTTGAGACATCAGACCCTCAATCATGATTTTCCTTGTGTTCTTATGAGACATGGTGACCGCAATTTGATTCATTTTAAAGATGAAAAAAGAACTAACTGAGAATATTAAGAACAACAATAACAACAAAAAACACATAATCCCACAATTGTGAGATAACAATTGTTAACTCCTTGGTTTATTTCCTTCCAGTATTTCTTCTATGCATATCTTGTGTGTGTGTACGTGAATACATATTATAGTTTAACAAAAATTGGGATCATAATTTTTGCAGGTTTGTATCCTATTATTTTCATTTAACAACATGACATAATGATTTCCCCATGGCACAGGCCACCATGTTCTTGACAGCCGCGTGTTTCATCACCATACTTTATTTAGCCACTCTCCTATTGTTGGAGATTTAGGTTGTTTTTAATTTATCAGCATTGTAAATCATGCTGCAGTGAACTTCCATGTACATAAATTTTTATCCACAAATTATTAGTTCCTTAGGATACATTTCTAGAAGAAAAATTACTGGGTTAAGGGTGTGGACGGTTTTAAGGCTTTTGATATATAAAGTCATGTTGCCCTACTATCAGCAGTGCCTTTTCTTTGCACCCTTTCCAGCACTGTGTATGTGTGTGTAGGTGTAGGGGTGTGTGTGTGTGTGTGTGTGTATGTAAAATCATTGTCAGTGTGAAAGTATGACCATCAAAAATAACATTTTATTACTTCAATATCTTTTTAGTTATTGTTGTTACTCACTAGGACATTGAGATTTTGGTGAATTTTCCATCCCTAGAGTTCACTCCTATGGAAAAAGCCAAGCAATGCATCTTTTAGAATGAAGAATGAATATGAGAATTTTCTGCCTGATTCTCTGAGACTTGCCTAGAAGGGTAGGGTTATGGGGAATAGACAATGATAATAACAGCCATGATTTATAGAACACTTACTACATACTGGAGCCCTGGTGGTGCAGTGGTTAAGAGCTATGGTGAGCTACGGCTGCTAACCAAAATGTTGGCAGTTCGAATCCACCAGCACCTCCTTGGAAACCCTATGGGGCAGTTCTACTCTGCCCTATAGTGTCACTATGAGTCAGAATCGACTCAACAGCAACTTTGTGTGTGTGTGCGTGTGTGATTTACTACATACTAGATGCTTTAAGTGATTTCCAACTTCACCAAAATATTTCAAAGGACTTTCCTCAGTATATTGATGAGGAAACTGAGGCTCAGGAAGCAGGGCACTATAACAGAGAGGCTAAAGTATAGATGTTAGGGTCAAATAAGCCTGGTCATCAAGTTACACCATTTACTGGCTATATACCTATGTGTGAACTCAAATAAAATGTGGATCATTATAAATGCCTCATAGGGTTTTGACACAGATTAATGAAATAATGTACCTGCAAGCTAATAAATGCTCAGTTAATAGCATCAATTGTTGCTGTTTCTATCTTGATAATGATAGAGATTATGGTGGTGATTAAATTTGCCTAAAATCACATAGCTAATAAGTATTAAATCTGAGATTTAAACCCAGATATAGCTCCAAGTCCCTTGTTCTTTTCACTGCAACTTATTAATCAGAGCCATCACTGCACTACTCACTGAGTTGCAGCCAATGGAACAGCAGCAATTTAAGCACAAAACCCTGTGATAGATGCCTTAACTATGCAGTTTTTAGCTCTGCTTCTCCTTTTCAGTCTTCTCAGTCTACGCACGTGTCCTAGCAGGAGTGCATAGATTCTGAAACACAAAGCTGGAAAAGTCAAGGTGAGACTTTCTTAGAAGGCTCATTCTTTCCTTTCCTTGTGTTGAGTACTGTAGTGGGTTGAATGGTGGCCCCCATAAAAGATATGCCCACATCCAAAGCTCTGTAACCTGTGAATGTTACCTTATTTGGAAATAGGGTCTTGCAGATGTAATTACTTAAATTGAGACTTCTTTAAGATGCCACCTAACCTAAAAAAAATTTCTCTGATGGCCAGAAGGTCAAGCACTACAGTGAAGAAGGCACACTCTTCTTTGGTGCCGAAATTTGATTCACTAATATCTTTCTCCAGATTTAGCTTGCTCACCTTTACTATAGTATAAACCAATCAATTTAAGAAAGCTGGAAATGGAAGGTTATAAGGTTAGTATGATTGATAAGAGAGGATGATAGCATATTTGTAGAAGGAAAATGATCTTAAATGTAAGTTTTATAGATATGTAACCCTTTTAGCCATAAGTGATCCGTCTGGTTCCAAAAGACTTTTGAAACAGAACTGAGATCAGAAAAATAACACTTTTTTAGATTCTCTGGCTTGTATGACTGTGATTGTAGTTTCGCTTGGACTTTTCCCCAATAAAGCAGGAAAAATGTAATAGCATCTCAGGAAATATAAAGGGGAACATTAGGATATAATCGCTGGCTACCTCCTAAGGAATTGCAGATTAAGAAAACCTTATGCCCTGCACTAAGATTTTACCTCTAGATGTAAAAGTTGAAATGTGAAGTTAAAAGTAAGTTAAACTGACCAAGGAATATATTTAATGACTAATTAAAATAAATACCAAATGAACATTACTTGTACTTGGCGATGTTTCATTATTAAAATAACACAAAACAACACAGCTAGAAGAAAAACAAATCCAAACCATATGTCACTGCTTTGGTTTCCTAAAATTATGTCACGTCTATGAAAAGCTAATTTTTAAATAAGGCTTTCATTACTTATAGATTCATGAAAGTAAACACTGAAACAGATGTGTGGAGCAAATGAAAATTAGATAGTGGGCCTTGCCACAATCTGCTACTTTTTGCTGGTCTACCGTGCTTTTCTCCTTAAGGGAATATATATAGGCCAAATTAGAGGAAGTAGAATCATAGTGTTTCCTCACATTACAGTAGGTACAGTGCTCAATAAATGCTTATTTAAGGAAAGAGGGATGAATGGAAAGATGGAGAGAAAGAAGAAAGGAAGGAAAGAAGGAAGGCACACAGTACTATCAAATGAGAACTAATTTTTTTTTCCCATCACTTATTTTGGCAATGTGGGGATAGAACATCTCTGTTTTCTGAACAAGACGCTTGTGTTCTTTTAGCCTAATGAAATAAAAATACTTTTGTCATCTTATTTTTAAAAAGATTTTATATCACTCTTTTATTTTAATAATCATTTGGGATTTAGTATACCGATTTAGACCACTGATCCATCAAATCTTTCAAGAATCTTGCACAGCAGAGATCCATTTTATGCCATTTCAAGAAAGAGCATGGAGCCAGCACAGTGATAACTGGGAGTTCTTATTAAAAAAAAAAATAGAATAACTGAGCAGTTAACCAAATATAACATGTTTATCAATAGGATAAGGAAAATCCTTTTTGACCTTGTAGCTAAGCAGCAAATGTCTTAAGGTAGGAGAATTTCTTAAAGCTATTTACAGGGCATTATGTGAAATAAAACTGAACTGAAAAATTAAAAGATTGGCCATAAAAATAAAGCCATAATATTATATTTACTCATATCTTGCAATAATGAATTCCACAGGATATATACCATAGTTTTGGAGAAAAAAATAATTATTTTTAAAGAAACTTGACTTTTACAGTTATTCTTGTTCTTTTGGAATATATAATGTAGCCTCTCTATGAGCCTCTCTATGAGCCCTGGTGGTACAGTGGTTAAGAGTTCTGCTGCTAACTAGAAGATCAACAGTTCAAATCCACCAGGCACTCCTTGGAAACCCTATGGGGCAGTTCTACTCTGTCCTATAGGGTTGCTATGAGTCAAAACCAATTCGACGGCAACTGGTTTGTTTTGTTTTTTTCTCTATGAGCAAGTTGTTGTACCAAGGTTCAGGGCTGCTGATAAAAGACAAACCACAGGCTCTAACAGCACTTGGGACAATGCTTTTCTCACATAGAGAAGAGAAAGCGTGAGATCAGCTTCACTTGTGGGCACTGGTCTCCCATGGCCAGCGAGTCCCCTCTGGCGGCTGGTGCAGGGCAGATGACATCCCTCTTTTGCTGTGGTCAAAGGAAAGATCCCATTCCTTCCCATGGGAACAGATATAGAAGTGGAGTTGGCCAGGTGTCATATGGTGCCTGCGCATGAGCAAGAGACAGACAAACTTACTGTGTGCCCAGAACAGAGAACAAGGCTTCTCTGATAAGGAGGAACTGGGAGAGAGAGACAGTGATACCCCATTCCCAACCTCCTTATCAGAGAATGTTCTGAGCATAAGGGCTCTGCTTAGGTGGCCCAGATGGGAGATTTGGAGGCTGATAGTCCTCCCAACACAATGCTTTAAGTTAAATAACCAGCTATTATTTTAATTAATACAACACACTAATTGGCTTACTTTTTATTTGAGTTTAGGTTAGTGAGAATCAGTCATTAAAAATGTGTAACCACTTCCTCCAGGATACTTCTCAGTCAAAAGGAAGTTAGAAACAATCCTTACCCACTGCACATCGAGCTTGCAGAATCCAGAGGAATATCGTCTGTAGTAGTTGGAAATTTAATTTTAGCTGTCAATTATTTGATTATTGCATATGTTGCTGTTTTGAATTTGCTTTGGCCATGGATGTCTCCTAGTTTTAAGCATGTCCTTTTGAATTCTGAGTCTTATGGATTGAATTGTGTCTCCCCGAAAAGATAATGTTGAAGTCCTAACCCCCTGTACTTGTAATGTGACCTTGTTAGGGGAAATAGGGTTTTTCTTTTGTTCTTAGTTAAGTTAAATGAGGCCATATTGCAGTAGGATGGGCCCTAATCCTAATACCTTCTGAGGGGTGCCTTATAAAAGGGAAGAACAGACATGGACACAGTCACACACAGGGGGAAGACATCGAGTGAAGATATATCTACAAGCAGCAAAAGAACACCAAGGATTGCGAGCAGCCACTGGAAAGTAGGAGAGAGTTATGGAACAGTTTCTCTCTCAAAGCCCTCATAAAAAAATCTGAGGACTTTGATTTGGATGTCTAGCCTCCAGAACTGTGAGAAAATAAATTATATTCTTTAAAGCAACCCACTTTGTGATATGTTGTTGTGGCAGCCCTAGGGAGCTAAGAAACTGAGTTTACCAAAGACGTCTTTCTCATGTGCTCCTTCCATTTTATACCCACTGAAAACTTGTTTTCTTTCTTTCTTTTTATTATAACAACTTTATTGAGGTACTATTTACATATCATAAAATTCACCCTTTTAACTGTACAATTCAGTTGTTTTTAGGATAGTCACAGAGTTGTGTATCCTTAACCATTATCTAATTAAAGAACACTTCCATTACCCCAAAAGAAACCCCATAACCATGAGCAGTCACTCACCTTTCTTTCAACAGCCCCTGACAACCACTAATGTACTTTCTTTATTTATTGATTTCCCCAATGTTGACATTCCATATAAATTGAATCATACAATATGTGGCCTTTTGTGTCTGACTTCTTTGAGTTACCATAATGATTTTAAGGTTCATCTATGTTGTAGCACGTATGAGTACTGAACTTTTTAGTGCTGAATAATATTCCATTGTATGGCTATACCACATTTATCCATTCATCAGATGATTGATATTTGGCTTGTTTCCACTTTTTCGCTATTGTGAATAATGCTGTTATGAACATTCATATACAAGTTTTTTTGGTGAACATATGTTTTCAGTTCTCTTAGGTATATACATAGGAATGGAATATTTAGGTCTCAAGCTGAAAGAACTGAAGAAAAACTCTGAGCCTCGAGTTGTAATATTGAAGGATTCTATAGGCAAAATGTTAAATGACACAGGAAGCATCAAAAGAAAATGGAAGGAATACAGAGTCACAGTACCAAAAAGAATTGGTTGATGTTCAACCATTTCAGGAGGTAGCATATGATCAAGAACCAATGGTAATGAAGGAAGAAGTCCAAGCTGCAGTGAAGGCATTGGTGAAACACAAGGCTCCAGGGATTGACGGAATACCAATTGAGATGTTCCAACAAATGGATGCAATCCTGAAAGTGCTCACTTGTGTATGCCAAGAAATTTAGAAGACAGCTACCTGGCCAACCGACTAGAAGAGATCCATATTTGTGCCAAATCCAAAGAAAGGTGATCCAGCAGAAAGCGGAAATTATCAAACAATATCATTAATATCACACACAAGTAAAATTTTGAAGATAATTTTAAAACAGTTGCGGCAGTACATCGACAAGGAACTGCCAGAAATTCAAGTCAGATTCAGAAGACGACATGGAACGAGGGATATACTTGCTAATGTCAGATGGATCTTGGCTGAGAGCAGAGACTACCAGAAAGATGTTTATCTGTGTTTTATTGACTATGAAAAGGCATCCTACTGTGTGGATCATTACAAATTATGGATAACATTGTGAAGAATTCCAGAACACTTTAACTGTGCTCATGTGGAACCTGTACACAGACCAAGAGGCAGTTGTTTGAACAGAACAAAGGCATGCTGTGGGTTTAAAATCAGGGTGAGGGTTGTATCCTTTTACCATACTTAATCTGTATGCTGAGAAAATAATCTGAGAAACTGGACTATATGAAGAAGAATGCAGCATTAAGATTGAAGGAATACTCATGAACAACCTGTGATATGCATATGACACAACCTTGCTTGCTAAAAGCAAAGATTACTTGAAAAACTTACTGATGAAGATCAAACACTACAGCCTTCAGTATGGATTACAACTCAACATAAAGAAAACAAAAATCCTCACAACTGGACCAATAAACAACATCATGATAAACGGAGAAAATATTGAAGTTGCCTAGGATTTCGTTTTACTCGTATCCAAAATTAACACCCATGGAAGCAGCAGTCAAGAAATCAAATGACGTATTGCATTGGGCAAATCTGCTGCAAAAGACTAATTTAAAGTGTTAAAAAGCAAAGATGTCACTTTGAGAGCTAAGATGGGCCTGACCCAAGCCATGGTATTTTCAGTTGCCTCATATGCATGCAAAAGCTAGACAGTGAATAAGGAAGACCAAAGAAGAATTGATGGCTTTGAGATATGGTGTTGGCGAGGAATATGGAATATACCGTAGACTTCCAGAATAATGAATTAATCTGTCTTGGAAGAAGTACAGCCAGAGTGCTCCTTAGAAGTGAATACGGTGAGACTTTGTCTCACGTACCTTGGATTTGTTATCAGGAGGGACCAGAGGGACATTAGGCTTGGTAAAGTAGAGGGTCAGCAAAGAAGAGGAAAATCCTCAACGAGATGGATTGACACAGTGGCTGCAACAATAGGCTCAAACATAGCTAAGATTGTGAGGATGGGGCAGGACTGGGAAGTGTTTTTTTCTGTTGTACATAGGGTCACTATGAGTCAGAGCTGACTCCATCGCACCTAACAATAATAATATCGTAATTCTATGTTTAATTTTTTTTATTGTACTTCAGGTGAAGGCTTACAGAACAAATAGTTTCTCATGAAACAGTAGTACACATATTGTTTTATGACATTGGTTAACAACCCCACAATATGTCAACCCTCTCCCTTCTCGAACTTTTTTTTTTTGTGAAAATATACAGAGCCAAAGTTACATCGTTTCAAAAATTTCTACATGCACAGTTCAGTTACATCGACTATGCTCTTCCAATTGTGCTGCTGTTCTCACTTTAGATGAAGGCTTACAGAACAAAATAGTTTCTCATTTAACAGTTACTACACATGTTGCCCTATAACAATGGTTAACAACCTCACAACACATCAACACTATCCTTACTCAACTTTGGGTTCCCTATCACCAGCTTTCCTGTCCCCTTCGCCCTTCTGGCCCTCGTCCCTGGACTGCTGTGCTTGATTAGTCCCATTTGGTTTTATCAGGCTGCCCACTCCCTGGCTGAACGGTGAACCTCGGAAATGACTTCATCACTGAGCTAAAAGGGTGTCTGGGGGCCATAATCTCGGGGTTGCTCCAGTCTCCTTTAGGCCAGTAAATCTGGTCTTTTGTTTTTTTTTGTGAGTTAGAATTTTGTTCTACATCCTTCTCCAGCTCTGTCCAGAACCCTCTGTTGTGATCCCGGTCAGAGCAGTCAGTGGTGGTAGCCAGGCACCATCTAGCTGTAATGGACTCAGTCTGGTGGAGGCCTTGGTAGCTGTGGTCCATTAGTCCTTTGGACTAATCTTTTCCTTGTATCTTGTTCTCTTCATTCTCCCTTGCTCCCGAAGGCATGAGACCAGTGGAGTATCCTAAATGGCTGCTCACAGGCTTTTAAGACCCCAGACGCTACTCACCAAGGTGGAATGTAGAACGTTGTCTTTATAAACTGTGTTATCCAATTGAGCTACATATTCCCCGAGACCATGGTCCCCACAGCCCTCCACACAGCAATTCAGTCCCTCAGGGAGTTCGGATGTGTCTATGGAGCTTCCATGACCTTCCCTTGTACAAGTTGTGCTGGATTCCCCTGTATTGTGTACTATCTCACCCTTCACCCAAGATACCACTTATCTATTGCCTATTTAGTATTTCCCCCCTACCCCTCCATCCTTGGTAACCAACAAAGATTGTTACATTTTGTGTGTGAACTTTTTCATGGGTTTTTACAATAGAGGTCTCATACAATATTTTTCCTTTTGTGATTGACTTATTTCACTCAGCATAATGTCCTCCAGTTTCAGCCACGTTATGAGATGCTTCACAGATTCATCATTGTTCTTTCTCATTGCATAGTACTCCATTCTGTGTATGTACCATAGTTTCTATCCATTCATCTGTTGATGGGCATCTAGGTTGTTTCCATCATTTTGCTATTGTGAACAAACCTGCCATGAACATAGGTGTGCATATATCTATTCTAGTGATGACTCTTATTTCTCTAGGATATATTCCTAGGAGTGGGATTGCTGGATTGGATGGTATGTCTATTTCTAGCTTTCTGAGGAAGCGCCATATCATTTTCGCGAGCATTTCCTCATGTGTCCGTTGGCTGCTTCAATGTCTTCTTTGGTGAAGTGTCTATTCATTTCCTATGCCTATATTTAAATAGGATTATTTGTCTTTTTGTTGTAGAGATGTGGTATTTTCTTCTAGATTACGGAGATTAGAACTTTGTCTGACTTCTACTGTCCAAAATTTTTTTCAGTCTGTAGGTTCTCTTTTTATTCTTCTGGTGAAGTCTTTTGAAGAGCATAGGTGTTTGATTTTTAGAAGATCCCAGTTACCTAGCTTATCTTTTGGGGTGTATGTGTTGATGGTTATGGTTTGTGTCCTGTTAATACCATGTATTAAGGCCTGAAGTGTTGGTCCTATTTTTTCTTCTATGAACTTTATAGTTTTAGGCTTTATATTCAGGTCTTTGAT
>NW_004443987.1:11133809-11142450 GCF_000243295.1 Trichechus manatus latirostris
TTTCTAATTGTTGTCTTTGTATAATTTTTAGTTGTGAATTTATTTTGGCATTTTGTTCCAGCATTATTTTTTGAATTCTTCCAATTTTTTGTGTGTGTTTTCCATGAATTTGTCTATTTTTTCCTCATTTTTGTCTGCTTTTTGCTTCAGCTCCTGGAGAATTCTGAGTATTAGAGATTTGAATTCCCTATCGGGTAGTTCTAGTGCGTATTCTTCCACTGGAAAGTCATCTGGTGTTTTATTTTGTTTGCCTACTGGAACTATCCTGTCCTGTTTTTGTAAATGTTTTGATATTATCTGCTGTTTCTGGGCATTCAGTAGTTATTTTTCCCGTTTATTGATTGTAGATTTGTTTGTTTCATCCCTTTTTTTAAAATTTGGCTATGTCTGAACAGGCGGGCTGTGTGTTCTTTGTTGTTTGCTCATCTGTGGGCACAATACTTTTCGCCTCCTTCTCCAATTGGCAGGGTCAGTCACTCAGATATGGTACGGCAGGGCAGGTCTAGCTGAAAAGGAGTCACTGGGTCGGTTTGTTTGTGGCACTCACTAAGCCACCAGGGCAGGTCAGTAATCAGTGTAGGGCAGGTTCCAGTAGGCCGTGCTTTTGCTGTTTGGTGGTGCGATGTCAAACGCATGGTGCAGGTATGCAGGATGTAGTGGGGAGATTGTTATGTGTGGAGCTAAGATGGATATGGGAGAGAGGAGAGAGGAACAGGTGCCAAAATCATACAAACAAACAAAAAAGAATGCTAGGGGATCTTGCCGTTGGAGTGGAGAGATAAGACACGATGAAATGGAGAAAAACAAAAAGGGGAAGATGAAGAAAAAAAAAAGAAAGGAAAGAATGAATAAATAAAAATCAGAAAGGGAAAAGAACTTCAAAATTCCCTGGGTTCCCACCGGCGCAGCTATGAGGTCTGGGGAAGTTGTTCTCAGGTGTTGCAGTACAGCCTCACTTGAAGGCACAGAGGTATACAACACCAGGTATTCAGGGAACAGAAAGAGAAGGAAGATATAGAGAGACGAGAAACTGAGTAATGAAGAAAGACAAAAAGGGAAAAAGAGGGAATAGAAAACAAAACAAAATAAAAATAAAGAACAAGAAAAGCCCCCAGAAAAACAGAAAAAAAAAACAATGAAAAAAGAAATGCCCTCAGGGATCCCTCTGCATGTCTGTGCAAGCCAAGGGGGCAGGTTCCAAGCGACGCAGCACTGCCTGGTCAGACCGGGCTCCCAACTCAAGAAAAGGAAAAGAAAACAAACAAACAATTCAAAACAAAC
The DNA here is from genome assembly GCF_000243295.1 of Trichechus manatus latirostris. Classification (NCBI taxonomy): domain Eukaryota; kingdom Metazoa; phylum Chordata; class Mammalia; order Sirenia; family Trichechidae; genus Trichechus; species Trichechus manatus. Next base: position 11,135,091 of record NW_004443987.1, read on the forward strand.
AAATGAACAAAAGCCCCGGGATCCCACCAGCACAGCAGCCCAGACTGGGAAGCAGCTCCACACTCGAACGGAGCTCTGCAGCCCCTCAAGAAGAAGCAAAGATGGCGCACGGAGCCAGGTATTTGAGGGAAAGGAGCGGGAGGTGGTGAGAGGTAAGGAAGAAATCAAAAGAAGCAGAAAAAAGCAACACCAGCAGCCAACAAATGGCACTCAGAGAGTCGGCCTGTTCGGGTGAGTGGAATCCAAGCAGCCGGTGGTTCCCAGACAAAAGATTGTGGCTGCGGGAAGCAGAGGAGGCCGAGTGGGGGTGAAGAAGAGTGGGGGTGGGAAAGCATATATTGCAAATTACCGGTTGTTTTGTCTCCCGCTGGAAGCTCCGTGAAGCTGCTTTCTCGTACCCCGTTTGCTGGTCTCTGATAGGAGTCCAAGATGGTGGAGCCTGCTGCATTAGCTGGTAGGGGAGCTCTGCATGAAACTCTCCTCGCTCTCTGTTCTCTGTCAGTTTTCTCACTCCATTTGGTGCTCAGCTGAGTTCTTTATCTCTTCATTTGATGTTTTAGGGTTTCAGGATTGTTGTTTACTCTGTTTGGCTTAGTTTTTCAGATCTTTGCTGTGGAGGGACGGCGTGGTGCTTCTGCCTAGAGTGCCATTTTGCCGGAAGTCTCCTCTATTGTTAATTTTTTGAGAAAATGCTAAACTATTTTTGACAGTGGCTGCACTATTTTACATTCTCACCAGAAATATATGAGGGTTCCAAATTCTCCACATTGTCGCCAACACTTGCCATTGTCTGTCTTTTTTTGTTATAGCCATTTTAGTGGGTGTGAAGTTATATCTCATTGTGGTTTAATTTGCAATTCCCTAATGCCCAATCCAACTCACAGCGACCCCATAGGACAGAGTAGAAGTGCTCCGTAAGGTTTGCAAGGCTGTAAATCTGTAGGGAAGCAGACTGCCACATCTTTCTCCTGTGGAGCTGCTGGTGGATTTAAACCGCCAACCTTTCAGTTTGCAGCCGAGTACTTAAGCTCTTCACCACTATGAGTCAGAATCCACTCCCTGGCAACAGGTTTGATGGCCAGCGATACAGAGCATCTTCTCATGTGTTTGTTTTCTATTTGTATATCTTCTTTGGAGAAATATCTATTCAGAACCTTTGTCTTTTTTTAATTGGGCTATTTGCCTTTTTGTTAAGGTGTAATAGTTCTTTATGTATCCTGGATAATAGACTCTTATATATGTGATTTGCAGTATTTTCTGCCATTATGTGGTTTATATTTTCACTTTATTTATGGTTTCCTTTGACACACATTTTTACTTTTGATTAAATCCAATTTATCTATTTTTCCCTTTGTTGCTTGTGTTTCTAGTGTTATATCTAGGAAACCATTCCCTAATCCAAGCTCATGAAGATTTATAGCTATGTGTTCTTCTAAAAATCTTATAGTTTTGCTGTTACATTTAAGTCTATGATAAATTTTATGTTAATTTTTTGTTTGGTGTGAGTTATGAATCCAACTTCATTTTGAAACTGAGAAGGGTGAGTTCTCCAACTTTATTTGTCTTTTTAAGATTGTTTTAGCTATTCTAGGTCGTTTGCATTTCTGCATGAATTTTAGGATCAACTTGTCAATTTCTGAAAAAAGACAGTGGGAATTTTGAGAGAGAATGCATTAAATATGTATATTAATTTGGGGAGTATTGCCATCTTAACAATATCAAGTCTTCTGATGCATGAACATAGGATGTCTTCCATTTATTTAGGTTTTATTTATTTATTTCAACTTATTTTATAGTTTTCAGAATATAAGTTTTGTACTTCCTTTCTTAAACTTGTTCCTATGTATCTCATTTTTTATGCCACTGTAAATGGAATTGTTTTCTTAATTTCATTTTTGAATATTTCTTTGTTAGCGTATAGAAATACAATAGATTTTTGTATGCTGGTCTTGTATCCTGCAATCTTGCTGAACTTGTTTATTTTCTCTAACAGTTTTGTGTGTGTGTGAATTCCTTATGATTTTCTACAAGATCATGTCATCTGCAATATAGTTTTACTTTTTTCTTTCCAATTTGGGTCCTATTTTTTTTCTTTCTCTTTCTTTACTTGTTTGCCTAATTTTCCTGCTAAAAACCTCCAGTAAAATATTGATGAGAAGTGGTGAGAGTGGGCATCTTTTTCTTGTTCCTCTTCTGGGTGAAACCATTCAGTTTTTCACCACTGTTATGATGTTAACTCTGGGTTTTTCATAGATTCTCTTTATTAAATTGAGAAAGTTTGTTTTTATTCCTACTTTGTTGAGTATTTTTATTCTGAAAATGTGTTGTATTTTCTCAAATAATTTTTTTGGATCTATTGAGATAATCATTTGGTTACTATTTTGTTGAGGATTTTTTCCATCTATGTTCATAAAGCTATTGTTCTGTAGTTTTCTTGTCATGTCTTTGTCTGGTTTTGGCATCAGGGAAATACTGTCCTCATAGAAGACTTAGGGAGTGTGCCCCACTCTTCTAATTATTGGAAGAGTTAGTGAAATATTGGTGTTAATTCTTTAAAGATTTAGTAGAATTCACCAGTGAAGACCTCTGGTCCTGGACTTTTTTTTTTTTTTTTTTTTTTTTAGGGAGGAGGAGGTTTTCTGATTACTCATTCAGTTTCTTCAGTTGTTATCGTCTGTTGAGATTTTCTATTTTTACTTGAGTTTGTTTTGAGAGTTCATGTCTTTCTAGGAGTTTGTCCATTTCATCTATGTTACCTAATTTGTTGGCATACTGTTTTTCATAGTATTCCCTTATAGAAGCTCTGGTAAGGCAGTGGTTAAGTACTCAGCTGCTAACCAAAAGGTCGGCGGTTCGAATCCACCAGCCACTCCATGGGAGAAAGATGTGGCAGTCTGCTTCCATAAAGATTTAAGGGTTATGAGTCCATAAATAGATAAAAAGGAAATAAACCAACCCATTACTATTGAGCTGATTACGACTCATAGCGACCCTATAGGACAGAGTAGAACCGCCCCATAGGGTTTCCAAGGAGTGGCTTGTGGATTGGAACATGCCGACCTTTTTGGTTAGCAGCCGAATTCTTAACTAAGGTACCACCAGGGCTCCTCTGTATGGATAATAGTAATGTACCCTTTTTCATTCCTGATTTTAGTAATTTGACTTCCCTCTATCTCTTCTTTTCCCCCCCTCTTTGGCCAGTCTGACTAAAGGTTTGTCAATTTTGTTGATATTTGCAAAGAACCAACTTTTAGTTTAGCTGATATTTTTTCTATATTTTTTCACTTCTGTATATTATTAATTTCCATTCTAATCATTACTATTTTCATCCTTCTACTTGTTTTGGATTTAGTTTACTTTCTTTTATCTAGTTTCCTGAGGTGAAATATTAGGTTCTTGATTTTAAATTCTTCTTATTTTTTAATATATGCATTTAAAGTTATAAATTTCTCTCTAAGCACTTCTTTGACTGCATCCTTTAAGTTCTGATAACTTGTATTTTTACAATATATTTTATTATTTCTCTTGTGATTTCTTTTTTCATCCATTGGATATTTAGGAGTACTTTGGTTAATTTTCACAAACTATGAATTTTCTAAATTTAGATCTGTAATTGATTTCTTGTTTAATTCCATTGTGGTTGGTGAACACATTTTCTATGATTTAAATTATTTTATATTTATCAAGGCTTGTTTTATATCCCAACACCTGGAGGATGTTCCATGTGTACTTGAGAATAATGTGTATTCTATTGTTGTTGGGTAGTGTTCTATAGATCTCTGTTAGCTCTAGTTGGTTTATAGTGTTTCTCAAACCATTTATTCTATTTTTGATCTTCTTCAGAGTTGTATCTATTATTCAAAGAGTAGTATTGAAGCCTTCAACTATTATCATTGAATTTTTTATTTCTTCCTTCAATTCTGTCAGTCTTTGCAAGTCTGATTTTTTCTTCTTTTTTTATTGTACTTTATTTATTTATTTTTGATTTTAAAAGGTGGATGGAGACTTTTATTTATTTATTTAATTTAAATTTTTAAAATTGTACTTTAGATGAATGATTACAGAACAAATAATTTCTCATTAAATAGTTAGTGAACATAGTGTTTTATGACAATGGTTAACAACCCCACGACATGTCAACACTGTCCCTTCTCAACCTTAGGTTCCCTATTACCAGGTTTCCTGTCCCCTCCTGCCTTCTAGTCCTTGTCCCTGGACTGTTGTGCCCAATTAGTCTCATTTTGTTTTATGGGGCTGTCCAATCTTTGGCTGAAGGGTGAACCTTGGGAGTGACTTCATTACTGAGCTAAAAGGGTGTCCGGAGGCCATACTCTCGGGGTTTCTCTGGTCTCTGTCAGGCCAGAAAACCTGGTCTTTTATTGTGAGTTAGAATTTTGCTGTACATTTTTCTCCAGCTCTGTCCAGAACCCTCTGTTGTGATCCTGGTCACAGCAGTCATGGGGGTAGCCAGGCACTATCTAGTTATACTGGTCTCAGTCTGGTGGAGGCCGTGGTATTTGTGGTTCTTTAGTTCCTTTGGACTAATCTTTTCCTTGTATCTTGTTTTCTTCATTCTCCCTTGCTCCTTAAGGGGTGAGACCAGTGGAGTATCTTAGATGGCTGCTCACAGGCTTTTAAGACCCCACACATTACTCACCAAGGTAGAACGTAGAACATCTTTATAACCTGTGTTATGCCAATTGAGCTAGATGTTCCCTGAGACCATGGTCCCCACAGCTCTCCGCCCAGCAATTCAGTCCCTCAGGGATTTTGGATGTGTCTATGGAGCTGCCATGACCTTTCCTTGTACAATTTGTGCTGGCTTCCCCAGTATTGTGTACTGTCTTACCCTTTACCAAAGTTACCACTTACCTATTATCTATTTAGTTTTCCCCTCCACCACTCCCATCCCTCGTAATCAACAAAGATTGTTTCTTTTTGTGTATAAACTTTTTCATGAGTTTTTACAGTAGAGGTCTCATACAATATTTGTCCTTTTGTGATTGACTTATTTCACTCAGCATAGTGTCCTCCAGGTTGATCCATGTTATGAGATGCTTCACAGATTCATGATTGTTCTTTATCGTTGCATAACAGTCCATTGTGTGTGTGTACCATAGTTTGTTTATCCATTCATCTGTTGATCGGCATCTAGGTTGTTTCCATCTTTTTGCGATTGTGAACAATGCTGCAATGAACATGGGTGTGCATATGTCTATTCGTGTGATGGCTCTTATTTCTCTAGGTTATATTCCCAGGAGTGGGATTGCTGGATCATATGGTATTTCTATTTCTAGCTTTCTAAGGAAGCACCATATCATTTTACAAAATGGTTGTATCATTTTGCATTCCCACCAGCAATGCATAAGAGTTCCGATCACCCCACTGCCTCTCCGACGTTTGTTATTTCCAGTTTTTAAAAATTTTTTTATTGTACTTTAGATGAAGGTTTACAGAACATATAGTTTCTCATTAAACAGTCAGTACACGTATTGTTTTATGACATTAGTTAACAACCCCATTAAACGTCAACACTCTCCCTCCTCGACCGTGGAGGACCTTTTTTTTTGGTGACAATATATATAGCCAAAGATACATCATTTCAAAAATTTCTACATGTACAATTCAGTGACATTGATTACATTCTTTCAGCTGTGTTGCTATTCTCACTATCCTTTTCCAAACTATTCCATCACCATTGTCTTCAATTCACTACCCCCTAGGATTCCCATCAAACCTTTTGAGTTGCTTTTATCAATTTGATCTCAGATAGATAATTCTATTTTTTTTTGTACATTAGATGAAGGTTTACAGAGCAAATAGTTTCTCATTAAACACTACACATATAGCCCTATGACAATGGTTAAAATCCCACGACATGTCAACACTGTCCTGTCTCAACCTTGGGTTCCCTATCACCAGCTTTCCCTTACCCTCCTGCCTTCTAGTCCTCGTCCCTGGACTGCTGTGCCTCATTACTCTCATTTTGTTTTATGGGGCTGTCCAACACCCGTCTGAACGGTGAACCTCGGGAACGACTTCACCACTGAGCTAAAAGGGTGTCTGAGGGCCCTACTCTCGGGGTTTCTCCAGTGTGTCGGGCTAGTAAATCTGGTCTTTTTTTGTGAGTTAGAATTTTGTTCTACATCCTTCTCCAGCTCTGTCCAGGACCCACTGTTGTGATCCCAGTCAGAGCAGTCAGTGGTGGTAGCTGGGCACCACCTGGCTGTACTGGACTTAGTCTGGTGGAGGCTGTGGTACCTGTAGTACATTAGTCCTTTAGACTAATCTTTTCCTTGTATCCAGTTCTCTTTATTCTCCTTTGCTCCCTAAGGGGTGAGACAAGTGGAGTATCTTAGATGGCTGCTCACAGGCTTTTAAGGCACCAGATGCTACTCACCAAGGTAGAATGTAGAACACTGTCTTTATAAACAGTTTCATAAAAAATTGTTATGCCAATTGAGCCAGATGTTCCCCAAGACCATGGTCCCCACAACCCTCTACCCAACAATTCAGTCCCTCAGAGAGTTTGGATATGTCTATGGAGCTGCCATGACCTTTCCTTTTACAAGTTGTGCTGGCTTCCCTAGTGTTGTGTACTGTCTTACTCCTCACCAAAGTTACCATTTATCTATTGCCTATTTAGTTTTCCCCCTCGCCCATCCATCCTTCGTAACCAACAAAGATTGTTTCTATTTGTGTGTAAACTTTTTCATGAGTTTTTACAGTAGAGGTCTCATACCATATTTGTCCTTTTGTGGTTGACTTATTTCACTCAGCATAATGCCTTCCAGTTTTATCCATGTTACGAGATGCTTCACAGATTCATCATTGTTTTTTATCGTTGCATAACAGTCCATTGTGTGTGTGTACCATAGTTTGTTTATTCATTCATCTATTGATGGACATCTAGGTTATTTTCATCTTTTTGCTTCTGTGAACACTATTGCAGTGAACATTGGTGTGCATATGTATATTCGTTTGAAGGCTCTTATTTATCTAGGATATAGTCCTAGGAGTGGATTGCTGGATCGTATGGTATTTATATTTCTAGCTTTCTAAGGAAGCACCATATCAATTTCCAAAATGGTTGTATCATTTTGCATTCCCATCAGCAGTGCATAGGAGTTCTGATCTTCCCGCAGCCTCTCCAACATTTGTTTTTTCCTGTGTTTTTGATTCGTGCCAGCAATGCCGGTGTGAGATGGTATCTCATTGTGGTTTCAATTTGCAATTCTTTAATGGCTAGTGATCACGAGCATTTCCTCATGTGTCTGTTGGCTGCTTGAATGTATTCTTTGGTGAAGTGTCTGTTCATTTCCTTTGCCAATTTTTTAATTGGATTATTTGTCTTTTTGTT
>NW_004443987.1:11143800-11145571 GCF_000243295.1 Trichechus manatus latirostris
TGTGGTGGATTACGTTGATTGATTTTCTAATGTTGAACCATCCTTGCATACCTGGTATGAATCCTACTTGGTTGTGGTGTATTATTTTTTGATATGATGCTGAATTCCATTGGCTAGAATTTTGTTGAAAATTTTTGCATCTATACTCATGAGAGATATTGGTTTGTAATTTTCTTTTTTTTATCATGTCTTTGCCTGCTTTTGTTATCACAGTTATGCTGGCTTCATAGAATGAATTTAGAAGTGTTGCTTCCTTTTCTATGTTCTGAAATAGTTTAAGTCGCACCGGTATAATCTCTTTTATGAATGTTTGGTAGAATTCTCCTGTGAAGCCATCTAGGCCAGGGCTTTTTTTTGTTGGGAGTTTTTTTAATTGCCTTTTCAATCTCTTCTCTTGTTTTTGATCTGTTCGGATTTTCAACGTCACTTTGTGTTAGTTTAGGTAGATAGTGTGTTTCTAGAAATTTATCCATTTCCTCTAGGTTTTCAAATTTGTTGAAGTATAGTATTTCATAATAGTCTGTTATGATCCTTTTTATTTCAGTTGGGTCTGTTGAAATGTCCCCCGTTTCATTTATTATTTGGGTTATTTGTGTCCTCTCCCATTTTTCTTTTGTCAGTCTGGCTAGGGGTTTGTCAATTTTGTTGATCCTTTCAAAGAACCAGCTTTTGGTTTTGTTGATTCTTTCTATTGTTTTTGTATTCTTTACTTCATTTATTTCTGCTCCGATGTTTATTATTTCCATTCTTCTGGTGGCTGTGGGTTTTTTTGCTGTTCTCTTTCTATTTGTTCAAGTTCTGTACTAATGTTTTGATTTTGTCCCTTTCTTCTTTTTTGATGTGTACTTCTATTGTTATAAATTGTCCTCTGAGGATTGCCTTTGCTGTGTCCCAAAGGTTTTGGTATGATGTGGTTTCATTCTCATTTGATTCTAGGAATTTTTTTATTCCATCTCTGATTTCTTCTATTACCCAGTGGTTTGTAAGCAAGGTGTTATTCACTTTCCATGTAATTGATTTTTTTTTCCTTGATCTTCCTGCTGTTAATTTCTACCTTGATGGCATTGTGGTCAGAGAAGATACTTTGTATTATCTCAGTGGTTTGGATCTTGTTGAGGGTTGCTCTGTGGTATAAGGTGTGGTCTATTCTGGAGAACGGTCCATGTGCATTTGAAAAGAATGTGTACTTTGCAGCTGGTGGGTGGAGTGTTCTATATATGTCTATGTGGTCAAATTGGCTGATTGTGCACTTTAGGTCTTCTGTATATTTGCTGAGTTTCTTTCTAGATGTTCTGTCCTTTACCAAGAGTGGTGTGTTGAAGTCTCCTTCTATTATTGTGGAACTGTCCATTTCTCTTTTCAGCGCTGTTAGAGTTTGTTTATGTATTTGGGAGCCCTTTCATTGGGTGCGTAGATGTTTATTATGGTTATGTCTTCAGGATGGATCAGCCCTTTAATCATTCTATACTGTCTTTTGCCTTTTATGGTGGATTTTGTCTTAAAGTCTATTTTATCTAAGACTAGTATTGCCACTCTTGTTCTTTTTTTAGTAGCTGTTTGTTTGATATATTTTTTCCATCCTTTGGTTTTTATTAAATTTACTTTTTTGTTTCTAAGCTATGTCTCTTGTAGACAGCATATTGTTGGATCATGTTTTCTTATCCATTCTGTCACTCTCCGTCTCTTTATGGGTGCACTGAGTCCATTTACATTCAGTGTGATTATTGATAGATGTGAATTTATTGCTGTCATTTTGTAGTGCTTTTTTTTT
>NW_004443987.1:11145671-11176586 GCF_000243295.1 Trichechus manatus latirostris
TTACTCTCCTGTGCTGACTTCATTTTGTTTGTGGATTTTTTTTCATTTCTTTTGTTTTTGTAGGTTTTGTTTTTACTGAGATTTTATGTTTTTCTCCTTTATTTTGATGAGAAGGTTTGTTAACTTTCTTTGTGGTTACCTTGAAATTTACCCTTAACTTCCTAGGTTTGAACCATTCTATTATTACTTGGTATCCCCTTGCCTTCCTCTCCATTAGAAGGTTCTAAACCTACACTGTTTGTTCCCTCTATTATTGTTCTGATGCTCTTGTCATTTACAGATTAACCTCTCTGGTTCACTTTGTAATTCTTCTGGATTTGGATAGTCCTTGAGAGTTCATTTCCTAGGTTGGTATCTGGCTAGTACAATCCTGTGTCCTAGATTCAGCCTGTGGTCTGATGTTGTTTTTCTCAGATCAATGGACTGCCTTTAATAATTCTTGTATGTTTGGTCTTGTTTTTACATAGTCCCTTAATTTCTATTTATCTGGAAAGGATCTAATTTCACCATCATATTTGAAGGAGAGTTTTGCAGGATATATTATTCTTGGCTGGCAATTTTTTTCTTTCCATGTTTTATATTTGTCATCCCATTGCCTTCTTGCCTGCACAGTTCTGCTGAATAATCTGAGCTTAGGCTTATTGTTTCTCCTCTGTATTTGACTTTTTGTTTTTCTTGAGCTGCTCTCAGGATTCTTTGTTTGTCTTTGGTTTTAGCAAGTGTGATTATGATATGCCTTGGTGATTTTCTTTTCGGGTATATCCTACATGGAGTTCGTTGAGCTTCTTGGTTGGCCAGCTTTTCATCTTTCATGATATTGGGGAAGTTTTCTGCTGGCAGTTCTTCAGTGATCCTGTCTGTGTTTTCTGTTTTCTCCCCCTGTTCTTGAACTCTGATCACTCACAAGTTTTTGCTTTTGATTGTATCGCACATAAATTCTCAGGGTTTCTTCATTTTTCTTCTTTTTTTTCTGATTTTTCCTCACACAGTGTTGTATCCCAATATTTGTCTTGAATTTCGCTCATCCTGTCTTCTATCATTTCAAACCTGTTCCTCAGCCCTTGTATGATACTGTCCCATTTCTGAAATCTTCTTTGTTATCTTTTGGATTTCTAATTGTTGTTTTTGTATGATTTCTAGTTGTGAATTTATTTTGGCATTTTGTTCCTGTTTTATTTTCCTGAATTCTTCCATTTTTTTTGTCTGTATTTTCCATGAATTTTTCTGCCTTTTCCATGAATTCTTCTATTTTTTCCTCATGTTTGTCTGGTTTTTGCTTCAACTCTTAGATAGCTCTGAATATTAGAGATTTGAATTCCCTATCCAGTAGTTCTAGTGCTTTTTCGTCTACTGGAAAGTCACCTGGTGTTTTATTTTTAATGCCTACTGGAACCATCCCATCCTGTGTTGTAAATTTTTTGATATTGTCTCTGTCTTCAGGACATTCAGTAGTTATTTTCCTGGGTTATTGATTTTATATTTGTTTCATTTTGCTTTTTAGTTTTATTTGGTTATGTCTGAGCAGGCGGGCTGTGCGTTCTTTGTTGTTTGTTCATCTGTAGGCATGATACTTTTCACCGCCTTCTCCAATGGGCAGGTCAGTTGCTCAGGTATGGTATAGCAGGGCAGCTTCAGCTGGAGGGAAGTTGCTGGGATGGTTTGTTTAGTGGCATGTACTAGGGCTGACAGGGTAGGCCGGGAATCAGTGCAGGGCAAGTTCCGGTAGGCTGTGCCTGTGCTGCTTGGGCATGTGACGTTCAGTGTACAGTGCAGGTAAGCAGGAAGGAGAGGGGAAGTTGTGATGTGTGGGTCTAAGATGGGTATTAGAAAGAGGAGAGAGAGGAACAGGATCCCAAAACTTACAAATTAGCAAACAAGAAAGAATGCTAAGGGAGCTTTCCACTGAAGTGAAGAGATGGGAGACTGAGAAATGGCAAAAAACAAAAAGGAAAGATTAAAAAGAAATAAAAAGGTTTAAAAATATGAATAAATAAAAACAAGAAAAAAAAAGAAAGAAAAGCCCCCAGGGATCCCACCAGTGTGGCTGCAAGGACTGGGGAAGTTATTCCCAGGCAGTGAAGTACAGCCTGGCTAGAAGAGGTAGAGGTGTCACACAGTGCCAGGTATTCAGGAGACAGGAAGAGAAGGTAAGTATAGAGAGATGAGAAACTGAGAAATGAAGAAAGACAAAAAGGGAAAAAGAGACAGAAGATAACAAAACAAACAAAAAAAAAAAAAAAGGAAAAAGAAATGTCCGCAGGGATCCACTGTGTGTTTGCGCAGAGTAACGGAGTAGCTCCCAAGCTGCACAGTACTGCGCAGCTAGAAGGGGCTCCTAGCTGAGAAAAGAAAAATAAAACAAACAAACAAATCAAAACAGAACAAACAAAGAAACAAAAAGCCCTGGGGTTACCACCAGCATAGCGGTGCAGACCATGAAGAAGTTTCACAGTCAGGCGGTGTTTCGCAGCCTTTCAGGAAGAAGCAAAGATGGCACACAGAGCCACGTATTTGAGAGAAAGGAGGAGGTGGTGAGAGGAAAGGAAGAAATCAAAAGAAGTGGAAAAAAGCAACACCAACAGCCAACAAATGGCAGTCAGGGACCCGGCCAGTGTGGGCTGGTGGAATCCAGGCGGCACCAGAGTGAAGCCAGTGCTTCCCAGCCAAGAGACTATGGCTGTAGAAAGCAGAGGAGGCCAAGTGGGAGTGAAGAAATGTGGGGGGTGGGAAAGCATATATCTCTGGTTACCGGTTGTTCTGTCTCCTGCTGGAATCTCCGTGAAGCTGCTTTCTTGTACCCCCTGTTCGCCAGTCTCTGATAGGAGTCCAAGATGGCAGATCTGTGCTGCGTTAGCTGATAGGGGACCTCTGCATGTAAGTCTCCTCACTCCCTGTTCTCTGTCAGTTTCTTATTCCATTTGGTGCTTGGCTGAGTTCTTTATCTCTTCATTTGATGCTTAGGGTTTCAGGATTGACGTGTGACTCTGTTTGACTTAGTTTTTTGGATCTTTGCAGTGGAGGGTTGGTGTGGTGCTTCTGTCTATAGTACCATGTTGCCCAGAAGTCACAATGCTGATTCTTTTTGATAGAAAAATTACTTGTAAGATAGCCATGTAATATATGTAATGTAAATAAATAAACATACGTAAAATCATAACTGTGGCTGAAGATTATTTTTTGGGAAATTTTTATTTGAATTAGCCACCTGTTTCCAAAATCATGTTGACTTTTTATGCTCAACAGATTTTCTTCAGGGAAAATGGAAGGTGGAATTGAGATAGTTGGCTATACTGTGACTTACAGCTATTCAAATAATAGCATTTTAAAATCATTGTCATGTCTTGTGGTGGTCTGGGGAAAAAGTTATTCTTCCTAGATGGGTAGTAAAGAATACAAAATGTACATACTTCATTTCCACTTCAAGGTGCTTTATGGTGGGCAGATAGAGAATGATTTATAAACTATACAAGCATGGTTGCTCTTTACTAAGTCTAGAAGACTTTAGAATTAAACATGATTAATTTTTAACCATCTCAGAAAATATTACTAGACCAGACCATTTAAAATAATGTTCAAAAAACACAGTTGGCATTGAGGAAAGTAAAGAAACATAAATTAAAACAAAGCTTCAAAAATATTTATAAAGTTGGGTGTCTAATTTCAAAACTGGAGTTTTATCTATACTGTCTTTTTGTTGTTATTGTTAGGTGTCATCAAGTTGGCTCCAACTCAGAGACCTTATGTATAACAGAACAGAATGTTGCCAAATCCTGCTCTATCCTCACACTTGTTGTTATGTGTGAGCCCATTGTTGCAACGACCTTGTCAATCCATCTCATTGAGAGTCTCCTTCTTTTTTGCTGACCCTCCACTTTATCAAGCATAATGTCTTTCTTCAGCTATTGGTCCATCCTTATAACATGTCCAAAGTAAGAGAGATGAAGTCTCATCATCCTTGCTTCTAAGGAGCATACTGGCTGTATTTCCTCCAAGACAGATTTGTTCATTTTTCTGGTCATCCATAGTATATTCAATATTGTTTGCCAACACTACAATTTAAATGCATCAATTCTTCAGTCTTCCTTTTTCATTGTTCAGCTTTCTCTTGAATATGAGGTGATTTACAATACCATTGCTTGGGTAAGGTGCACCTTAGTCATCAAAGTGACTTTTTTTTTTTAACACTTTAAAGAAGTATTTTGTTGTTTGAAGTTGATATGTTGTTTGATTTCTGGACTACTGCTTCTGTGCGAATTGATTGTTGATCCAAGAGGAATGACATTTTTGACAACTTCAGTTTCTTCACCATTTATCATGATGCTGTTTATTGGCCCAATTTAAGGATTTTCATTTTCTTTATGTTCAGATGTAATCCACACTGAAGGCTGTAGTCGTTCACCTTCATCAGTAAGTGCTCCAAGTCATCTTCACTTTCAGCAAGCAAAGTTGTGCCATCTGCATATCTCAGGTTTTTTTTTTTTTTTTTAAAGCGGTCTTTTTTCTGACTTTACAAAAACAAAATATAATGATCTGGTATTTTCAACTTTTATAAGTACTATAAATACAAAATACAATATATTTTATTTCAGATACCCTCAAATTTACAGTTAAGGTCATTAACATCATTAACATTCATTACTTTATGTATTTTTCAGTTCAGCAAGGATTTATTGTTTTGAAACTATATATACCATCAACATATTATAGACTTTGTGGAGTTATGAAAAAATTATATAATTTTCCCTCAAAGAGAAATCCCCCTAGGTTGGCATTGACCAACTAATCAGAGCTCTGGGGTATTACTCTTAATAGTAGAATTTTTATTTCTGTAAGAAAGGCAAGTGAAGCACTCAGAAAAATTTCTTAGAGTATGAGTATTTTGCCTGGTTCTTGATGAGAAGAAAAGACATGAGTTAATTCAGAGAAAGAAATAACTCTATGTAAGAGAAATAGAAAAGACACAGGTCTGGAGGTTAATGGAGATGAAATGTGCATATGTAGCTGTACAGAGAATGATTTGACAGGGTAGAACAGAGGAATGTTTGGAGCTTCATAAGAACTTTATATATGAGGCAGCAAAGGTATAAAGAAGATGTACAGATACTGAGAGACTCTGAATTCAAAGCCAAGAACTATTCCTTCATATAATAATGCAAGGGGAAAATCATTCCTGCATTAAGTTACATTGGCTTATACAAAAGACCTTGAGATGTACTGATGGAAACATTAAGAGCCACTTTCAAGTTCCTTAGATGTATAAAGCATTTGAAATAATCTCATCGCTAAAGCTGGACAATACATGAACTCTGGAAAAGAGTGCAAAGTGGTGAGATAATCTTCCACAAACTATGGACCTCACTCTGCCTAATGCCACGCAGGTCACAATACTGTTCACTTGCAAGGCTAACTTCATTCTCCCATGTCCATATCAACCTGCCAACAGTTTCTTTTCCGAATTTTTTTAAATAGTCTTGTTAAAAGGTTAGAATTTTTTTTTTTAAATCTAAGCTGAAGTGAATGTTGTATTTGTTATTGACCAGAGAAATTAGTAGGTTGAAGAATACAAAGGAAGAGACATAGACCTTTGATCTTAAGTGATAAGTTTTAAAAAAAACATCTAGTCAAACAGTGGGTATTGGACAATTTAAAAAATCATTTTGTGTACTGTAGATCAGTAGAGTAGAATATGCAATGATCTTCAGTGACAGGAGGCCAGAACAAAAGCACAGGCAAGATGTCTTAGAATCTAGGGAAGTTCTGAGACAGAAGAGGGGGAAGAAAAAAGAGAAGACTAATTACACACACTTTACCACTAAAAGTTTCAAGTTAAGTTTCCAGTGAAAGAATGAGGCAGCTGTTACGCTATTGCTGCAGCTGTCATAGTCTCCAGGGAGAGGTTTTGGTGTAGTTTACTTCATCATAGTAAATTAGAAGAATTAAGTGGAGTAGGGTGTACAGGGCATTTTTTCCTATCAGAGTGGTTCACAAGTCAAAAATTCAAGAACTGCTGTTGTAGATATGTCATCTAGATATTAATTCTACTTTTCTATTTTCAGCTAGGTTTTTAGCACAATGTGGCTTTGTCCTAAGAGTAGTTCTTGCCAAATATATTTTTAAACAGCTTCATTGAAGTATATTTTACACATTAAATTTGTTCATTGTATTGAATTTTAGTATATTTGTTGTGTTGTGCATCCACCACCAAAATCTAATTTTAGAAGATTTATATCACTCCAAAAAGAAACCAAGTGTCCATTTATAATCACTCCCCATTTTCTTGCCAATTCTTTGTATGCTCTGATTAGGAACTGGGTTTACATACTAGGCACACAAGCCAGACATGATCCAGGCTTATTCTTTTTTTTTAATCACAAAGAAGTTTACAAGTCTTTTTCATGAGACTGTAGGGCAGGGCTACATGGACAGTATTTATGTGCCTGAATACCAGCTATAAAGCAGATGGAGCTGTGAATGAAATGGAGGGAAGAATTGCGGAGGTAACACACTTGCAATGAATCAGGGAACCTTATTGTTTTTCTTTACTTTCTATTTATTCTGTGTGCCTTGTAATAACCCAGATTTTTTACGTGAATTTTATTGCTACAGTGTGGAAAAGATGAAGATAACATACACATTTACTGCTACAGAAAAGGAAGAACTGAAGAGAGAAGTATGTTAGTACTCTGACATATAAATAACATTTGTTTAGGTTCTGCTGTGGATTAATGACAGACAAAACATTCAAGTTCTTCCTATTTGCCCTTAATTTACCCCAATGACCCAGTCAAGGTATCCCCTCTTTTCTCTGGGCTCTTGATAGGTAGTCAGATTATTTTGCAGTTTTTCTCTTTGGGTCTTGATTTTCCTATGGAAATATTTCTTTCTTCTCTATAGCATCTGTAGAATCTCAAACAGCCTCTTTTGGCATTTGTATTGGGAAACTACGATTCCTATCCAAAAATCAGTCTTTGAAATGGATGCATATACTGACCTTCAGTTAGACTACAGGTTAAGACAACATGAGAAAATCAATAGCTTATTTTCTCTCCTTCTCTCTTTTTTTCCTGCTCACATTTTGATGTTTGCTAAAATAAAGAATCATAACACTAAAGCAAGAATCTCCCCTGAACATCCAGTGAGGTTACTATGGGTTCAAGGGGTCACACTTTGGCCTGATCACTGTGAAGCTACCAAACAAGGTCTGTCAATATATACTCATACCACTGTATACAACATTGTCTACTACCCTGTTGGACTCAAAGATCATTTCCCCTTGCACAACTTGCCGCATCTTCCAACCTCCCGCCCAACACTCTTTGCAATGAACTTTACAAGGAAGGTGTTAGGTAATTGGAACTCTGATCATAGGGGAATGAACCTATGACACTGAGGCACGTTGTTGAATTTTATCACGCTTTGCAGGTGTCAAAACTTATATCACCTCCCACAGGGAAGGAAGAAATTCTGACCCCTGTCAAAAATATCCATGGAGAAGCTTATTGCAATAAAGCTGTAGACCAGAAATAATTATGAAATGTCTATCGGTTTGCAATAAATAAACTGCTTTGCTTAGTTTTCCTTCTTCTCCTACTGATTGTTTCCCTTGATTCTATCCATGTAGTTTGTCAACTAAATTGCTGTAGGCAAGCTAATCGGTAGCAGCATTTGTAACAGGAACATATACCATTCATGTTCAGAATAATCAGAAACAAGCCAGTAAATTCTGAATAGAAAGTTCTAATCTGTCACTTTGCCATCACTTACAGCTAGTAAGTGATGGAGCCAAGATTTTTATTCACTCTTACGGCATGTGGGTTATTTAACACTGCTCCTAGTTCTGACACAGAGCAAATGGGGAATTAAAAAAAATGAGGCAGCTGCGATCTGTAATATTTATGTATTGAATCTTCTAATTAATGCAAAGACAACCCAGTTACTTAATGGGGAAATAATATAATAATCAAAGTTCTTTATGTAAAACTCTATACAATGTTCTTAAAATAATCTCTACCACTTATTGAACTCTATATATTCTAGGCAGTGCACTAAGAGCTTTGAGCTTTTGATTTGCATTTATTTACTCACCTAATTTTCACTATTTGAAGTTGTTGCTGTTATCATCCCTATTTTATACATAATGAAACCAAGGCACAAGATTGTCAGGTGACTTGACCAAAGTCAAAACAATTAATGGAGAGGCTGTAATTTTAATCCAAGAGTGTGGTCCAGAGCACGTACTTTTAACCAGTGCACTATACTGCCTCTTGGACTCTAAGAATAAAAATGAATTTCCTGTTCCAAGTACACAAAATTTCCTATAGTAGTAACTTAGATTTCTAAGGTACTACTTAATGCTCTTAAGCAATAAGCAACTAATTGAACCAGATTCTTGTCAAACCTAAGTCACTCTCTGATAGGAAATTAGACATAGGAGATATGTTAACAGTTTTAGACCATTAGGATAACATTTAATTTACTGTGAAAGTAATGTGGTAATGCATTAAATGGTTCCCTTGAATGCATAGTAGGAAATAAAAGCCTATAAAATATTGGGTATAGCCCTCAAGCAGAAATCTGCACGATAAAGGTTTCTTTGTCAAATTCTCACATAGTACTATCTTTCTATTATGCACAAGACACTTTTCCAAAAATACTATTGTAATTAGGATTGGTGATTTTGTTCATAATATAAGACAGCCTACATGGTATCTCTTTGCTGGAACAATTCAGAAACAGGTACAATATAAATAACATTATGGTTAGGGACTTGAGTTGGGCTATGAAATGTTTCATATTCCCATTAATGCACTCCATTCTAGCACCAAAAATCCAATGTATCATTCGTTCTCCATCTTTCCACTTATCTAATGGTGGCAACTCTCACAGAAGAGACATCAAGTGATTTCTTGCCTACACCTTAGCCAAAGCTCTCATCTCTCTTCCCTGGTTACCCTTGTCTCTAATAATTAATAGACTTTATTTTTAGAGCTGTTTTAGATTTACAGAAAAATTGAGCAGAAAGTACAGAGAGTTCCCATATATCTCTCCCTCTACTCATGTGCCCACGGTTTCCCGTTATTAATATCTTGCATTAGTGTGGTAAGCTTGTTACTTTTCATGAACAAATTTGATACATTATTATTAGTTCATAGTTTAGGGTTTACTCTTCCCCTTATATAGTTATATGAGTTTTAAAAAAGGCATGTGTAAGAGATATTGGTCTGTAGTTTTTCTTTCTTGTAATGTCTTTTTCTAGTTTTGGTAGTTTAGTGTAATGATAGCCTCATAGAGTAAGTTATGAAGTAGTCCCCCTCCTTCTATTTTCTGGAAGAGATTTCAGAGAATAGGTAACATTTCTTCCTTAAATATTTGATAGAATTCACCAGTGAAACCATCTGGGCCTTGTACTTTCTCTTTTGGAAGGTTATTAATTATTGATTCAATTTCTTTAATAGATATAAGCCTATTCAGATTGTCTGTTTCGCCTTGTGTTTTGGTAGATTGTGTATTTCAAGGAATTGGTTCATTTCATCTATGCCATCAAATTTGTGGGCATAGAGTTGTTCATAATATTCCTTTATTATCCTTTTAATGTCTATGGGATTAATGGTGATGGCTCCTCTAAATACATTCTTCATCCTGTTGTTAACGACAAATTTAATCTTCCCAAAGTTGGTTGCAGTATGTCATTTCCTTCCTCAAAAGTTATTATTACTCCCTAATCTTACCCCAACCATTACTTCCATATTGAACTGAAAATTCCTTAGCATGATTTTTAAAGGTGTTGATGATCTAGTCCCAAACTATTCTCATAGCTTCTTCTCTCATTATTTACTCTTAATTCTACCACATTCTGTGCCTTAGCAGCGCCAGAATACTTGACATGTCCCAAATACATGCTTGCATTTTTCCGTTTCTGTTCCTTTACTCATTTATTAAGAGGTAGCAAGTAAGGATACGGGCTCAGGTGTTAGATTACCTGAATTTGAATCTCAGCTCTAATACTAGTAGTGTGACCTTGGGTAGGTTACTTTATCTCTCGTTTTTCTGTATATCATTTTCCTCATCTATAAGGCAGATAATGATAGTACCTATAACAGAGGGGTTTAGTGAAGATTAAATGAGCTGAAGATATGAATTATTTAGAAGAAATCCTTGCAGATAATGAGCTCTCAACAAGCATTAAATTTTACTGTTGTTGTTATTATTATCATTACCATACTCCAGATATTTTTTCCTTCCAACTACACTTACTGATATTTCATGCTCCTGTCAAGGATCAGCTCAAATTCTGCCTCCTCCATGAAGTCTTTAGAATTTCCCCATATGGTGTTAAACACTGCCACAGTATTTTGAGGTTAGTTATGCACTGGCCTCTTTCCCTCCACTCGATTGCAATCTATTTTTGTTCCTTTATAACACATAACACTGTATCTAGCATATAGTAGGTGATCAATAAGTATATGTTGAGTTGGATTAGGCAGAGAAATCTTGCAAGATTCTATTTTCAAGAACTTTCTATGATTGTATAGTAGAGAACCATGACACTAAAAGTAATGTTTTCCTAGAGTTCGCTACGCTAATGTAGAAGAGCTCAGTGGAAGGGATACCATGTCATTTAACCTAGATGCCTTTTCCCCAGTCCTTTTCAATCATCTGCCCAGCATGCCACAAACTGACTGCCAATTCAAACATATGCCATGTTGGCATAGTTTTCTCATTTCCCAAATTGGCTCAGCAATGCACATATGCTACATGGCAATTTGTTCTGAGTCTGGTTTTCTAATGGTAGGGCCTACACTGTCACAATGCACTTTGTTTGCTGTGTACTAACTCAGAAACAGTTATGGTTGGATTTCTTTGAAATGCTTGGGGTAGAAACTTTCAAATAGTTTCTACCTATCTCATTAAGCAGCTAAGGTATCAAGGCTTTCTTTAAAGTACTAAATAGTCTTCAGTCTCTACTTTTATTTTATCCAAGAGATAGTTGGAAGTTGTTAGGTTGGTAGATGTTGCACAATTTACCAGTTACTAAAGAGACATGTACAGATGCACAAGTGAAACATACTTCAAAAACCTAATTCAGCTCTCTTCAGGACACTTCTTAATGGATCACTAAGGCTAGAAGCCCACTCCTTGAGACTGAACAGATGACTTCCAACAATATGCTCAGCTGAACAATCTTACTGTACTACTTACAGTTTTCCAGGTCCTTATACATGATACTCCTTCTGCCTGCAGTGCTAATCTTTCTGCTACCCCCACATCCCTTTGCCTATCTCTTTCTCATCTACAGGTCTCAATGAACTTGGTTGGGTATCACTCCTGTCTGCCCCCACAGCAATCTGTGCTTCTATTTCTCTACCCCATAGCTCTCACCACTCTTATTTGTGATCATCTGTTTACTTGTCTGTTCTCTCCAACTGAACTACAAAAAATTTGAGACAGATACCATATCTTATTCATATTTGTATTTCTCATACTTTGATATATCTTTGTATTTCTCATACTTTGGTATATAATTTCTAATTCTTGGTCATGATAAATGGAAACTCAATAAGTATTTGTGGAATGAATCAATCATTTTTCTATAAAAACACCAACATTCATACCCAATCTTATCTGCTTCTTCCTTAACCTAATATTACATGCATGAGGATACAGCATCCAGTGTGGAAGTGGTCCCAAACAGACTGAAATGTAGCAGTATTAAATAGTGGTTAGTGCACAGACTTTGGAGTCACACAGAGATATAGATTCAAATTCTGGCATGCGACTTACTAGCTTTGTGACCTCAAGCAGATTACTTAGCCTCTATGAGCCTCTGCTTCTGCATCTGTAAATGGAATCATTCATTTAGTCGGGGAGAACTCACATCATGGAGCAGTTGTAAGGATTTAATTAAATGTTGTATGCAAAGTACTTCACATATTTCCTGGCACACAATAAGCACTCCAGGAATAATAATAATTATCATTAAGTTTAATTATGGCCAGAAAACAGACAAGATACTGTGCAAGTGAGAAATTTGAAGAGAATGTTTTCATGTCAATTTTACCTGTTGCTAACTAACATCATGTGTGGTGAAATATCTATTGAGATGTATAGAATTAGGTGGTACCTAAAGACAATAATTTTTATGAACCTGGCTCCGTCAGTACTGTGATGCTTTTAGCATAATTTCCTCTTTTTAATTCATGCTATTAAACTTCTTCTCATTTCTTTTCCATAGATTTTTTTCCCCTTAGTATCTCTATTTCCTTTTTTAAACTCCTAAATGCCAGCATGGGAAAAAAGACTTAAAAATGTTAGTGCCGAGGATGTCTTCTCTCTTCCTGTAATAGTAATTAAAAGTTACCATTTTTCTATATTCTAAGGCCTAGTCACCACTCCAAAACCAGTTCTTAGAAAAGCATGGGCTGGTTTTACTCTGATTTTTCATAGGGCCACAAATATACATGTTGTGACTGTAAAGCCTATTTTGGGAAGCTTAAAGTTATATCTTATTGTTCCGCAAAACTTGTCCCCTCTTGATCTGCCCCTTGCCTATTTTCTTACTCATCGGTCGTAAAAAAGTCCAGAGTCTACACTGCAATCTTTACAGGAGAGACTGCCAAGTCTCCAAGTCTCAGCTCCGCACAGGTCTTTTCTCCTGCAGAGTTGCTGGTGGGTTTGAATCACTGACCTTTCAGTTAGCAGCCGAGCTCTTAACCATTGCGCCATTAACCTGTTGCTTTTGAGCCAATTCAGACTCATAGCAACCCTGTAAGATGGAGTAGAACTGCCCCATAGGGTTTCCTAGGATGTATTCTTTATGGAAGCAGACTGTCACATCTTTCTCCCATGGAGCGGCTGGTGGGTTTGAACTGCTGAACTTTTGGTTAGCAGCTAAGTGCTTAACCACTGTGCCACTAGGGCTCCTCAAATATACTTAGCAGCTTTTGAAACCATTAAGATTTATGACTGTGATATCACATAAGTAGAATTGATGTACTATCTCTCCCTTGTAGGAATTTGCTCTGTGTTCTCACTGCCCAACATAAAATTAATTCCTTAAACTCTGAACATCTCACATAACTAACACAGATAACTTAAAATTGTAACTTCTCATAGCCTTCATTCAAAAAGTATTGGCATTTCTGTTGGGTTCAATAACTTATTGTTTTATCCCTTTTAAGGAGGGGAATAGACATGACAATCTTTTAATAACCAGTTTCCATAGAAGCTCCATTGCATATATACAGTCAATTTTGACTTTAAAGAGATGAAGAGAAGTCTTTGCAGGCCCTCAACGGGTAAAACATGGAAAATTTTCCATCTTATTCCCTACTTCCAGCCAGTAATCTAGTCCTATTGATATTAACTTCTGAATATGGCTTATATCTCTCCTTACTTCTACCGATTTAGTTCATTTGCTCTCATTGAAACAATCAGCACCCATCCCCAAACTAGACTCCTCACATCTATTCTTTCTCTCTTCAAATCTCCTTTCACACTTTCTCCTTTCACAAAGCTGACTCTGCAAAAAATGCAAGGTGCAATGAGTTTTGTTTACTTCCACTTGTGTAAAAAAGGGGATTTATATGTAATACATAATATATGTAATATTTGTATATGATTGCATATATATATATAGAGAGAGAGAGACTATCTTTGGAAGGACACAAAAACTGGTAATACTGGATGCCTCTGGGGAGGGAAACTGAGGGTCTGGGTTTTTTTTTTTTTTTTTTTGCAGGAGGAGACACTTATTTTCACTGTCTACATTTTGTACTGTTTATTTTTACCATGTGTCTTAGCCCTGGTTCTCTGGAAAGCAGAGCCCAAGGCTGGATTAATGTGCCTATAATTTATTTTGGAGAGCAACCCCAGGGATCTGAGGGTGAAGG
Organism: Trichechus manatus latirostris; assembly: GCF_000243295.1. Lineage (NCBI taxonomy): Eukaryota > Metazoa > Chordata > Mammalia > Sirenia > Trichechidae > Trichechus > Trichechus manatus. Next base: position 11,159,561 of record NW_004443987.1, read on the forward strand.
ATAAAGGAGGAAGTGAGGCAAGTAAAGATATGAAGTAATCTGAGCTGATGAATTACTGAACTGACTTATGCTTCATCACATGCTGTGAAGAGACACAGTGGGTTTCTCTCAGTAGGTGTGTTTTTTGGCACCTCTGTCGCAGGACTTCCCTGGAAAGCAAAGAGAACCTGCATCTTCGAACAGTCCACAGAAGGGACAGGGAAAATGGATGGGGGGTTTATCTGCTTGACTCTCCTACTGGTGAAGGTTCATCATACAGCCACTCAGGAAGCTAGATCATGTCCCATTGTGTGACATTTCATTCATATCCACAACTGGAGGGATGACTTACTGGAGTTAGGCTGGAGTGGAGTGTATATAGGTCTGGGGCTTTAACTTGGATCTGGATAGCTCAGTAAAATCTGCAGTGGGCTGGCTATGCAGTCCAGAAGTTGGCTGAATGCATTTGGAAAGGAAGCTGTTGATGCAGTCTAAGAAGGCACACAGGATTGTGGCAAAGTACTTTTTAAGCATATTATTTAAAAAAAAAAAAAGAATGCTTCCTTTGGTAAAAGTGTGAAAGGAGATTTGAAGAGAGAAAGAATAGATGTGGGGAGTCTAGTTTGGGGATGGGTGCTTATTGTTTCAACGAGAGCAAATTAACTAAATCGGTAGAAGTAAGGAGAGATGTAAGCCATATTCAGAAGTTAATATCAATGGGACTAGGTTACTGACTGGATGTAGGGAATAGGACGGAAAATGTTAGGAATGATTTTAAGGCTTCTAGGTTGGACTAGAGATAGGGAAAACTGGAGAAAGAATAAGTCTGGACCTGGTTTGGGAGGGAAGATGAGTTCAGCTTTACTCATATTTAATTGGAGGTGATATAAGAGAGAGAGATTCTGATAAAGATGCCCTGTTTATAGTTAGAAATATATGCCTGGAGTTCAAAAGAGAGATCCAGGTTGGAGAGACAACTTTGGTCATAAGGCTATGAACGGTAGGTGGGTGTGAGTTGTTTGAATCTGAAGGAATAGAGGAAACAGACAGTATTTTTATTATGCTTTGTTTTTAAGGCAGAGATATATGCACTGTGTTTTAGAGGAGTATCCATCAAGATGATTTGAGTTTCAACACTTACCTTATTATGTTGCCTATTAATTGGTAACATAGAAGTCACATTAACAGTAGTCAGTCAACATGTATTGGGTCCCTGTCATGTACAGACCACTGTCCTAAGTGCTCTAAGGCAATAATAAAGGAAGTAGTAGGCAGGATATCTTCTCCAGATGCTGACAATATAAGGAAGAGACAAGCTAGACACATAAAATATAGACTATTAATTACCTCATAAAAGCTACAAGTTGTTATTGTTGTTAGTTGCTGTCAAGTTGTTTCTGACTCATGGCGACCTCATGTGTGTAAGAGTAGAACTGTGCTCTATAGGGTTTTCAACGATATGACCTTTCAGAAGCAGATCACCAGGCCTGTCTTCTGAGGTGCCTTTGAGTGGGTTTGAATTGCCGAACTTTTGGCTAGTAATCAAGCGCTTAACCATGTGCGCCACCCAGGGACTCCTTGAGACTAGAGAAATCGTGTGTTCAAACTTGCATATACCAAAAGCAACAAAAACATGTATGCATAGTAACCACAAATATAATGCCTTATGTTAAAAAGCGGAGGTTATTAATCTTTGCTATGTTTAACACATTATAATAATTATACCAATAGTAATAGTATCTTGATTAATCATAAATTCCGTTTTCTTGGGTCTAGAGGGTTCAAATGGAGACCAGTCTAAAAACTAACATTTTAAGGCCAAATTTACAATGATAGAAAGAACTGGATTTAAGATATAAATCTTGTCTGCATAGTTAATAAAACTGGATAATTCAAGACTGAGTGATAATAGCTGACTGTGTTCCTGCTGAGTGAAAATGGCCATCATTTATTATTTACTATGTGTCAGACACTCTGTTCAATACTTTAAAAAGGTTTATCTCACTTAGTACTTAACGAACTCTCCAGGGTAGAAAATATTATCCCCATTTTATAGTGAGGAAACTGAGACTCAGAAGGTCTAAGTCATTTTCCCAAGGTCATGCAGCCAGCAAGAGGTAGAAGTAAGATTAATATTATGGTGGCCATTACTAGCACCCACCAATATATCCAGTTATTTTTTCCTTCCAGGTATACAGAGGATTAAACTTTAACCAAAAAGTCGGCAGTTCAAATCCATCAGCCGCTCCTTGGAAATCCTATGGGGCAGTTCTACTCTGTCCTGTAGGGTCGCTATGAGTCAGAATTGACTCAAGGGCACACAACAACAACAACAACAACCTCCTTGAAGTTAGGTGGGAGCCCTGGTGGCATAGTGGTTAAGAGTTTGGCTGCTAACCAAAAGGTCGGCAGTTTGTATCCACCAGCCGCTCCTTGGAAACCCTGTGGGGTAGTTCTACTTTGTCTTATAGGGTAGCTATAAGTTGGAATCAACTTCATGGCAATAGGTTTTTTGGGTTTTGGTGAAGTTAGGAGAGACCATATGACTAGATCTTCCCAATGTAATGGGAGGAAAAGTTATGGAAGCATTGAATTGCCCTTGCTCAACTCTCCAGACCCATTTTCCCCTACTACAGTGGACCCAATGACAGTGTATTGAGATGGCAGTATTTTGATTTGTCAGAACTTCTCTCAGCCTGAATGATGACTGTGTGGAGCAGAGTACCCCCTTGGGAAAATTACTTAATCTTTCTAAGTCCCAGTTTCCTCACTATAAAATGGGGATATTATTTTCTACCCTGAAGAGTTTGTAAGTACTAAATGAGATAATCCTCGCTTTCCCCACCCCATGAATAACCCACATTGGACATGTAACATGGGCACAAAATAAACCTTTGCTATTTAGAGATTTTAGTGGTTCAGTGGTAGAATTCTCACCTTCCATGGAGGGAATTCAAGTTTGATTTCCAGTCAATGTACCTTATGTATAGCCACCACCCATCTATCAGTGGTGGCTTGTGCATTGCTATGATGCTGAACAGGTTTCAGGGGAGCTTCTAGACTAAGATAAGCTAGTAAGAAATGCCTGGCGATCTACTTGTGAAAATCAGCCAGTGAGCACTCTATGGATCGCTATGGTCCAATTCTCAACTAATCATGGGGATGGCGCAGGACCAGGCAGTGTTTCATTCTGTTATGCATGAGGTCACCATGAGTTTGGAGCTGACCTGATGGCAGCTAACAAGAACGACAACATTTTATTTAAGCCACTGAGATTTTGGAGTTTGCTCATACCACAGCATAATCTAGCCTATCTTGACTGACAAGCAATTTGTATATTTTTGCTCCACATTCTGTCACTTTCTATTCTGCCCCACTGCCTTTTTGAACTGGCTATTATATATCCTAAATACACCACATAATTGTTTCTTCTTTTTCATTTTTTTCCACAAATATTTGGTTTCTCACAGTTTGCATTTCCTAAGTAGAATGGTGAGAGCCACAGAAGTTTTTGCTTAGATTTCCTCAGTTAAGCTGAGGGAAATCACAATGCCATCAAGAAAGTTATCTTTCATGTATAGACTCTGGTGCAGATGTATGAACACAGATAATTTCATGTCATGTACATGATCTGAAACCCTGCCAGGAGAGAGAAACACATAGTAGTCTCGGGATCAAACTTCCTACTTAGTCTGCCAAAGCAACCTGCAGGCCCAACAGCACTCACTGGGTACATGTGTTTTGCCACATCCCTGGGACCTAGATATGTCAGCATGTAACTTATGACAGAAGTTGATCTTCAACTAATTGACAAATTCATCAGTGAATTCTGGCATAAAAGTAGTCACAATCTACAAGAACACTTGCATTTTCCTTGAAGTATAACATGACATTTTGGGACTGAGCCAAATGATATGCTCCTCTCTCGTTGCTTGGATGCACCTTAAAGGGCATCTTGACTAGTCAAATAACAATTAAAGTAGCTCTATGCTCCTGGAACTGACTTAGGATCAACATTTAAAAATCAAGTTTATGTAAGCAACTAGACTTAAATGAGGAGAACTACTTGATCATGACTTGTCTAGGTTTGACCCTAATGAATAAATGTATTATGGAGCACAACCATTTTGACAATGACTTCTGGTAGCAATGGTCAGGCTAATTTTCTCTATTAAACGTCATGATGTGAGAGTATTTATTATTTCTAGCAGTGTCTGACATCAATTATCAGTGGATTTAACTTTATTTTGCAAGTGCACTGTGGTATCTAAGTGTCAAGTTTTGAGAAACCATTTAAATATAGTGCTAAACATAAGGATTCCTGGATAAAATGTCATTTCAATTCAATATCTGCAAATAAGCTCAGTTCTAGAAGAATTGTGTTGTTTTTGTTAGGAGAGCAGTGTGCCCTCATCTCTTTTAAATTCTGATTTGCCTTCCATCTAGTTTGTTTTCATGTTTTTTCTTCTCTTAAAATATGTTTTAATTGAATATCATCTTGTAATTCAATCTTGGGGCTCTGCTAATGTCAAAACACCAGAGTGAAGTGTGTGATTTAGAAACAGCCACAGAATTCAGAGATTGAATTACAGCCAAAGTATTCTTTTGGGGCACAGTACTGTTTATCTGAAACATATTATTCAAGGCATATTTATAAGTAATTAGTCATTTTACTATTTGCATGGAACACCTCTTCTGTACTACTTCAAATCTCTTGGCCTCTTATTCTAGCCACGTCTATAGTGACCAGTTCCCCACAGACTTTGACCATCTTGCACAGGTGAAACCTGACAGCACCTCACCTCAAATCAAAACCCAAACCCACTGCCATTGAGTCAATTCTGACTCATAGCAACCCCATAGGGTTTCCAAGGCTGTAAACCTCTACATCTTTCTCCAGCGGAGCCGCTGGTGGTTTCAAACTGCCTCCCTTTCAGTTAGCAGTCAATCACTTTAACCATTGGACCACCAGGGCTCCTTACCTCACCTCAGGCCAGCACTAAATACCTTACTTATTGAATAATCCACCTCTGAGTAGAGCCAAGAGCTCATGCCGTCAATAAAGTAAGAACATGCTCTAATTATAGTCATTGAAGCAGTTCCGTGTCTCTCTCATTTGGCCGTGGTGCATCATGAATTTAAGTCTTCTCTGGAAACTTCATTTTTAAATAGTGCTGTTCACAGATTCCCTTGTTGCCACAATAACACTGGACACTTCTTCTCAAAGAAGTTCTCACCAGGCTATTGCCAACTTTAACTCAGAGAATTTAAGCTCAGTGAGGTGTTCGTCACCTACGCCAGATTTGCAGCTATGCAACCAAGACGGGAATTATGAGCTTCACTTACTCAAGAAACTGCTTGAAGGAAGAAGAAAAAATGAGCCTTTTAAGACTTTACACAGTCCTCTAGCTATCCAGATTAATTTGGGTCTGGGTTTGAAATACTATCTAAATTATGCATCTGTGCTCTGGGATTCACTAACACTTCTCTCAAGCTTCAAGGACTGCCATCTCACCTTAACCTCATGCGACAAGATGCGACTAGATGCGACTAACAATGCTCAGTGTCTCAATATGTTAGAGTATTTACATCTTCTTCTAAGTGTTTAATTACAGGGCCTCTGAAGAGTTCACAAAGCAAAGGGAAGAAAAATGAAATGAAGAAATTATGTTATGAAAGATAGATTCATTAAAATAACGTTTGTTTAAATAAAGGCTAACCAAATGGCTTAGGAAATGAGGCTTTCTTGTTAATTGACCTTTCTAGTTACTGGTAAGTTAAAGAAAATATTTTGTGTTGAAATATTTTCCAAAATGAGCGTTCTCTATCTTGCCTTGGTAAATGTAATAGCAAAAATACCCAATTCTCTCAATTTTGTTTCTGAAGTTCTTGGATAATAATAGCCAATACTAATGCCAGCTTTAGGTCAGGCCCTGTGCTAAATGCTTTATACAATTATGTCATTCAAACCTCACAACAAACCTGTGAAGCAGATACTATTTTTAGCCTCATTTTTCAGCTGGTTCAGAGAGGTTATGAAACTTGCCCAAGGTCACGCAGATAGTAAGTGGCAAAGCTAGAACTTGGCTCTAGATTCTAAGGAAGATGATTGATACAGAAGACAGACAACAGAGATATAACATGTAATAATTTTTATTCTTGAAGAATGGAGCAGAAATTTCGACCAAATTGCAAGATATAATAAAAGAAAACTTTTCTGAAATAAAGGAAAGTCAAATATATCAAAACTGTCCTTGAGAAAAATATTATAAAGTACTTAAGACCAAGTTATATCCTTATAAGATTACTGAAAACTTATGAGAAAAAACTATAAGTACTCGGGCAAAATAAATAGGTAGCTTACAAGATGAAACACTAAACAAAACAAAATCTCAGGCTGGTCTCAGACTTCTCATTAACACTGGATTCAAGAAGAATATGGAGCAGATCTACAGGGAGCGGAGGATAAAAGGCTGTAGCTCATGAACTCTGTATCCATCTAAGATGTTATTTTAAAGGTAAAAGAAAAAACATTTTTCAAATATGTAAGAACTCAAAGATTTTAGCATCTACACACCCTTCCTGAAAAATCTTGATAAAATATTCTCTGTTAATATAAAGTTCAATTCTACAAGAGAAACAGCCTTTTAGGGGCTTTCCTGGAAAGGTAATTTAATTTGTAGTGCACCAGGAAGGTCGCCCTTGCCAAACAGATTTCTGTAGTAATTTTAATATTAGTGATTCCTTTGGGTTAAGGCAGGACTCTTTTAAAATGCAAATACTTCTGAGAAGGCTCACAAATTAGCATTTTACAGCCATTGATGACACCTTTATGAATAGGTTTAATTGATCAAATATTTACCTGGTAACAGCTAAGCTGAGATCAGGTGAACTGGTGCATAAGAATTTTGATGGGGTAAGAAGAAAGAAGAACATTTTGGAAGGAAAGTAGATGGCAAAGCTGGAGTGGGTTGCCAAGCAAAGCCAGAAAGCATTTGTGCACCCTTAAGACAAAAGAAAAAGTGACTTACTTGACAGTTTTGTTTAAGCTGCCTCAGCTGAAGATGATGAATGTAGAAAATTGAGCAAAATCTGGATTGAACCCAACACATATGCTAGAAGGTACTTTTAAACATGAATCCTTGGTATTGTTATTCTGTGATTTCCTTTTATATGTCCTTCAAAATGCACAGCTCATAAACAAAGTCTTGTTAACTGATGGTTCCAGTTAAAAGATTATATTTGAAATTATCTTCCTTAATTCAGCAAAGTGGAGCCCTTGGGTGGTACAAAAGGTTAATCGCTGGGCTGCTAACCAAAAGGTTGGAGGTTCGAGTCCACCCAGAGGCAGCTCAGAAGAAAAGACCTGGTGATCTATCTACTTCCAAAAAATTAGCCTTTGAAAACCCTATGAAGCACAATTCTACTCCGACACACTTGGGGTCACCATGAGTTGGAATCTACTGGACAGCAACTGGATAATTCAGCAAAGAAGGTCTATGCTCAGATTCAACTATAATAATGGATTTTAAGGATGGTCAGCAACAAATTTTTAAAACTAATTGCCTAGTGTGCATTTTGTACCGACGTTAATGGATTCCCCCTTGTTGTCTTAGACTTAGCTAAGGTACAAAGCTATTTTATTGTAGCTCCTTAGCTTTGTAAAAAACTAACAGTATACAGATATGGCATTCATATCTATTATACATTTAATACAGCAACAGGACTGAAAAATGTCTAAAAAGGTGACCCTGTCTTCCTAGTATTTAAATTTTAGTACTTCAATTTATTGCATTCTAATGAATATGTAAAGTAGAATTTTTACTTGGAGCCCTATGGAGTCGTATGACTCCCAAAAGCTTAGAAAGGGAAAGAAAAAAGCATGGGTTCATTAAGGAACAAGGAATTTAAATGATGCTCTCCTAGATATTCAGCACCAGATCACATCATAATGTTCAGAAGGTTCAGAATTATGTATAGATGATATCAGAGGTCAGATCTAACAGGAAACGTAGTTATACTGTATTGTGGGAAAACACATTCTCTGATTAAAAAAAAAAACCACTGTATTATTTACGAAGGGACAAAAACAAAATCCTAACTAGCATTACCACCACTGTTCCTAAGATCTTTTTAATATATTTTCCAGGTACTTTTATATAAGATGTGGTATAGTGTAGTGCTAAACATTATAGTATAGTGGAGACTGATTGCCTAGGTTCAAATCCCAGCTCTGTCATTTAGTAGCTATTTGTCCTTGGGTAAGTTATTTAGCTTCCCTTTGCCTCAGTTTCCTCATCTATAAAGAAGGATGTAATATGGAAGTTCAGTTCGTATGTTGTTGCAAGGATTAAATAAGTAAACTTGTATAAAGTTCTCAGAACAGTATCTGGCAGATAATAAGTACTTGCCAGCTATTATATAGAATTTACTGATGCTTTTCAGTAATTGTTATTACCTTGAACCTTTATCAAGTAATAATGCTTTTATACTGTATTCTGTATTTTTAACTGCCATTAATATAATAATGACATATATGCTTTTCAGGTAAGATGAAATTTATCATGACTTCAGCTATCAAAAAATTAATCATTATACAATTAACTCAATTATCCATGAAAAGTCAAATGACACCAAAGCTCTGTTAATGATAGCTATGAAGAAAAGACAGAAGTGAAGATGCCTCATGATTAACACCTTGAGAAAGATAGCTAATGTCATAATGTTTGCTGATAGACATTTACTTCCAAAGAAGAATTTTCTTGGGAGTAAAATAAAAAGAGGCAATCTAGATGGTAATATGCCATACTGTGGACAATTAGTTATAATAGACATTTTTATCATTTGGGGAAAAAATCCAAATGTAGAATATTAAATACTATTTTTATTGGTCACTAAGGCAATGAAATCATGAAATTAGGGGCAGGTCAGTTAAAGCATTCATAGACATCCTATGAATTTCCTTAATTAGGTTTTTCTTTATAAATGATTGCTCCCAATTCGCCTACTGATCTAAAAAAAAATTTTTTGCCCTACCTACAACCTATGGGGAAACCCTGGCAGCGTAGTCGTCAAGAGCTACGTCTGCTAACCGAAAGGTCGGCAGTTCGAATCCACCAGGCGCTCCTTGGAAACTCTATGGGGCAGTTCTACTCTGGCCTAAAGGGTCACTATGAGTCAGAATCAACTGATGGCAATGGGTTTGGTTTGGTTATGGGTATGGTAGCAATTGCCCTTAAGGTAGCTTCTTAGGTGTGTCAGATGAGGAAAAAATGGCATATTAGTGACCTTAAAGCTATAGGCTGCTTTTCATATCTTACTGTTGGATACATAATCTAATTAATCCATTATCTATTTCAGCACTATATTTCCCTCTACCAGCTTCAGGTCACCCCTGCATGACACAAAGGATTTAGGATCACAGCAGAAGCATTTATTGTGTTACTCCTTAGTCCCATAATGGCTGGGAAAGATGTGAAGTATATGGATATACAGAAGAAATAGTCCATATCAGAAAGCAGTCTTATTATAGCCTGTTACATACAAATATGGGATCTAGGAGATGGCACAGCTTATTTTTATCTCTCATCCTATACAGAGTCTTCCTTGGTCTTGCTAAGACTCCCACCCTCTCTTCCTCTATTTTTGCCTCTCTTCTTCCATTCTTCTCCCCATAACTGTTCGGTCTTTATTTATCCCTATGCCCTCCCCCCATAATTCTGGCTCCATCCTGGGGGGTGCTGCCAGATCTTTTGGGTACTGAGTTTCCTCCTAGATTATTTTTATGGAGTGGCATTCAACCCCAAAGATCTTGAACATCCCAGAGGGAGGCTTTAGGACCCCATATTTATGGCAGATAAATCTTTTTTCTTACAATATTTCCAAGGTATTATAACATCAGGATTAATAATATAGGATATGGAACCAGACTGTCAAGGTTCAAAATCCTGGATCCCTCATCTACTGTAGCCTTGGCTAGTTACTCAACCTCTTTGTGCCTCATTTTCATCTGCTATGAAACAGGGATAATAATAATACCTACCACCTCATAAGATTGGTGTAAGGATTAAGTGAGTTAATACATTTAAGAAGCAGTGCCTCACACATAGTAAGCAGCCACTCAATAAATATGAATTGTTATTACTATTGGCTGAGGAGCCCAAGGCTCTCATGATGCCTGAAGGTGCCTTAGGGCCCCCCAAAGTAGCATCTTACCCAGCAGCCTCAGTCTCCTACCCACCACTAATCTGTCTGCACATGTGTTGTACCTCTAAATCCAAAGCAACTATGAGAGTGCTGGGATGAGGACTCTGCTATTTGATCCAGTTGGGTCGTACAGACAAGACACACAGTGTTGGCAAGTGAAAGCCATTATTATATATAGAAGATATACAATAAACAAGAAGAACAGATTGCTAATAGAATGCAAACAATGAACAACAGGAACATATTTGAGGTGAACTGGTCCCCTCCACCCCTACTGGTACCCCACATAGCACTGTAGGGGAGGAACCCAGCTATGTCTAAAAGGGGACCTGTTCACCCTTCCCAAGTTACCTATGACCATTTCTGTGTCACTGGGCTGGAATGCTGTGGACCAAGTGTCAGCAGATGTCTCTCTCTCTCAGCAGCTGTGCTATAAGGTCAGGTCAGGGGTGGACTGGCTGTGTTTGTTCTCTCGCTCTTGCTCTGTCTCTCAGGCTTTTCTTGGCCAGGTCTGGCCCCCTATGTTTGCTGGTCCTGCTCTCAGCCAGCAGCATTGGAACAACCCTGGGCCCGTGCCAGGGTTAGGCTGGCGTTATGACAACTTTCGAGGCAAAACCATTTTACGGGCAACCCCTGTATGAAGTATGTCCAAGCCTCTGCTCCATTGATGACCTCCTGCCTGGAGGTGCCCAGCTTCACTTCGCAGGCCCACTCTGCCCACCTCCCCCTTTTGCCACATGGGCTGACTCTGCCCATTGCATCCTTTGGCTGGACTGGTCTTGTGGTTCCCGCTGCTCACACCATTAGTGCTGTTTCTCTGCCACTCGATTCTGCTGTGCTTGCCACCATTTCTCTCTGTCTTCAGTGTTATTAGCTCAGTGTTACAGCCCTTGACATGTATTATTGCTCTTCTAGGAGGGTCTCAGTGCAGGGCCCATGTCTAAAAGACACACTCCCCTCCCGGCTCTCCACAATAAAGAAGCCCCATCTGAGCCTCTGTCTTCTAGGGTTTTTATCAGTCACTGGGCAGGCCTCCCAGCCAATCCTGGTAAAGGTCAGAGCGGGGGGATGTCCCCAGCCAATCCTGTTAAAGGTCAACTACTGGGTGCTCCCCCCCACCCCCTCCCAGGCCAATCCGTGTAATTGCAATTCTTGCAAACTGCTTATGTGGATAGTAAACTGACCAATCACTTGCAAGCTGCTTCTGTAGATAGCAAACTGACCAATCACTTGCAAGCCTCTTATGTGGATAGCAAACTGACCAATCCTTCAGCAGATTGCAGCCCAACCAGTCATTGTGGAAGACTTACAAACCTAGGGGCAGAAAGGGCACATAAAAGGAAACCCATCCCACCCGTTTAATGTCTTAAGCACTGTTCTCACAGGTCTTACCACTGCCTGGGAAGATCTAATTTATCTGATCAACTAATTGGTATTTAAGTAGAGAAGATTGTCATTGATGAATTAATGTTATTCTCTCATAGGAAACATTTTCTATTAGAGTTGGCTTCTGGAGACAATGACTTATGATAAACGAATGGTAACCTTCACCATGTGGGAATAGACCTGTTTACACCTTGAGTTATTACTGTCATTACTTATCCAATGAAATTTGCAAATTAGCACTGAAGAAGTTCTTTCATCTCAAAAGAACTGAGTTTTCAGGTGAAATAAACTGTTACCTTGTGAGATTAGTGCCTCAGTCATGGGGTTTAGAAAAAAGCCATGGTTTACCATGATATTGATCAAGTTTTTTTCTCTCTCGTGACCCTGATATTAGTAAACTACTTGATTCTGTCTAATCTTTGTTCACAGTGTCTCTCACTTCTGTTTCTTTCCTTACCATTCCATGTTTCCTGATTAATGCAATGGTCTAATTGTCATCTACCTCCAGTTTCTCTATTCTCCAATCCATCCTGTATGCCACTGTCACATTAGTCTTTTGAAACTATTACTTCCAGCAAGTTACGCTCCATCTCAAAGTCTCTGCTCCTAAAGAACATTCTCCTTGACCTAACATTCAAAACTCTCCACCCTCTACCACAGGAGTAAGTGGTCCAGGGAGGCCGTGGAATCAGATTTCCTGGAAATAGTTCAGAAGAAATTCATTTTTACAGGATCCCCCTGAATCAGAAAGAAGGAATAGAGATGTCCTAAGAATCTCTCCAGTGTTACCAACCTTGCTTGCTTTCTAGGGCCATTCACAGCAACAAAATGGGAAGTGAAAAGGTAGTTCCCAACTCCTTCCACAAGGGGACAGCAGACACCCACCATGGGGGTGTGTACAAGCTAGCAAGTCTGCAGGAGGGAAAAAAGGAGTGTGAGGTAAGGTGAATGCAAATCATATTTTCCCATTGAGATGATATCTGACTATACCTTAGGTGAAGGTCAAACTCCAGAATCACCCTTGGAGCTTGGCATAGATGCAGATGTCTGGTTCCCATCCCTAGGTGATTTTGAAGCAGTTATTCTTCAGACTCACTCAGAGAGGCACTGAGACAATATAAAAACATATAGCATTGTGCTCTTCATGTCAGCACTATTCATACCTTTCCTTAGACTGTTGCCCTCTTTTTAATGCCCTTTCCCTTCATCTATGCTCCTGTGAAAATCTTGCCCTTCCTCCAAGGTCAATGCAATCTTCTCTCTGATGTCTTACCAGAGCCACTTCCCCCGTCTCCAACAAATTATTACTCCTATTGTAAAGGATGGAATATGAAGATGTCTCAGTTTTGGGGAGAGAGGAATGTTGGAGGTCTCTGATGGGACTGCTGGGATGGCAGAAGGTGGGCTCTAATTTTGCACTGAAGTTTTGCAGCTGTCTGTTGACTTGAGTTAAAATTAACCCAAGGGTAATCAGCTGGGTAAAACATTTCAGAGGTAACTAACATCAAGCGCCAATTGGTTAGAGCAGAGGTTTCCAATTTTTGCTGCAAATTGGAGTCACCTGGTTATATTTAAAAACTCCTAATACCTAGCCCTCACCCCAGACATTCTGATTTAATTACTATGGAGTGTATCCGAGGAATCAATAATTTTTAAATCTTTCTAGGAGATTCTAATATGCGTCAAAGTTTGGGAGCTAGTGGGTTAGAGTGAGAGCAGTGTATTCTAACACACTTTGGGAGAAGAACTCTCACTCATGTCAGAGCAGCATACTTGTGATAGGGAGAAGGGAACATTAACTGGTTCCCAATAGTCACTTCTACAATGACAATTATAAAGGAGAGGGCTTGTTAGCACTGGGAGGGAGAGCATCTAATTGAGCTTGTGCAGTTGAAGTTTTATATGTTATATAAAAGCAGATAATTGGCAATGATGTACATGATAGGTTGAAAGGCACGGTTACAGCTTGTAGGTGGTAGATTTGACCCTAGGTTTTAAACCTAGGAATCGTTGGTGCATCTGATTCCAAGCACCCATCCTTAATTTCTGAACCAGTAATCGAATTTAATAGTCGCCAGATTCCCTGGGCAGCTTGTTGAAAATACAACCTTGGACCCCATCCCCCAACAGATGTTTGTACAGGTTTTGTTGTTGTTTTGTTTTTAGCAGCAGATATTCTTTAAAAAAATAAATAAATAACTTACCTGGAATTCCACTATATAAAACAAAAACAGAGCTTACCTAGTTCAAGCAGAAGTTTTGGAGTTCAGTCTTAACCAGTTTGCAACTTCTTCTCACACATCCATTTTCATCATCGAAGACCAGCCTTGTGATTTCTCCTCACATTTTGAAATCTACTTCCTGAATTTCAATTTTTTTTTTTTAATTCATCTGTTCTTGTTTTTTACTGTACTTTAGATGAAGGTTTACAGAACGAGTAGTTTCTCATTAAACAGTACACATATTGTTTTAGGTCATTTGTTAACAACCCCATGACATGTCAACAGTCTCCCTTCTTGAACTTGGGGCCCTATTAGCAGCTATCCTGTCCCCTCCTGACTTCTAGTACTTGTCCCTGGGCTGTTGTGCCCCAGTAGTCTCATTTAGTTTTATGGGGCTGTCTAATCTTTGGCTTAAGGGTGAACCTCAAGAATGACTTCATTACTGAGCTAAAAGGGTGTCCGGGGCCCATATCTCGGGGTTTCTCCAATCTCTGTCAGGCCAGTAAGTCTGGTCATTTTTTGTAAGTTACAATTTTGTTCTACATTTTTCTCCAGCTCCGTCCGGGACCTTCTCTTGTGATGCCTGTCAGATCAGTCAGTGGTGGTAGCCAGGCACCATCTAGTTGTACTGAACTCAGTCTGGTGGAGGCCATGGTAGTTGTGGTCCATTGGTCCTTTGGACTAATCTTTCCTGTGTATCTTGTTTTCTTCATTCTCCCTTGATCCCGAAGGGTGAGACCAGTGGAGTATCTTAGATGGCTGCTCACAGGCTTTTAAGACCCCAGACGCTACTCACCAAGGTAGAATATAGAACATTTTCTTTATAAACTATGTTATGCCAATTGAGCTAGATGTTCCCCTAGACCATGGTCCCCACAGCCCTCCGCCCAGCAATTCAGTGCCTCAGGGAGATTGGATATGTCTATGGAGTTTCCACGACCTTTCATTGTACAAGTTGTGCTGGCTTCCCCAGTATTATGTACTGTCTTGCCCTTCACCAAAGTTATCACTTATCTATTGTCTATTTAGTATCCCTCCCACCTCTCTCATCCCTTGTAACCGTCAAAGATTGTTTCTTTTTGTGTGTAAGACTTTTGATGAATTTTTACAGTAGTGGTCTCATACAATATTTGTCCTTTTGTGACTGACTTATTTCACTCAGCATAATGACCTCCAGTTTCATCCATGTTATGAGATGCTTCACAGATTCATTGTTGTTCTTTCTCGTTGCATAGTACTCCATTGTATGTATATACCATAGTTTGTTTATCCATTCATCTGTTGATGGGCATCTAGGTTGTTTCTATCTTTTTGCTATTGTGAACAATGCTGCAATGAATATGGGTATGCATATGTCTATTCGTGTGACGGCTCTTATTTCTGTAGGATATATTCTTAGGAGAGGGATTGCTGGATCATATGGTATTTCTATTTGTAGTTTCTAAGGAAGTGCCATATCAGTTTCCAAAATGGATATATCATTTTGCATTCCCACCAGCAGTGCATAAGAGTTCCAAACTCCCCGCAGCCTCTCCAACATTAGTTATTTCCAGTTTTTTTGATTTGTGCCAGTAATGCCAGGGTAAGATGGTATCTCATTGTGGTTTTGATTTGCATTTCTATAATGGCTAGTGATCGAAGGCATTTCCTCATGTGTCTGTTGGCCGCTTGAATGTTTTCTTTGGTGAAGTGTCTGTTCATTTCCTTCGCCCATTTTTAATTGGATTATTTGTCTTTTTGTTGTAGAGGTGTTGGATTTTCTTGTAGATTATGGAGATTAGACCTTTGTCAGACTTGTAATGTCCAAAATTTTTTTCCCAGTCTGTAGGTTTTCTTTTTACTCTTTTGGTGAAGTCTTTTGATGAAAATAAATGTTTAATTTTACAATATCCCAGTTATCTAGCTTATCTTCTGGAGTTTGTGTGTTGTTGGTAATGGTTTGTATCTTGTTAATGCCATGTATTAGGACCTCTAGCATTGATCCTATTTTTTCTTCTATGAACTTTATTGTTTTTGGCTTTATATTTAGGTCTTTGATCCATTTTGAATTAGTTTTTGTGTATGGTGTGAGGTATGGGTCCTATTTCATTTTTTTGCAGATGGACATCCAATTTTTCCAGCATCATTAGTTAAAAAGACTGTCTGTTCCCCATTCGATGGACTTTGGACGCTTGTTGAAGATCAGGTGACCATAGGTGGATGGATTTACATCTGGATTCTCAATTCTGTTCCATTGGTCAATGTATCTGTTGTACCAGTACCAGGATGTTTCAACTATTGTAGCTGTATAGTAGGTTCTTAGGTCAGGTAGTGCGAGTCCTGATACTTTATTCTTCTTCTTCAATAGTGCTTTACTTATCCGGGGCTTCTAACCTTTCCATATCAAGTTAATGATTAGTTATTCCATCTCTTTAAAGAATGATGTTGGTATTTGGATCGAGATTGCATTGTATTTATAAATTGCTTTGGGTAGAAATGTCATTTTTGCAATGTTGAGTCTACCTATCCATGAGCATGGTATGTATTTCCATTTATGTAGATCCCTTTGGGTTTCTTGCAGTAGTGTTTTGTAGTTTTCTTTGTATAGGTCTTTTACTTCCCAGGTTAGATTTATTCTGAAGTATTTTATTTTTTTAGGGTCTATTTAAATGGTATTACTTTCCTGATTTCCTTTTCATCATTTTCTTCACTGGTGAATAAGGATACAACCGATTTTTGTATGTTTATCTTGTATCCTGCTACTCTGCTGAATCTTTCTATTAGTTCCAATAGTTTTCCTGAAGAATCTTTTGGGTTTTCTGTGTATAGCATCATATCATCTGCAAATAAGGACAGTATAACACCTTCATTACCAATTTGGATGCTCTTTATTTCTTTTTCTTGCCTTATTGCTCTAGCTAGGACTTCCAGGACAATGTTAAATAGGAGTGGTGATAAAAGGCGTCCTTGTCTTGTTCCTGTTCTCAAGCGGAAGGTTTTCAGCCTCTCTCCATTAAGAATGATGTTGGCTGTTGGTTTTGCATAGTTGCCCTTTATTATTTTGAGAAATTTCCCTTCTATACCTATTTTATTGAGAGTTTTTATCAGGAATGGGTGTTAGACTTCGTTGAATACCTTTTCTGCATCAGTTGAGATGATCATGTGATTCTTTTCTTTCCTGTTATTTCTGTGGTAGATTATGTTGATTGATTTTCTAATGTTGAACCATCCTTGCATACCTGGTATGAATCCTA
>NW_004443987.1:11177318-11179148 GCF_000243295.1 Trichechus manatus latirostris
TTCTTTTTTGATGTGTGCATCTATTGCCATAAATTGTCCTCTGAGGACTGCCTTTGCTGTGTCTCAAGGTTTTGGTTTTATGTGTTTTCATTCTCGTTTGATTCTCAGAATTTTTTGATTCCATCTCTGATTTCTTCTATTACTCAGTGGTTTGTAAGCAGGGTATTATTCAGTTTCCATGTAATTGATTATTTTTCCTTGCTCTTTCTGTTGTTAATTTCTACCTTGATGGCATTGTGGTCAGAGATGATACTTTGTATTATCTCAGTGTTTTGCATTTTGTTGAGGGTTTCTCTTTGGTCTAAGATGTGGTCTATTCTGGAGAATGTTCCATGTGCGTTGGAAAAGAATGTGTATTTTGCAGCTGTAGGGTGGAGTGTTCTATATATTTCTAAGAGGTCAAGTTGAGTCATTGTACCCTTTAGGTCTTCTGTATCTTTGTCGAGTTTATTACTAGATGTTCTGTCATTTACCGAGACTGGCCTGTTGAAATTTCCTACTATTATTGTGGTACTGTCAGTTTCTCTTTTCAATGCTGTTAGAGTTTTTTTATGTACTTGGAGCCCTGTCATTGGGTGTGTAGATGTTTATTATGGTTATGTATTCATGATGGATTGTCCAGTTAATCATTATATAGTGTCCTTCTTTGTCTTTTATGGTAGATTTAGTTTTAAAGTCTATTTTATCTGAGATTAGTATTGCCACTCCTGCTCTTTTTTGGTAGATGTTCACTTGATATGTTTTTCAATCCTTTGATTTTTAATAAATTTACTTTTTTGTTTCTAAGGTGTGTCTCTTGAAGACAGCATATTGATGGATCCTCTTTTTTTGTCCATTCTGTCACTCTCTCTCTTTATGAGTGCATTTAGGCCATTTATACTCAGTGTAATTATTGATAGGTGTGAGTTTATTGCTGTAATTTTGTAGTGCTTTTTTTGTGGTGCTAAGATTTTCTTTGTTCCTTTTACTCTCCTGTGCTGAACTCCTTTTGTTTGTGAACTTTTTTTCATGTCTTTTGTTTTTGTACCTTTTGTTTTTACTGAGACTTTATGTTTTTCTTCTTTATTTTGTTGAGTAGGTTTGTTAACTTTCTTTGTAGTTACCTTGAAATTTACCCTTATCTTTCTAGGTATGAACCAGTCTATTATTACTTGGTATCATCTTGCCTTCCTCTCCATCAGAAGGTTCTATACCTACACCATTTATTCCCTCTTTTATTGTTCTGATGTTGTTGCCATTTACAGATTAACCTCTCTTGTTCCCTGTTGTATTTCTTTTGGTTTTGGATAGTCCTTGATAGTTCATTTCCTAGGTTGGTGTCTGGCTGGTACGATCCTGCATCTTAAATTCAGCCTGTGGTGTGATGTTGTTTGTATTCAGATCAAAGGACTCCCTTTAATAATTCTATAAGTTTTGTTTGGTTTTTACATAGTCCCTTAATTTCTGTTTATGAGGAAAACTCCTAATTTCACCATCATATTTGAATCAGAGTTTTACAGGATATATTATTCTTGGCTGGCAGTTTTTTTTTCTTTCAAGGTTGTTTATATGTCATCCCATTGACTTATTGTCTGCATAGTTTCTGCTGAATAATCGGAGCTTAGTCTTATTGTTTCTCCTCTGTATGTGATTTTTTGTTTTTCTCAACCTACTCTCAGGATTCTTTGTTCATCTTTGGTTTTAACAAGTGTGATTAAGATATGCCTTGGAATCTACAAGAAAATCCAACACCTCTACAAGAAAAAGACAAATAATCCTATTAAAAAATGGGCAAAGGAAATGAACAGACACTTCACCAAAGAAGACATTGAAGCAGCCAACGGACACATG
>NW_004443987.1:11180644-11183897 GCF_000243295.1 Trichechus manatus latirostris
AGTCAATGTCACTGAACAGTGCATGTAGAAATTTTTGAAATGGTGTATCTTTGGCTATGTGTATTTTCACCAAAAAAAATGGTTGAGAAGTTAGAGGGTTGACATGTTGTGGGGTTGTTAACCAACGTCATAAAACAATATGTGTACTACTGTTTCATGAGAAACTATTTGCTCTGTAAGCCTTCACCTGAAGTACAATTAAAAAAAAAAAGATATGCCTTGGTGACTTTCTTTTGGGTCTATCCTTTATGGTGTTCATTGAGCTTCTTGGATTGCCAGCTTTCCAGCTTTCATGATATTGTTTAAGTTTTCTGTCAGCAGTTCTTCAATGATCCTCTCTGTGTTTTCTGCCCCTGTTCTGGAACTCTGATCACTTGCAAATTTTTGCTTTTGATTGTATCCCACATAATTCTCAGGGTTTCCTCATTTTTTTTCTGATATTTCCTCAGAGTTGTATCCAAGTGTTTGTCTTCAGTTTCACTGATCCTGTCTTCCATCATTTCAAACCTGTTCCTCAGCCCTTCTATGAGACTGTCCATTTCTGAAATTTTGTTGTTTATCATTTGGATTTCTAATTGTTGTTTTTGTATGATTTCTGGTTGTGAATTTATTTTGGCATTTTTTCCTTGTATTATTTTCCTGAATTCTTCCATTTTTCCTTTATTTTCCATGAATTTGTCTGCCTTTTCCATGAATTTGTCTATTTTTTCCTCATTTTTATCTGCATTTTGCTTCGTCTCTTGGATAGTTCTCTATATTAGAGAGTTGAATTCACTATCAGGTAATTCTAGTGCCTTTTCTTCTACTGGAAATTCATCTGGGTTTATTTTGGATGCCTACTGGAACCATCCTGTCCTGTTGTTTTCATATGTTTTGGTATTGTCTGCTGTCTTCGAGACATTCATTAGTTATTTTCCTTGTTTATTGATTGTAGATTTGTTTGTTTCATCCTGCTTTTTTGTTTTAGTTGGTTATGTCTGAGCAGGCAGGCTGTGCGTTCTTTGTTGTTGGCTCATTGTAGGACAATATTTTTCACCTCCTTCTCCAATGGGCAGGGTCAGTTCCTCAGCTATGGTGCAGCAGGGAAGGTCCAGCTGAAGGGGAGTTCCTGGGATTGGTTCTTTGTGGTACGTACTAGGGCCAACATGGTGGGCCGGGAATCAGGGTAGGGCATGTTCCAGTAGGCCATGCCTGTGCTGCTTGGTCGTGAGATATTCAACACATGGTGCATGTAGACAGGAAGTAGTGGGGAGATTGTATCTTGTGGAGCTAATTTGGGTACGGAAGAGAAGAGAGAGGAACAGGAGCCAAAAACATACAAACAAACAAAAAAGAGTGCTAAGGGAGCTTGACATTGAAGTGAAGAGATGAGAAACTGAGAAATGGAGAAAAACAAAACGGAAAAAAAAGTGTAAAAGAAAAAATAATCAGGAAAAAAAGGAAAAGAAAAGCCCCAAGGGATCCCATCAATGTGGCTGCAAAGACTGGGGAAGTGGCTCCCAGCCCACAAAGTACAGCCTGACTAGAAGGAATAGAGGTGTCACACAGCACCAAGTATTCAGGAGACATGAAGAGAAGGTTAGTATATAGAGACAAGAAACTGAGAAATGAAGAAAGACAAAAAGGGAAAAAGAGAGATAAGAAAACAAACAGACAAAAAACACACACAAAAAAACAAAGAAACAAACAAACAAAAAAGAAATGCCCCCAGGGTTCCCATTTCTTGGCTGCACAGACTGAGAAAGTAGCTCCTAAGCTGTGCAGTACAGCCTGGCTAGAAGGGGTTCCCAAGCTGAGAAAAAAAAAAAAAAAAAAAAAAAAAAAAGGCTCAAGGATCCCACCAGTGTGGCAGGGTGGGCTGGAAGGCAGTTCCCCTGTCAAGCGGCATTTTACAGCCTTTCAGGAAGAAGCAAAGACAGCACAAGGAGCCAGGTATTTGAGAGAAAGGAGGAGGAGGTGGTGAGAGGTATGAAAGAAACCAAAAGAAGCAAAGAAAAGCAACACCAGCAACAAACAAATGGCACTCCAGGAGCCAGCCAGTGTGGACAGGTGGAATCCAAGTGGCAGAGGGCTGAAGCCTGTGCCTCCTGGCCAAGAGACTGGCCGCAGGAAGTAGAAGAAGCCGAGTGGGGATGAAGAAGCGTAAGGGGTGGGAAAGCATATATCACTGTTTACCGGTTGTTCTGTCTCCTGCTGGGAGCTCTGTGAAGCTGCTTTCCCGTACTCCTGTTCACCGATCTCTGACAGGAATCCAAGACGGTGAATCTGTGCTACATCAGCTGATAGGGGACCTCTGCACATATCTCTCCTCACTCTCTGTTCTCTGTCAGTTTCTTATTCCTTTCGGTGCTTGGCTTAGTTCTTTATCTCTTCATTTGATGCTTAGAGTTTCAGGATTGACGTTTGGGTCTGTTTGACTTAGTTTTTTGGGTCTTTGCTGTGGAGCGACAGTGTGGTACGTCTCTCTATAGCGCCATGTTGGCCAGGAGTCTCTCTAATAAATTTTAAAATGCAGTTCTACTCTACTTTTAGAAATATAACCTACAGAAATATTTGCACAATTGTGAAAGAGTTGCTATACAGTATTAATTCAGCACTGCAAAGGTGAAAACATTTTTAGAGAAAATAAAAATATCAGTCAATATGGAAGTGGTTAAGTCAATTGTCAATATCTAATAATTACTGAGCAGTTAATACTGATCAAACACTGCACTGGAAGCTTTATGTGTATTAGCAAATTTATCCCTCTCATCAACTGTATAAAGTAGGTTCTATTATTATTTCCAAGGAGCCCTGGTGGCGCAGTGGTTAAGAGCTTGGCTGCTAACTGAGGGTTTGATGGTTTGAACCCACCAGCCAATCTATGGACGAAGATGTGGCAGTCTGCCTCCATAAAGATTACAGCCTTGGGAACTCTATGTGCAGTTCTAATCTGTCCTATAGGGTCACTATGATTCGGAATCGACTCGATGGCAGTGAGTTTGTCTATTTTTATTATCTTCATTTTATGGATGAGGAAATTGAGGCTTAGAAAAATCAAGGGTCTTGTTCAAGGTTACACTGCTAGTCAGTATAAGAGTCAGATGAAACCAATCTCTGATTCAAGTAACAAGTTAAACCACTTTGTGGTGCTTACTCTCCATCTAGACAATGGTGTACTATGCAGTTTGTTTTATTATTTTGAGGTTTTTTTGTTGTTGTTGAGAATAAACTCAGCAGAACGTACACCAATTCAACAATTTCTACATGTACA
>NW_004443987.1:11187056-11191392 GCF_000243295.1 Trichechus manatus latirostris
GTGACTACCTTTCAATAAACTCAATGTGTTTATGCATGACATACCTGAGTACCTCTCTATTACTTTTCTAAGATAAAATCCTACACAACACTATTTAATCATTCTTGTCCAGTATTATGTGGACTGTATAAAAATACCTCCCAATGCATGTACGATATACTGTAAAAAAATAACTTCTAAGATCAAATCCGTTTACAATATGAGATGTATGTCTAACGTTGGACAGAGAGTAAGGTCAGTAGAAGAGTCATTTGTGAGTGGAAGCAACATTGGGTAAGTGTGAAGTGTCTAAGCAAATAAATATGATCCAGGCAGCCATGGAGTGGAACAGTAAATGGAAGCAATAAGATTACACACAAGACAGAGGAGATGAGTATAAAAATAGAAAGACATCTATATTAGAATGGATCTATATGCTTAAAATAGTTGAATTCAAAGAAAAACTCAGTCAATCTAGTGTTTTGGAACATTTTTTTAGATAAAGAAATGAATGTGCAACAGCAACAATAACAAAAAATATGTGCAGGAATATATATCTGTATGTAGACATATATGTATACAGGTATGTACATGTGAGTATATATGTGTGTGTATACAGGTGTATGTATATGTATATGCATGTGTGTAACTGTACATATATGCATATATATATAATAAAGCACATAGGGGACACAGTTAGGGATACTTCTTAGACATAATCAAACACCTTGCAAGACTGATTTCCTGGATTTGAAGGATTAGGACCATAGTCTCTTGGGGCATCTTGGTCAATTGTGATAATATAGTTCATAAAGTTCATGTTCTATATCCTACTTTGGTGAGTAGTGTCTAGGGTCTTAAAAGTTTGCAAGTCGCCATCAAAATACAATTATTTGTCTCTCCACGTCCAGAAAAAAAAAGAAAGAAAGAAAGAAGGAAACCAAAGATTAAAAGAAGAAACTAGTCTACAGGGCTAATAGTCTACATAAACCATGCATGGCCTCATCTACCCTGAGACCAGAAGAACTAGATGGTTCCTGGCTAACCGCTACTGATGGTTCTGATCAGTAACACAACAGATGGACCCTGATAGAATGGGAGAAAAATGTGGAATAGAACCTCAAATTCCTAAAAAGGAAAAAAAAAATCAAGGCTTACTGGACCGGTTGAGACTGGAGGATTCCTCAAGACTATTGATCTGACATACTCTTTAAACCTTGAACGGAAACTAACCCCTGAGGTCAACTTTTAGGTAAATAACAGATTGGCTCACAAAATAAAAAAATATCACCCATGAGTACTGTGCTTTTTTAAAAAATCATCTGTATGAGACTAAATGATCAACAATCACTTTAAAACAAAACTGAGAATGTCAGGGAGCCGGGAAACTAGATTAATGAGAACAGAACTACCAGAATGGAAAAATTGAGAATGTTCACATATTGTTAAGAATATAATCAATGTCACTGAACAGTTTATGTAGAAATTGTTGAATGGGAAACTAAACTGCTGGGTAAACCTTCACCAAAAAACACAATAAAATATTATCTAAAAAAGAAATAAACTTCATGATAAACCTAGTAACTTATGCAGAAATCAGATACTGTAATAAGCACACAACAAAAATCAACCCCTTATTTTGGTATTTCAAAAGGTCAATTAAATATATTACAATGCTACTCTCCTGTTATGAAGATTCATGTAAGCATTATAAGGCCTATTTAAAAATAGACCAACATTAACAAAAAACATGTTGCCGTAGAGTCGATTCCGACTCACAGCGACACTATAGGACAGAGTAGAACTGCCCCATAGGGTTTCCAAGGAGCAGCTGGTGAATTCCAACTGCTGACTTTTTGGTTAGAAGCCAAGCTCTTAACCACCACACAAGCAGGGCTCCATTACTGACCAAAAATTTTGGGCATCTAAACTATAAATATAGTCATGCCAAATTGTAATTGACTGAATCGATTGAAACTCAAACAAACTACATTGTCCAAGGATAGTCATGCCAAATTACAAGGGGCAGGAAGATAAAAACGCAGAAGACAGAACAGAAGAAACAAACAAAACAAAAACACAGAATGCCCAAGTTTGGGAAAGAAGGCAGAGAAATTACATCAAAAAGTCAGAGAAAGATTTACAGTAAAATATAAAAATAAATCAAGGAAAAATTACAGATACTTAAGTTTGGATGCTTTTGATTGCAAATCACCAAAAAATCAACTCAATTTGTCTTCAGCAATGAAGGAACTGTATTGGAAATCATAGCTGGCAGAGTCTAGGGGCAGGATGTCGGGTGTCTAGCCAAGTTCTTTATAATTTTCTCAACTCTGCCCTCCTCTATGTGTCACAACTGTTTTCAGGCCACTTTTCTTCAATGTGGCAAATGGCTGCAACAGTTACAGAATTTCCATCTGCACACTACACCATTATACAAAAATCATGTGCTTTATTCTGAAACAAATGTGAACCAATCATGGTGGCCTAGGAGAATACTATACATTTATTGCTTTATGTCAGGGTTATTGACCATCCCTAGATTAATTAGTATTGTAGAGGAGGTGAGATGGTGCTGATAGAATTATGCTTCTCAGGGCTCACCCCTTTAGCTAGGGTCAAACCAAAACCAAACCAAACCTGTTGCTGTGGGGTCGATTCCGACTCATAATGACCCTATAAGACAGAGTAGAACTGCCCCATAGGGTTTCCCAGGAGTGGCTGGTGGATTTGAACTGCCAACCTTTTGGTTAGCAGCTGAGCTCTTAACCACTGCGCCACCAGGGCTCCTTAGCTAGGAGTCACCCATATTGCATGACTGCCTCACAATGAAGGAGGGATGGAATGGATACTGTGGAAACAAATATCCACTTTAATGGGGCATAAAAGATACGTCCCTGAATGACATGTCTGAGAATTCAGATAGAGAAGTTTCAGGTAACCATAATCAGATCTAACTAAAAAGGAAATCTGGCTTTTGTTAACATACTTAGGAGATGCCTTAGCTTTCAAAAATAACCAGACCAGGTTACCTTTGGGCAAAATTATTATCCAAACTTTGGGAAAATATTACAAATTAAACAAATATTTAATCCTTAAATATTATGCTTTAAAATATCTTTAAACAGAATGCAACAATATCTACAGCACAATTTTAATAAACACTTTACTAGATGAATATAGTTTGTTTATGAGTCACACCAACAGAAAACATCTGTTCCATTTTATTTGTTCCCAAATAGTTTTCCATTATGTAGACATATATAATGATGTAGAGAGTTAATGATTATCTGATCGATTTGAACCATCTAGAAAAACAATTCGTGTAATTTGAGATCCTTATTAAGCTCCAAAATGTTGATTTTTAGTGGTTTTCATTGAAAACAAGGTCTGGATCCTGGATCAGAGTCAACCAAGAGTATTATTTTTATGGGATTTTCTTTATTTGATTTTTCAGTGTTTGTGTGCATTTGCATTGGTCTCAGACAGTGCTGGCCAATAGAAATATAATGCAAGCATATATAATTTTAAATTTTTATTAGCCACATTAAAAAATTACAAACGAGTTTATTTTTTAACAACATATGTTATTTAACCCAATAAATCCAAAATATTATTTCAAGATGTAATCAACATAATAATTTTCGCGATATTTTATTATTTTTGTCCTACTAAGTTTTTGAAATATGACATGTATTTTACACTTAAGAGAACCAAAACCAAACCCATTGCCGTCTAGTTGATTCCAACTCATAGCAACCCCATATTATAGGACAGAATAGAAGTACCCCATAGGGTTTCCAAGGAGCAGCTGGTAGAGTCGAACTGCCAACCTTTTGATTTGCAGCCAAGCTCTTAACCACCCTGCCACCAGGGCTCCTTTACACTTCAAGCACATATCAGTTTGGATCAGTCCCATTTCATGTGCTCAACAGCTCTATATGGCTAGTTGCTATCATATTGTACAGCACAAGTCAAGAATTATCCATGATTGTTCTCTGTACAGTCCAATGGCTGTGCATATTAGCCAATAATCCAATGTACCTTGTACTGTATAGAATTTTCCTCAATATAAATAATATCAATAATTGTTTTAATATTAAGCTTTGCTTCTACTTATTTTGAAGATATACTTGTCTTAGTTTTGTCCTTGATACATACTTACATATATTTTATTCTATCTGCTGAGTCATAAATAATCCTTTTTTTTAGTCCTAATTTTACTACCCTATCCTTGACACCTTTTTATTTATTTAGAATTTACTGGAATGACTACCAATGGCTGCCTTAATTCCACTTTCTTAAATATTCTCTCCCTTTCTACAGCAATATTTTCCATGTCATATTCATCTGGATT
>NW_004443987.1:11193901-11199393 GCF_000243295.1 Trichechus manatus latirostris
TTAAAACAAATCAACAAATCTGAGGCTGAAAATTTGGCTTTACTGCTACCAGAGACTAATTGACTACCATGGCTGCATGATTCCAGCAGTAAGACTTTAAGTCACAAGTACGTTTAAGACTAGATACTTGTACATTTTACAACTTCTTTTTTTCAAAATGATAACTCTTTATTAAAGCAGTTACAAAAAGGATTTTAATCAGAAACATAATTTTCAGAGCACATTTATAAATATATAATTCGGCATTGAAAAGGAACTATCCTTGTGATTCTGCATCCAACTGCATCTCTCTAGGTTTACCTACGGGAAAAATGTTACTCCCGTTAAATAAACCATGCTAATGTGAGGAATTTTTATAACTTTTCCTCTTCTCTTATCTATGAATAGGTTTTCAATATTAATCTTTTGAAGGCAACGCCTTCCACTCTTCACTTTTGTTACCTGGCACCCAGAAGTTATTTTAATGGTTAGAATTTTAAGTTCCTAGGAGGAAATAATGGCTGGTGGGAAAGCTATATTTGGACACTTGACAACACCTATTTGTATACAGTGCTAGCATATCTACCACAGATAAAGCCTTGCTTTGGATTAACAACAGCCTACAACTTTGAATCTAGTTTATATATAAATATATCATAGTTATCTTATCATAGTAGTCAAAAAGAGGAAAATCTAATCATGAGTGGAGTTGTTAAAGGGGAGAATTCTAAGAAATTGAGACTAGAGTGATAATATAATAGTCCCTGTGGGTATAACATCCTACTGCAAGCTTTGGCTATTTAACTAATTTAGCATTTGGAAGAAAAAATATAACATCCATTTCTCATGTGTAGAGACATAATTTGCCTTACTGCTAGTCTCATAATACACAGGCATGCAAATGCATTAATATTCTATTTAAAAAGTAGTATACTCCCTAAAGGAGGTTTAAATGTATTAAAAGTGTAATTCATTAAACAACTCATTGGTATTAATAAGTTTATAAAACAAGCCATTTCTTTAAAATACAATTTCTATATGTGTAATTTCTAAATTTATAATAGAGCAGAATGCAGAATATTTTTATATGGATAATACAGCACAGTTTGGCACCTAATATGTTATTGCTGAGTTAATTATTTTATTTGATACTCTAACCAGATCCAAACAAACAGCAAACTTCTGAAAGGAGCTCTTTGGTGAATTTATACTGAAAGTAGAAGAATATGTACAAATTTATGTGTAAGATTTATTTATTGCTATGGCTTGAATTATGTGCCCCAAAAGCTGCCCACTTGTGGTGTCTTTTTTTTGTTTTGTTTGTTGTCACAGCAGCACTAGGAAACTAAGACATATAAGTCCATATATCTGCATATATGCACTATGTGCCAGGCACTGTGCTAAGGGATGTATTTGCATTATTTCATTTGATTTTGTAACAATTCTTTGAGTGGCAATTAGAACCTGCATCTGACTTCAAAGCCCAAGCTCTTTTCATTGTGTTTAAAGGTGTAAAGCCTCCTTTAATCCAGCAAGTACATAAAGGCTCTGGATTCCCCCTTATTTTCTTTGAGAAGTGCAGTTATGGTCCCCAACTTCCTGACATAGCTCATTTCTGTGAATGACATGTGGCAGTGAAAAGGCCACAAGCTATAGTACTTTTATATTCTTTATACAGCTTGAGCTCTGGCAGAAAATCTGGGAGATGTTGCAAAGAGCACTTTTTTCCAGTTTGATTTTGGAGAACAAATTCTTAAAAAAATATGCACTTTATGTTTAAGATAAGTGAATTATGAATGCACGATATTATGTTATCAGTGTCATTCCACCTTTGATTCCATTTTATTTTTGTCTCACGCTACAGAGAATATGGGATAAAATCATAGATTACAATTTTCCGCTTTTAAGAGCCAATTTTGGGAGTATAGTTTAGGTTTCTCATTTTGCCACTTCTTATAACATCTCTAAAAGTGAATGTACCTTGTTTCTTTATTTCTAGACCTCTTCATGTTGAGAAACATGAGGACTCTTAAAAATATTAATCTTTATTAAATTGTTGTTTAAGAAAAAAAAAGATGTGTGGTTCATAAGGAGCGGAAACAAATAATAAAGCACTAATTTGTTTTGATTTCTTTATATCATTATTTCTAATATCATTGCCAGGAGTAGGGTGAGATGAGTGAGGCACTCACCTGAGGCACAAAATTTAAGGGAGTTCCAAAAAGCTTTGAAATGAAGATAAATAATATGTTAATGCAATATTTAATAAAATAAAAATCAGTGCAAAAATATGTGATGAATGAAACATCAAAATTTTAAATAAGCTTTCCTAATTGTATACATTCACATTTTGTACAGAGAGGCTTCTCACATTAATTTTAGTAGCAAAAAGGCCCTCTGAAAGAAGTTCATCTAAGTCAGCCCTTTACCTGTAGGTGAAATTACACATAAAATTATTGTGTTTGGTTCATTGTTTTCTTAAATACCCTCATACAAAGCAGTGAAATTTGGATTCTCATCAAAACAGAGAAATATTACATACTGTTTTTAAATAGAGAAAAATAATTGTGCACAATAAAACCAACCTTATACAACTAACTGTCATTCTGTATGTTCCATATAAATCATTTTCTATATGCATGTTTCTGTTTCCATAAATATGGATCATATATACCTTTATTACAATTCTTTATTACAAGAATTGTATCTTTAAACAAATTATAGTTTGTATTAAATAAAAATGGCCATTAGCATTTTTAGTAACTTTTCCTTAAATTCTTATCTACTATAACTCTGTATTTATAAAAGCTATAAATTATCGAATGCTAGTACATTTCAGGAACTGTGTTCAGGGCCGGTTACTTAATTTGCAGGGCCAAGTGTAAATTGTACTTGTTCAAAAAGCAGGAGGAAAGTGGTGTCCTTATTTTTCAAGGTTTCTCACAACAAACTGTTTTCCAAACTGGCTGCATCAATTTATACTTCCACCGATAGATTAGGGTTTGAAATTTCCACATCCTTGTCAATGCTTGTTATTGTCTGTCTTTTTTATTTTAGCCATCCTAGTCAGAGTACCTGGGTAGTACAAATGGTTAATATGTTCAGCTGCTAACCAAAAGATTGGAAGTTCAAATCCACCCAGATGTGCCTCAGAGGAAGGCCTGGTGATCTACTTCTGAAAAATCAGCCATTGAAAATCCTATGAAGCCACAGTTCCCCTCTTCTGACACACATATCAAAAACTTAAATGTCAAAAATGAAACTTTAAAACTTTTAATGGAAAATATGGATGAATACCTTCCTGACTGTAGGGTAAAGAAGGACTTCTTAAACAAGACACAAAGACACTAGTTTTTCAAGGTGCTAAAGTTGATTATATTAAAATTAAGAACATCTGTCTATCAGGAAATGTCTTTAGGAAAGTGAAAACAGCCACTGACTGGGAAAAAATATATATATACGCGAAACATATAACCAGCAAAGAATTTGTATTTCTCTTAGTCTCCTAGGGCTATCATGACAAAGTACCAAAAACAGGGTTGCCTATAAGAACAGAAATTTATTGTCTCACAGTACTAGAGGCTAGAAGCCCAAATCAGGACATTGGTCATGTTCATTCCCTCTGAGGGCTCTGAGAGAGAAACTATTCTGTGATTATCTCCTAGCTTCTGGCGTTCCTTGGCTTGTAGCTATGTCTGCCTCTGTAGTCATATGGCCATTCTTCCTTTGTCTAACTCTCCATGTCTCGTCTCCCCCCACCTTTTTTTTTTAACATTTTCTTTGTCATTTTATTTCTGTTAAATAAGATTTTTGTGATCATCTGGCATGTTATGGGGCAGGCCTCCAAAAAAGACATTCACAAGTAGACATAGTTGATTGGGTTGTGGGTGGAAGAGTGGGTTGGAGTACCATAGACGTATGAGTGTTCCTATGAGTGAAGCCAGGGGAAACATCAAGCATTTAGCATATATTGGGTCTATCACAATAGAAGATCCTTTGAGTCATTTTCCTCTCTTAAGTCTCTAATGGCCTGTGTCCACCTTATCGCTGTTGTTGTTGTTAGCTGCCATCAAGTCAGCTCCAATTCATGAGACCTTATATGTAACAAAATGAAACTTTACCTGGTCCTGTGCCATCTTTAAGATTATTGGTATGTTTGATTCCATTGTCGTGGCTATTGTATTAACCCATCCCACTGAGGTTTTCCCTCATTTTTGCGACCATCTGCTTTACCAAATATGATTGTGATGGCTAATGTTGTGTGTCAACTTGGGCCATGATTCTCAGTGGTTTGGCAGTCATGTAATGATGTAATCACCTCCATTATGAGATCTGCTATGAGCAGCCAATCAGTTGAAAGGGAGTTTCTGGGGGGTGTAGCCTGCATTCAATATTTCTCTGCTCTGGATCCTGCATTTGCTCGTTATCATCTGATCTCCAGTTCTTGGGACTTGAGCCAGCACCTGCCGTCACACCTGCTGATCTTGCATTTGTCAGCCTCTGCAGCCTGTGAGGCAGCAGCCAGACATCTGACTAGCTGATCTTGGGTTCATCAGACCCTGCAGTTATGTGAGTGAGGAGAAGCCTTCAGCCTGACACTGACACACAGAACTTGGACTTTTCAGGCTCTACAACCACATGAGCCATTTCCTTGATATAAGTTTCTCTCTGGCTTTCTGTCTCTGTCTCTTTCTCTCTCTATATATATACATGCTTCACTGGTTTTGCTTCTCTAGAGGACCCAGCCTAAGGTATTTGATACCAAGAGTAGTTTTAGAGAAACAACATAGTAAGGATGAGTTTTTCTAAATTTGTTCTCAAGTATAGTTAATCTTAAAAATGTTGATGACTCTGCTTCTAGTAGTAAAGAGGGCACTGCTAATCCATGGTGTGAGGTGACAATAGAAATATGCAAAATTTTACCAGAAATAGATCAAGTGTTGGTGAGAGGCAAGGCTCTGGGTGATCTCATGTTTGATTCTCTTCTACAACTTTGTCATAATGAGAAGTATAAGGAAGATGGTTGGTTGGTCCTACTTTTGCTAGGCAAAGTAGTGAAAGAAAGGAAGCTCAGAGCTTCAGAGTTACATCTCAAGCACCACATAAAAGACCTCAAATTTGCCACTTGTGTCCTGAAGTAAAGCCTTTTTTTCTTGTAGTAACAGAGCTGATATTGCTGAAAACAAAACCCAGAGTCTTACTGTAAGAGTGACTGAGATGGAGCAGAAAAATGGCGCTCCAGGCAGAAGCACCACGCCGTCCCTCCACAGCAAAGATATGAAAAACTGAGCCGAACAGAGAATACAACAATCCTGAAACCCTAAAACATCCAATGAAGAGATAAAGAACTCAGCCAAGCACGAAATGGAGTGAGAAAACTGACAGAGAACGGAGAGCGAGGAGAGATTCATGCAGAGGTCCCCTACCAGCTAATGCAGCACAGATCCACCATCTTGGACTCCTATCAGAGACCAGCAAACAGGGGGTACGAGAAAGCAGCCTCACAGAGCTGT
>NW_004443987.1:11208050-11256379 GCF_000243295.1 Trichechus manatus latirostris
TTAACCAACATCAGAAAACAACATGTGTACTTCTGTTTCATGAGAAACTATTTGTTCTGTAAGCCTTCACCTGAAGTACAATAAAAAAAATAAAAGAAAAAGAAAAAGAAAAAAAAAGAGTGACTGAGTTACAACACCAACTGAATTCTCAACCTTGAGTTGTGTCTGAAGTTAAAGTGAGGGTACCAATTGGGAAGAAATGGGATCCTGAAACTTGAAATGGGGACATATGGACACATAACAGGAAGCTGGGGACACTGAGCCCCTAAATTCCATTGAATTACTTCAGCAAAAAACAAAACATTAGACCCTTCACCCCCACCTGATGAGATTAACCCAGCTGTGTATGAAGAGACTTTGTCTGAGATATTGCCTGGGGCTGTATCTGTGTCCTTGCCTGGGAAGGCATCTGAGTCATTGCCTGGGGCATCGTCTGAGGCAGATGCCTTACAAGACTTTGCTGAATGTTCCTAGGACTCACCCCCACCACCCATTTTTGCTTCTAGACCTATAATTAGATTTACGTTCCAGCAAACCCCAAAAGGTGAAGTATCAAGTGTGATCCAGGAGGAGTTATGCTATACTCCAAAACTACTGCCAGGCTTTTCTAATACGTACAAACAGAAACCTGGGGAATATGTGTGGGATTGGGTATTAAGGGTGTGGGATAATTGAGCAAGGAACATAAAGTTGGTCAGCCTGAGTTTGTTGATATGGGCTCACTAAGCACAAATTCTTTTTTCAATGTTTCAGCATGAGAAGTTAGGAAAGGATCTAATAGTTTATTTGATTGGTTCACTGAAGCATTGATTACATGTTAGCCTACACTAAATCAAGTTGAAGTACTAGACCTGCCTTGATATACTATAGAAGGTATCCAAAGGCTTAGGGAAATTTGCCTGTTAGAGTGGATTTATCAGGTTACTTCCACAGAACGAAACACGTGGCGCCTGAGGACACATCTTTTGCCACAACAGTGAGGAACAAATTTGTGAAGGGAGTCTCAACATCCTTGAAGACTGCTGTGATTGCTATTTTATGTAAGTCAGATTTGACGGTAGGAGTTGTCTTAACTGAATTAAGACACTTACCTACAATGGGGCTTACTGAACCCGTGGTGATAGGGCCAAGTGGCTGCACTCAATAGACAAAGACAAGGTGGGCGTGGTTACAGTAATGGACAGAGGAGTCAAAGCAGTAACCAGAATAGTCTGACTCATATGTACTTATGGTGTTGGCTGCTTAGTCATGGTGTCCCTAGGAGTGAAATAGATAGGAAATCTACTACATATTTACTTGATCTATACAAACGGATGAATTCTAGGTCAGGTGAACAGCAGTCTAACTCAAATCACCAGACTAGAGAGTCACAGTCCCTCAATCAATTCCCAGATTTGAGCGAGTTTAAAGACCCACAATCCCTCGAATGAAGGGAAGGCTGAGTCCTCTTGAGGAAGGACCCCACTACACTGCCAAAAATTTATACTGTTAATCTTTCTCCTAGACTTCCCCAAAGGGATCTACGGCCTTTTACAAGAGTGACTGTTCATTGTGGAAAAGGAAATAATCAAACATTTCGGGGATTACTGGATACAAAATTTGAATTGATACTAATTCCAGAAGACCCAAAACATCACTGTGGCCCATGATTCAGAGTGGGAGCATAGGGAGGTCAGGTTATTAATGGAATCTTAGCTCAGTTTCATCTCACAGTGTGTCCAGTGGGTCTCCGAACCCATCCTGTAGAGATTCCCCAAGTTCCAGAATGCTTAATTCGAATAGATATACTCAGCCACTGGAAGAACCTCCACACTGGATCCCAGACAAGTGGAGTAAGGGTTATTATGGTAGGAAAAGTCAAGTGGTAGCCATTAGAACTACCCCTACCTAGGAAAATAGTAAACCAAAAGCAGTATCGCATTCCTGGAGGGATAGCAGAGATTACTGCCACCATCAAGGACATTAAGGATGCAGAGATGGTGGTTCCCACCACATCCCCATTCAATTCGTCTATTTGGCTTATGCAAAAAAAAAGATGGATCTTGGAAATGACAGTGCATCATTGTAAACTTAACCAAGTGATGACTCCAATTGCAGCTGCTATTCCAGATGTGGTTTCATTGCTTGAGCAAATTAATATAGCTCCTGGTACCTGGTATGCAGCTATTGATGTGGGCAATGTCTTTTTCTTCATACCTGTTTCAAAGGACCACCAGAAACAGTTTACCTTCAGCTGTCAAGGCCAGAAATATACCTTCACTGTCCTACCTTAGGGGTATATCAGCTTTCCAGCCCTATGTCATAATTTAGTCTACAGGGACCTTGATCGCCTTTCCCTTCCACAAGACGTCACACCGGTCCATTACATTGATGACATTATGCTGATTGCAGAAACAAAGACTGCAATTGTTATGATTTTTTTTTTGTATGTGTGCATCAAATATTTTTGTTTTATTCACTTATAAAATATAAGATGTAAACAGGGCTCGTGCATTTTTGGTTGTACCCATGTTACTTGTATCATGTTAGATGCAAGTATGACTTTATAAATGTCTTTATGTAGAGATTATGTATGGTTTAAGGAGATGTGTACAAGTGCCAAGTTGATGAGGGGTGGACTGTGATGGTCAGGTTGTGGGTCAACCTGGCTGAGCCATGATTCTCAGTGGTTTGGCAGTTATAATGTAGTTTCGCAGTTATGTAATGATGTAATCATCTCCATGAAGAGATCTACTACAAGTAGCCAATCAGTTGAAAGAGTTTTCATGGGGTTGTGGCCTACATTCAATATATATGGACTTTTTGGTAAAGCTCGAAGCTTTTGCTTTGCTCTAGATCCTGCATTCAGCTCATCATCATCTGACCTCTAGTTCTTGGGACTTGAGCCTGAAGCCTGCCATCTTACCTGCTGATCTTGGATTTGTCAGCTTCCACAGTCCATGAGCCACTAGCCTGCCATCTGACCTGCCAATCTTGGGTTCATCAGCCCCTGCAGTTACGTGAGTATGGAGAAGCCTCTAGCCTGACAACTGACACACAGAATTGGGACTTTCCAGGCTCTATAACCACATGAACCATTTCCTTGATATAAGTCTCTCTCTCTCTCTGTACCTAGTTATCTATCTATATATATACTTCATTGGTTTTGCTTCTCTAGAGAACCTAGCCTAAGACAATGATGCTCTTTTTCAGTGATTGGTCTTTTCTGATGATGTGTCCAAAATAAGTTAGCCAAAGTTTCACCATCCTTATTCCTAAGGAGCATTCTAGTTGTATTCCTTCTAAGACTGATCTGTTGATTCTTTGGCAGTCCACAGTATATTAAATATTCTTCACCAACACCACAAGTCAAATCCATCTTGTTACTCTGGCTGCTTTGGACCTTTACTGAACCGTATGTGACATAGCATGGTGAACTAATGTCAACAATAATGACTAAAGGGACTGGATCTAACAAAATCTTTAACTTTTTTTTATGTTTGTTTGTTTCAACATCTAAGTTACAAAAAGATTCATGCATTTTCCAAATGGCTACTTGATAGGAGTTCTCGTTGAACCCCAAAAGATTTTTTTAATATAATTTATTGTATTTTTTTTAAATTGTGCTTTAGGTGAAAGGTTACAGATTAAATTAGGTTCTCATTCAAAAATTTATACACAAATTGTTTTGTGATGTTGGTTGCAATCCCCGCAATGTGTCAACACTCTCCCCGTTTCCACCCCAGTTTCCTCGTGGTCCATTAATCCAGTTTTCCTGTCCTTTCCTGCCTTCTTGTATTTCCATTTGAGCAAGTGTTGCCCACTTGGTTTTGTATACTTGACTGAATGAAGAAGCACGTTCTCTATGTGTGTTATTGTTTGTTTTATAAGCTTGTCTAATCTTTGGCTGTAAAGAGGACTTCAGGAGTGGCTTCAATTCTGAGTTAGCAGGGTGTCCGGGGGCCATAGTCTTGGTGGTTCCTCCAGTCTTTGTCGGACCAGTAAGTCTGGTCTTTTTTTGTGAATTTGAATTTTGTTCTACATTTTTCTTCCACTCTATCTGGGACCCTCTATTGTGATCCCTGTCAGAGCGGTTAGTGGTGGTAGCTGGGCGCCATCTAATTCTTCTGAGCTCAGGCTGGTGGAGGCTGTGGTTCATGTGGTCCATTAGTCCTTTGGACTTATATTATCCTTGTGTCTTTGGTTTTCTTTATTTTCCTTTGCTCTGAACGTGATGGCACAAATAGATGTATGTTAGATGGTCACTCATAAGTTTTTAAGACCCCAGATGCTACTCACCAAAGTAGGATATAGAACATTTTATTTATGAACTATGTTATGTCAATTGACCTAGATGTCCCCCAAGACCATGGTCCCCACCCCTCAGCCCCAGTAACCCAGTCCCTCAAGGTGTTTGGATGTGTGTAGGAAGTTTCCATGACTTTGCCTTGGTCAAGTTGTGCTGATTTCCCCTATATTGTGTGTTGTCTTGTCCTTCACCAAAGTTAATGCTTGTATACTACCTAGTTAGTGATTTCCCCTCCTTGCCCCTCCTCTCCCTTGTAACCATCAAATATTTTTTTCATGTGTGTAAACATTTTCTTGAGATTTCATAATAGTGGCCTCATATAATATTTGTCCTTTTGTGGTTGACTTATTTCACTTAGCATAATGACCTTCAGATTCATCCATGTTGTAAAATATTTCATGGATTCATTATAATTCTTCATCACTGCATAGTATTCCACTGTGTGTATGTACTGTGATTTGATTATTGATTCATCTGTTGATGGGCACTTGGGTTGTTTCTATATTTTTGCTATTGTGAATAATGCTGCAATGAACATGGGTGTGAATATGTCTATTCATGTGGTGTCTTTTATTTCTCTAGGATGTATTCCTCCATTGCCATTGAGTTGATTCCAACTCATAGCAACCCTATAGGATAGAGTAGAACTGCCCCACAGGGTTTCCAAGGCCGTAAATCTTTACGGAAGCAGACTTCTACATCTTTCTTCCCAGGAATGGCTGGTGGGTTTGAACTGCCAACCTTTGGTTAGCAGCCAAATACTTTAACCACTGCACCACCAGGGCTCCTAGGAATTGGATTGCTGGATAGTATGGTATTTTTATTTCTACCTTTTTAAAGAGGTGCCATATCGTTTTCTATAGTGGTTGTAACCACTTTACATTCCCACCAGCAGTGAATAAAATTTCCAATCTCCCCACAACCTCACCAACATTTGTTATTTTCTGTTTTTTTTTTTTATTAGTGCCAAGCAATGTCAGGGTGAGATGCTATCTCAATGTAGCTTTGATTTGCATTTCTCTAATGGCTAATGATCACAAGCATTTCCTTGTGTGTTTGTTAGCTGCCTGGATATCTTTCATCTTAGGTAAAGTGTCTGTTCATATCCTTTACTCAACTTTTCTTTTTTTTTTTTGGTTGTTTGTCTTCTTGGTGCTGAGGTGTTGTAGTATCTTATAGATTTTAGAGATTAGACCCTTGTCGGATGTGTCATAGCCAAATTTTTTTTCCCAGTCTATAGGTTCTTATTTTACTCTTCTGGTGAAGTCTTTTGATGAGCATGAGTGATTAAATTTTAAGAGCTTCCAGTTGTCTAGTTTATCTTCTGGTGTTTGTGTTTTTATTAGTTATGGTTTGTATCCTATTTTTGTCATATATTAGGGCCCCTGGTGTTATCCCAGAACTCTGGTGGCATAGTGGTTAAGAGCTCGGCTGCTAACCAAAAGGTTGGCAGTTCAAATCCACCAGCTGCTCCTTGGAAACCTTATAGGGAAGTTCTACTCTGTCCTATAGTGTCGCTATGAGTCAGAACAGACTCAAAGGCACCTAACACACACATACTCACACACAGCGTTGTTCCTATTTTTCCTTCCATGATATTTATATTTTTAGGTTTTCTATTTAGGTTATTAATCCATTTTGAATTAGTTTTTGTGTATGGTGTGAGGTATGGGTCCTGTTTCATTTTTTTACAGATGGGCATCCTGTTTTACCAGCACCATTTGATAAAGAGACTGTCTTTTCCCCATTTAATGGACTTTGGGCCTTTGTCAAAGGTCAGCTGACCATAGGTGGATTGATTTACACCTTGGTTCTCAATTCTGTACCATTGGTCTATGCGTCTGTCTTTGTTCCAGTACCAGGCTGTTTTGACTACCATGGCTGTATAGTAAGTTCTGAGATCAAGTAGTGTGAAGTCTCTTACTTTGCTCTTCTTCAATAAAGTTTTGCTTATCCAGTACCTCTTTCCTTTCCATATAAAGTTGCTGATTAGTTTTTCCAACTCTTTAAAGAATGCTGTTGGAATTTGGATCGGGATTACATTGTATTTGTATATCGCTTTGTGTAGAATTGATATTTTCACAATGTTGAGTCTTCCTATCACTGAGCATGGTATGTTTTTCCATTTATGTAGATCTCTTTTGGTTTCTTGCAGCAGTGTTTTTTAGTTTTCTTTGTATAGGTGTTTTATGTCCCTGGTTAGATTTATTCCTAAGTATTTTATTTTTTTAGTGGCTATTATAAAAGGTATTGTTTTCTTGATTTCCTTTTCAAAGCTCTCTTTGTTGGTGTATAGTAATCAAAATGATTTTGAATGTTAAGGTCATATCCTGTTACTCTACTGAATCTTTCTAATAGTTCCAGCAGTTTTCATGTGGAATCTTGGGGTTCTCTATGTATAGGATCTTATCATCTGCAAATAGGGATAGTTTTGCTTCTTCCATTCCAATCTGGATGCACTTTATTTTTCTTGCCTTATTATTCTAGCTAGGATTTCCTGCACAATATTAGGTGGGAGTGATGATAAAAATGCATCCTTCTATAGTTACTGTTCTCAGAGGGAATGCTTTCAGCCCCTCTCCACTGAGAATGATGTTGGCTGTTGGTTTTGTATCCCATTGCCATCGAGTCGATTCTGACTCATAGCCACCCTATAGGACAGAGTAGAACTGCTCCAAAGGGTTTCCACGGAGTACCTGGTGGATTCGAACTGCTGACCTTTTGGTTAGCAGCCAAACTCTTAACCACTATGCCACCAGGGTTTCCTTTGGTTTTGTATAGTTGCCCTTTATTATGTTGGGGAATTTCTCTTTGATTCCTATTTTGCTGAGAATTTTTATCAAGAATGGGTTTTAGACTTTGTCAAATGCCTTTTCTGTGTCGATTGAGATGATCATGTTATTCTTTTCTTTTTCTTTTTTGGTGGATTATGTTGATTGATTTTCTAATTTTGAACTATCCTTGCATACCTGGTATGACTCTCACTTGGTTGTGGTGTATTATTTTATTAATATGATGCTGAGTTCTATTGGCTAGAATTTTGTTGAGAATTTTTCATCTATATTCACCAAATATATTGGACTCTAATTTTCTTTTTTTTTGTAGGGTCATTGCCAGACTTTGATATCAGGGTTATGCTGGCTTCATAGAATGAATCTGGAAGTGTTCTTCCTTTTCTATGCTCTGAAATAGTTTGAGTAGCACTTGTATGAGCTCTTCTCTGAATATTTGGCAGAATTCTGCACTGAAGCCATCCGGGTCAGAGCTTTTCTGTTGGCAGTTGTTTTTTTTTTTTTTTTTTAATTATCTCTTCAATCTCTTGTTATGGGTCTGTTCAGATTTTTTAATCTCAGTTTTTGTTAGTTTAGGTAGGTAGTGTGTATCTGGAAATTTGTCCACTTCCTCTAGGTTCTCAAATTTGTTGGAGTACAATTTTTCATAGTATTCTGATATGATTCTTTTATTTCAGTTGAGTCTGTTGTAATGTCCCACATCTCATTTCTCATTTGGGTTATTTGCTTCCTCTCTTTTTCTTTTGTCAATTTCGCCAATGGTTTGTCGATTTTGTTGATCTTTTCAAAGAACCAACTTTTGGTCTTGATTGTTTTTCTATTCTATATTTCATTTGTTTCTGCTCTAATCGTTATTATTTTCTTTGTTCTCGTGACTGTGGGCTTCTTTTGCAGTTCTTTCTGCTTGTTCCAGTTGCAGAGCTAACATTTTGATTTTGACCCATTCTTCTTTTTTTGATGTGTACGTTCATTGCTATAAATTGACCTCTGAGCACCGCATTTGCTCTGTCCCAAAGGTGTTTGATTCTCGGAATTTTTTTTATTCCATATTTGATTCTTCTATTATTCAGTTGTTTTTAAGAAAGGAATTATTCAGTTTCCATGTATTTGATTTTTTTCCTTGATCTTCTTGTTATTGATTTTTACTTTTATTGATGTTGTAATTAGAAAGAATGCTTCTTATTATTTTGATGTTTTGGATTTTATTGAGGTTTGCTTTGTGGCCTAAAACGTGGTCTATTCTGGAGAATGTTCCATATGCATTAAAAAAGAATGTATGCCTTGCTGTTTTTGGGGGGACTGGTCTGTATATGTCTATGAGGTTCAGTTGGTTGATTTTGGCCTTTAGATCTTCTGTATCTTTTTTAAGTTTCTTTCTAGACTTTCCATTCTTTATTGACAGTGGTGTGTTGAAGTCTCCTACTATCACTGTGGAACTGTCTACTTCTCTTTTCAGTGCAATCAGTTTGGTTTATGTATTTTGGAGCCCTGTCGCTGAGTGTGTAGCTATTTATTAAGGTTATGTCTTCTTGGTGGATTGTCATTTTAATCATTATGTAATGTCCTTTCTTGTATTTTATGGTTGATTTTGCCTTAAAGTCTATTTTATCTGAGATTAGTATTGCCACTCCTGTCTCTGTGTCTAAGGTGTGTCTCTTGTACACAACATATTGATGGGTTGTGTATTTTATCCATTCTGCCACTTTTTGTCTCTATACTGGTGCATTTAAACCATTTACATTCAGCGTGATTATCAATAGGTATGAGTTTATTGCTGTCATATTGTTGTGCTCTTTCTGTGGTGCTGACATTTTCTTTGTTCATCTTACTATCCTGTGCTAAGTATCTTTTCATTGTTGATTTTCTTCTCTTTTGTTATTGTAAATTTTGTGTTTATCGAGTCTATGTTTTTCTTCTTTTTTATTCAGATGAGTAGGTTTGCTAACTTTTTTTTGTGGTTACCTTGAAATTACTCTTTTCTTCCTAAGTTTAGACCAGTCCTTTATTATTTGATATCACCTTGACTTCTGCTCCATTTGAAGGTTCTATACCTGCATAGTTTATTCCAACTTTTATTGTTTTGACATTGTAATGGATTGAATTGTGTCCTCCAAATATATGTGTCAACTTGGTTAGGCCATGATTCCCAGTATTGTGTGATTGTCCATCATTTTGTCATCTGATGTGATTTTCCTATGTGTTGTAATCCTATTTCTATGATGTTAATGAGGCAGGATTAGAGGCAGTTATGTTAATGAGGCAGAATTCAATCTATGAGATTAGATTTTGTTTTAAGTAAATATCTTTTGAGATATAAAAGAGAGAATTGAGTAGATAGACATGAGGACCTCCTACCACCAAGAATGCAGATCCAGGACGGGAGCATGTCCTTTGGACTCGGGGTCCCTGTGCTGAGAAGCTCCTAAGACAGTGGAAGAGTGATGACAAGGACCTTCCCTCAGAGCAACAGATAAAGCCTTCCCCTGTAGCCAGTACTGTGAGTTTGGGCTTCTAGTCTTCTAAAGTGTGAAAGAATAAATTTCTGTTTGTTAAAGCCATCCACTTGTAGTATTTCTGTTATAGCAGCACTAGATAACTAAGATAGATGTCATCATTTACAGATTGACGTCTCTTTTTCCCTGTTTTAAGTCTTTTGGCTTTGTTTTATTATTGAGAACTCTTTACCTAGGTTGGTATCTGGCTTATGCTGCCTGTGTCCTAGACTTCAGTTATAGTCTAATGTTGTTGGTTCTGTAACTGAAGGATTCCCTTTAATGTTTCTTATAAATTTGGTTTAGTTTTTGCAAATTCCCCTAATGTCTGTTTATCTGGAAATGTCCTAATTTCATCATCGTATTTGAGAGAGAGTTTTGCAGGATATATTTTTCATGGTTTGCAGTTTGTTTGTTTTATTTTTTCTTTCAACGTTTTATATATATAATCCATTGCCTTCCTGCCTGCATAGATTCTGTCAAGTAATCAAAGCTTTTCTGATTGTTTCCCTTCGTAAGTGTCTTTTCATTTTTCTCCAGCTGCTCTCAGGACTCTTTTTTTGTCTTTAGTATTGGAAAGTGTGATCATGATATGTCTTGGTGACTTTCTTTCAGCATCTATCCTATATGGACTTCTTTCAGCTTTTTGGATGGTCAGCTTTTTGTCTTTCATATTGGGGAAGTTTTCTGTCAGCAAATCTTCAACACTCTTCTCTATGTTTTCAATTTTATTCTCCATTCTGGAACTCCAATCACATGAAAATTTTTGCTTTTGATTGTGCCCCACATAATTCTTAGGTTTTCTTCATTCTTGTCTCTAATTTTTCCTCAACCAAAATGGTGTCCATGGATTTGTATTCAATTTCACTGATTCTGTCTTCCATTGTTTCAAATTTGCTCCTAAAACCTTCTATTGAGTTGTCCAATTCTGAAATTTTGTTGTTTATCTTTTGGATTTTTAGTTGCTGTTTTTGTATGATTTTTAATTATTTTGACGTTTTGTTCCTGTATTATTTTCCTGACTTCTTCAATTGCTTTGTCTGTGTTTTTCTTGATTTTGGCTGTTTTCCTTGGTTTTGTTTGTGTTTTCTATGATTTTTGTCTATTTTTTCCTTGGTTTTGTCTGTGTTTTTCCTTGATGTCTTTCTTAATCTCTTGGAGAGCCTTAAATAGTAGTCTTTTGAATGTCTTTTCTTCTACCAGAAGGTCATCTTATTGTTTATTTGGTTACTTGCTGGAGCCATCTTGTCCTACTTTTTATATGGTTTGATATAGTCTGCTGTCTCTGAGATATTTAGGTAATATTTTCTTTGTTTATTAACTGTATGTTCTTTTGTTTCTTCCTGCTTTTTTGTTTTGTTTTTTTATGTCAGGGTGTGTGGGCCAAGTGTGTTTTGCTGCTTGCTCATCTGAGGGCACAATAGTTCTCACCACCTTGTCTGGGAGGGCAAGGCAGCAGCAGGCAGAGTGAGCCCACTTTGCTGTACACTGGTTTGGTGAGATGGCTGAAGGCAGACTGGTTGTGCACTGTCTGCCACTTGATGTTGGTTCAGTGGTGTTGGAGTGTTCACAGGCCCCTTGCTAGATAGGCAAGGGTATCAGAAAAGAAGTGGTACAGGCTGTCTTCTCACCGCTCAGAACCTGGTCGACTGGTGGAAGAGAGGGGCAATGTAGGCCCAGTGTGATGGTGAGTCTGAGCACCAGGGATGCTCTAGCCACAGCAGCTTGCTGGGGGCTGGTGAGATGGGAGGGGATGCCTACAGGGGTAGGTGGGGGGAGAAAGAAAAGAGAAAGAAAGAAAAATAAAAGTGTAGCCAGGAGGTCGGGACAAGGCAGGGCAGACCTTGGGAGCAGCAAGAAAGGGGAGGAGTTGCAGTACAAGGCTAGGTGGGAAGTAGAAAGAAATAAAAAGAAAATAAGTGATGGTGCAGTGGGGGTGGGGTGGACCCTGGGCAGGGGTGGGCTCGTGGCTCTCCAGCCACAGTGGTGCAGCAGGGTGTGGCAGCAGGTGAGGAGGTGGCATATGGGGCTATGTTGGAGGGAGAAGGAAAAGAAAAAAAGAGAAAAAAAACTGGCAGCATAATGTGTGCCAGTGAGTGGGGGTGGGGTGGACCTAAGGGCCAGTTGGAAGGGAAGGGATGTGATGTACGGAGCTATGTTGCAAGAAGAAAGAAAAGAAAGAAGAGAAAGATACAAATGCAAAAAAAAAAAAAAAAACAGAATAAAATGGTGAGTGGGGGTGGGGTGAACCCAGGTGACCATGGACCAGTGATTCTCTAGCTGAGCAGCATAGCATGGCCTGTTAGGAAAGGGTGGTGGTGGTGTATGGGGCTAGGTGAGAGGGAGAAAGAAAAGAAAGAAAGGGAAACAATGGCATGGCGGGAGTCAGCAGGTGGGGCCAGGGTGGACCCAGGGTGGCAGCTGTGGGCCCATAGGTCTCTGGCTGAGCAGCACAGCATGATTTGTTGGGTGGGGGTGGAGGTGTTGTATAGGGTTAGGAGGCAGGGAGAAAGAAAATGAAGAAAGGGGAAAAAATGGCCTGGAGTGAGTCGACGGGTGAGGTGGAGGTTGACCCACAGCAGCTGTGGGATGGCAGCTCTCTAGCTGAGTGACACTGCTTGGCTGAACACGAAGGGATGAGGTGGTGTATGGGGCTAAACGTGAGGAAGAAAGGGAAAAGGAAAAGGAAAAGGAAAAGAAAAAGAAAAAAATTGATGCAGCAGGGGTGGTTCTCCAGTCGAGTGGTGCAGCATAGCTCATTGGGAAGGGTGGCGGCGGCATACGGGGCTAGGTGGGAGGGAGAAAGAAAATGAAGAAAGGGAAAGAGAAAAAAAGAGTG
Organism: Trichechus manatus latirostris; assembly: GCF_000243295.1. Lineage (NCBI taxonomy): Eukaryota > Metazoa > Chordata > Mammalia > Sirenia > Trichechidae > Trichechus > Trichechus manatus. Next base: position 11,220,462 of record NW_004443987.1, read on the forward strand.
GTGCAATGGGAACCTGCTGGCAGGGGCAAGGTGGACACAGGGCAGTGGCAAGCTGGTGTCTCTCTAGCCAAGTGGCGCAGCATGGACTGTTAGGAAGCGGTGAGGGTGGCATACATGGCAGAAGAGTGAGGGGTGGGAATGCGTGTTTCTCTGGCTACCAGGCACTCTGTCTCCTGTTGGGAGCTCCATGAAGTTACCTTCCCATACTCCCTGTCTGGGGTCATTGCTAGCTATGCTCTAAGATGGCGATGCTGTGCCACATTTTCTGGCAGGGGATCTCCACTCTGAATCTCTTTTCGTTCTCTGTTCTCCCTCAGTTTCTTCTTCCATTTGGTGCTTGATCTAGTTCTTTATCCCTTCATTTGATGCTTAGGGTTCCAGGATTGACGTTTGTATCTGTTTTACTTAGTTTTTTGAGTCTTTGCTGCAGAAGGATAGCATGGTGCATCTGTCTATTGCACCATGTTGGCTCTGCCTTCCCATCCTCTGATTTTTAATATATTTATGTCTTTGTGTCTAAGGTATGTCTCTTGTCGACAGCATATTGATGAGTTGTGTATTTTTATCTATTCTGTCACCTCTCTCTCTCTTTACATGCAGTGTGATTATCAATAGGTATGAGTTTATTGCTGTCATTTTGTTGTGCCTTTTTTTTTTTGTAGTGCTGCCATTTTCTTTGTTCCTCTTACTTTCCGGTGCTGAATTCCTTTTGTCTGTGGATTTTCTTTTCCTTTCCTTCATTATTATAGATTTTGTGCTTACTAAGTCTTTATGTTTTTCTTCTTTTTTATTTTGATGAGTAGGTTGTTAACTTTCTTTGTGGTTACCTTGAAATTTACCTTTATCTTTCTAAGTTTAGACCAGTCTTTTATTACTTGATATCACCTTGACTTCTCCATTTGAAAGTTCTGTATCTACACCATTTATTCCCCCTTTTATTGTTTTGATGTTGTCATCATTTACAGATTGATGTCTCTAGTCCCCTGTTTTAAATCTTTTAGCTTTGTTTTATTATTAAGAGTTCTTTACCTGGGCTGATATCTGGCAGATATTGTCCTGTGTCCTAGACTCAGGTTGTTTTCTGATGCTGTTGGTTATATCTACTTGTTCGTTGTTTTTCGATCAATTTCTTATTCTCAGAGGCTTCTGATCTAATACTTTATCCTGTTTTTTAAAGTTCAGGGTTTCGGTATTGACGTCTGTATCTGTTCTACTTGCTTTGTTGGGTCTTTGATGCAGAGGGACATCTTGGTGAGTCTGACTAGTCTGACATTTTGGCTGCTCCTCTAATTTATTTTATTTTTATTGTTGTTGAGAATCTACACAGCAGAATATACACCAATTCATCAATTTCTACATGTCCAATGTAAGACACCACTCAGATGGAATTATGACCCACCCTATTTCCAAACAAAGTCACATTCATAGGAAACAGGGGTTAGGACTTCAATATCTCTTTTCTGGGAACATGATTCAATCCATAACAGTAAGAAAATATAAAAATAAGCCCTATAAATCAATAAGAAGAAAAAAAACTCATAGAAAAATCATCAAAAAATGAGGTATTTCAAGGAAAGGCAACATTTCTAGTCAATATAAACAGATCCTCAACCTAGTTAATATCAGGAAAATGCAAAATAAAACCACAGTAATACTTTACACCCGCTCAATTGGCAAAAAAAATTAAAAGACAGTCAATGTTAAGTTTTAGAGAGCTTGGGAATAAATTGGCTTGTCTTCTCCATTCCTGGTGGGAGATTTCTATAATCTGACATTAATTTAATTATATATATACAAAAGACATTTTTACAAATACATAACAGGAGAAACATAAAAGCAGGAGTATCTACAATAGCAAAAATGCTAGAGCACCTAAAATGCCCATATATAGGAAAAGAAATAAACTGTGATTAATTGTAGAAGGAAATATTATGGCAGCAGTTAAAAGGAATGAACTATAGCTACTGTGGAGTGGAACTGGAAAGCCTCATCAATGATTTCCAAAAGGAGCTGCACTAAGTTAGCATTTTTGTATGACGGCTTAGAGTTTCTGCTCCACAATAATATTGAAATTTGTTGTCTAAAATAAATAAGCAAATGAATGAACAAATAATCAGCCACTTTTCTATAGAACACTAAGGAATGCAGTACGATTGTATGTACTAAACATAACATGAAACTAAAGAAAACAGAATAGCAAATAGACCTAAGGAATGTAAAAGGAAGAGGGTAATAAAGATAAATGGAGAAAATAAAATAGGAAACAGAAAAACAGTAGACTTGGTTATTCTTTTAAAAGAATTAGATAAAACTTCCATATGACAAATCAAGCAAAACAAAGATTAAACACAATCATATAACATGAAAAAAGGATAAAACTACAGAAATGGAGATAATGATATGTGAAACATAATGCTAGCATATTAGGAAGTTTTAATCAAATAACTCAAAAGGCCCCCAAAATATGTAGAAAAACAGAAAATGTCATAACTATGGAAGAAAAAACATGAACACCTTCTCCAACTTCACCAAATGTTTCCTGCCTTAGATGGTAAGTGCATTATATCTCCAATGAAAAGGTCTTCTTTATGCCATTTATAATGTTACAAAGCATACAAAAGGATGTAAATTTTACTAGCATAATCCTGATACTAAAATGTGACAAATATAGCCCTCAAAATAAAAAAGAACGATCTTCACTTATGATTATAGATAACTGAAAACTTAAACAAAACATTAGCCAAGTTCAATCCAACACTCATACAAAGTATAAACATAACCAAAGCATCTGAATTATGAGACGTCCCAATATCAGCTGTGCAGTGCATCCAGAATCAGTTACTCTTGTCTGATACCCACTAGACCTCTGTGTTAAACATAGACCAGTAGTACAGATTCCTTTCTCCTTTATGTTTAATTTTCTCTCATGGAATCCCACTGCATTTCATGCTCTCTGGTCTCACTCCAGTTGTTCATATGCATTTTTATTATTTTCACTTTCAAAGGAAAAGGATTGGGGTCCTAATTCTTGTTCCCCAGGAAGATCCCCTATTCTGTTGGAAATATTTGACTATAAATAGATGTGGGGGAGGCAATCATTCTCTTCCCATGGTGTCCAAAGAAAAATGCATATGGAAATTTGGGGTAGAGGTGACATACATCATCAAAACCAAAGATTCTTATCAAGACAAAAATATTGTGTTTTATATATAATGATCTTTATTAATTTTACAAACAGAAAAACAACAATGAGGGAACATGGGACATAGAATTTTACATCAGTTGTAAAAAAACATAACTTTGTTTTCCTGTTACTAAACTAAATTTAATTCCCAAGCCTCAGATTGTGTTTGATTTATAAAACTTTTATTTACTTACTTCCAGATAAAAACAATAATTATCATGATTTTTCTCAATCATTTTTTTAAGATTTAAAATCGATCAATTCAGATCTCTTCCCCTAGATTGCATCACATTTTTTTACCTATTCTTTTCATATCTTCATATCTACAGTATAGCATAAGAATTATAAACAGCTTCCTTCAGTGTTTAGCCTTTTTAGTTATGTTATGAAAGGAATAGCTCTTGTAAAAGAAAATCCTAGGCTTTCAAGAATTTTTGTTTGTTTGTTTGCTATGAGATTAGAGTCTATTTTTGGAATTTAAGGCCAAGAATTTGACTCTGTTCTCTCTGAGATCTTCTGTGACTTCAGACAATACTCTCCAATAGAGGCAGTTTATATAAACCAAAAAAAAAACCCATTGCCATCAAGTTGATTCCGACTCATAGCAACCCTATAGGACAGAGCAGAACTGCCACATAGTGTTTCCAAGGCTGTAATCTTTACAGAGGCAGACAGTCACATCTTTCTCCCACACAGTTTTTTATATAGATAGTAAAAATTTCATCCTGGGTATAGGAAACATAATGTTACAATTAAACTAGTAAATGAATATTTTTTTTCTAATATAGTTTTATGTTCTTAGGTCTCAGACTCAAGAAAAGTTTAACACACTGATCCCTTGGTGAAAGAGTTCCCTGTTCTGCACATCATTTTTCTGTCTACACGTCTCCAAGATAATACTAAATGTCTGCTATAGTGTAAGAATGGAAAACCAATGCCGTTTAAATGGCAGTAATTGTGAAATTACTATATTGGGAAATACTATACTTGGTTAATGCTAACCAATAAGGAAAATGATACCTGAATTATGCGTAGCTTCCATTTATTGACAATTTAACTTTGTGTTCAGCATTGTTCTTTTCTCTATCTATACACTTTTCTTAGGTCATTTCACCCACTCCCAAGGCTTTAAATACCATCTGTGACTCCCAAATGTGTACCTCAACCCTGACCTTGTACCTGCCTACTTGATATGTCCAGTTAGATGCTTAACAGGCATAACATACTTAACACAACTGTCTAAATCCAGGTCTTCTAGACAGCAAAACCTGAGGTAAAAATTAAAGTGCCGACATTATTTGGGAATATAAAACCAGAGTATTGAGAATGAGGAGTAAAAGGGCAAGAAAAGGAGGAAAATAATGCAAGTCAGACCCCTCAACAGGCATGTTCACTCAACCCACAGGCCATTTCAAGAACGTTTGCAAAAAGAAACTTTAAGAGCAGTCCACAGAGAGGATGAAGATGGGAGACTTTAGCTATTTGGTCCAAATCTATGGGGGTCATGAGCATGCACTTGCTCAGATCCCACTTTAAGAAAAGAATTGTTGTCCCAGTTGTTACAAGTACTGTTAGAAGTCAGCCTCCAGCTGTCAGCAACTTCAGTTTGCTTCAGCTTCTGAGAACCACCTCACTCAAGAGCACATCCTTCCTGGGGCAGCTCACATAGAAAAGCTGATTATAGGGGTATAAAGGCCTGGTCATTTTGGCCTACTGCAGGGCAATTTGAATGGGTCTTATATGCTTCAGACATGGAGTTAGCCAAAGCTTTGTTGGGCCTGCATCACAGTTCCAATTCTCCCTCTGCCAAATCCTGTTTCTGCCTCCTTCCTTGCACACATGTGGATCCCTAATAAATATATGGCATGACAAAAACCATCTCACCATTTGTATCCAGAAAACTCAAATTGCAATATCCCCCATCTCCTATAGCCCATTAGTCAAGGTTCACCCCATAAAGAACTAACTTTACTAATCTTCGGGGGTGTATCATCTGGCCCCTTGGTCAGAATAAAACCATTTTAGTTTGCCTGGGACTGTTCGGGTTTGAGCACGGAAAATCCTGCATCCTACGAAATCCCTCAATCCTGGAAAAAGAGGGACAGTAGTTCACCATACTCAGGAAGCCCGATCCTACACCCCATGATGTGACATTTCATTGAGTCTGTAAGTGGAGAAGCAGCAATCTGATGCAGGAGGGCTGTGAAACATAAAAGAGAAAGGAGACAATTAAGGGAATCTGAGAAGGAGCACAAGGTTTTTGTCCAATACACTGTCTAAAACTGAGCTGATTCACACACTCTCTTCAAAGTACTCCTCTCTTACTCTTCCCTATTTCAGTATGTAACATCATTCATCAGTTGCTCAGGCCAAAAACTTTGTAGTTATCTTTGGCTCCTCTCTTAGCCTCACAACCCATATTCAATCCCTCAGCAAACTCTGAAGACTCTACACTCAAAATATATCCAGAATCTGATCATTTCTGACCTTTTCCACAACTATCACCTTAGTCCAAGCTACGATAATCTTTTGCCTGGACTTTTGCAATAGCCTCCTGACTGGTCTCCTGCTTCCACTTTTCCCCCTTCAATTGATCCTCCACACACCAGCCAGATAATTCTTTTAGACAGCCAGTTCAAATAACCATAGTCCCTCACCTGAAATCCTCTAAGGACTCACCATCACAGTTAGATTAAAATCTAAAGTCTTCACAGTGTTGGTCAAGACCTTACATAATATGTCTCCCTGGATACTTCTTTGATCTCAAATTCTACAATTCTTTTTTGGTTGCTCTACTCCAGCCACCCTGGCCTCCTTGCTGTTCCTCCAATATACCATGTGCTCTTCTGCCTTAGAACCTTTGTGTTTGCTATTCGCAGGGCAGGGAATGCATCACCCAGGTTTACATGTCTCTCAGCCTTACTGCAATCAGGTCTCTGTTCAAAGGTAACCTCCTCATAGATGCCTTCCCTTACTATCTTGTTTTAAATAGCAGCATGTTATCACTACGTGACATTGTTGGATATACATATTTGTTTATTATGCAATATATTTGTTTATGGTGTGACTTTCTGCATTAGGATGTAAAACTCCACAAGGGCAGGGATTTTGCTTTCTTCTCTACAGTATCCCTAGCACCTATAATGTCGATTAGTGACAACAGTATGAAGAAAAATAAAGCAAGTTAGCAGGATAACAGACTCTTAAGTTGTCTTCAACTCTTTGCTACAAAAAAAAAAAAAGAGATGCTGTGATGAACATCCTCATACATATACCCTTAAGAACATATGTGAAAGTTTCTCTATGTCCAGGAGTGGGAGAGCTGGGTCATAAATTATATGGTTTCTTAATTTCACCCTACTCCCAAAATACCAGATTGTTCTCTAGAATAGCTGTGTCAGTTTACAATTCCACTAACAATGTTTGAGGGTCCCCATTCTGTTTGTAGTTGTTGCCCTATTTTTATTCCATCAGTGGATTATTTGCAACACCTTTCTTTTATCTGGATGAGTTTTTCCAGAAGTTTATCTATCTTAATATTTTTGAATAACCTACTTTTTCTAAGTGATAGTCTTTGTTTTTTACTTATCTATTTCATTGGTTTCTACTTGATTATTTCCTTGATTCTTTTTTCTTTGGAGATAGATAGTTGTCACAGCATTTTCAATTTTATGAGTTGGAGACTTAGTTCAAGAATTTCAATGTCTCTTATTTTCTTGGAAATGTCTCCAAAACTAATAAATTGTCCTATATGTAATGCATTAGCTGCATCCCACAACTTATAATGTGTTGTATTTTTGGCATCATTCAATTCTTAAAAAAAAAAAAAAAAAAAACCGTTCCTGTCGAGTCAATGCCGACTCATAGTGACCCTATAGGACAGAGTAGAACTGCCCCTATAGGGTTTCCAAGGGCTGTCTGGTTGATTTGAACTGCTGACCTTTTGGTTAGCAGCCATAGCACTTAACCACTTCGCCACCAGGGTTTCCATTCAGTTCAAAGTACTTCATAATTCCCCACAGAATGCCCTTCTTTGCCCTACTTGTTATTGTTTAACACATTCACTCGATGGTAATTACTTCTATATTAGGACATTTCTGCCATCTTAGTTTATGTTTTCCATTTATTATTCTTCATTTTTATTTCTCTATTCTACTCTTTTTCCTCTTTCTCTCTGTTTGAAAGTTATACGTTCTTTTTTTATTGCTCCTAAGTTATCCAAATTAATGCATGTATTTACTTTTCCCTGTCAAACTCATAAGCTTCCCAATATCTTTCTTCCAAGGTGAGGGAAGATAGGGAGGACGAAATGCAGAGGCCTGAACTTACTAGCTTCTCCCCACTTCCACTGGACCCCTGTTCTTGACTAAAAATTCCCAGCCACCTCTGTCTAGCACTAATGAATGCTTTTTTGTTACTGCTGTGGTGATGGGAAAAGCAATGATGCTCCTGACTGTACCACCTAGCCCACTTTTGCTCTAAGCTGCCATTATCCATGGCATATGTGCCTGTGTGTGTCCCCCCCCGCCACCCCAACCACACACAGATGCTGGGATCCAGCAATCTTCTATTTATCCAGGCATTTCTTAAAGTTGATACCTTAGGTTCCGACGTCCATCGAGAACAGCTCCAGCATTGACCTTGGGATAGTGAGTCTACAGGCCATGTTAATTCACTATTTTATTGGGAACCACAAGTCTGGGTCAGTATTTCTATGCTCATTCCATATTTTAGTAGATGCCACAAATATATACCAAGCTTCTCAAGGCTAAAACCTAGCGGTAATTTTGAAGTCTTCCCTACCCCCTACCTCTCATTCTAATCACTAACTCTACCTCCTATATATCTTTTGTATCTGTTCTCTGCTCTTCTTTTTATATCCAATGCCATTGCCTAAGTAAGGGCCTTATAGTTTGTCATTGTTAATGTTATAACACCCTCTTGTATATTCTCACTTTGGTTTGGTTGGTTTGTTTCCTGCTAGACAGAAATCTGGTGGCAGGGATCATGTCTTTTTAATCTTTGCATCTCCAGCATGTAGCACAATACTTCACATACAGCAGATACTCAGAAAGTATTTTTGGAATGGATGAATCTGTGGTGAATATGTTTATAAAGTGATAGATTACTTTGTGTAGCAAATGATATCTCAAATAAACAGAATACAGGTAGTCCATGACTTACAACGGGGTTCTGTTCCATTGACTTTGCTGTAAGTTGCTTTTGATATAAGTGGAATATCTCATTTTTTTTTTTAGTTCTCATTATTATTGCCTTTTATTATCAGAATCTTTATAAATCTGATCTTTATTTGTCTTTGGGGATTGGAAATATTAAGTATAAGCTTGCAGATATATTTTCATACATACAAAAAATACATAAAACAATACACAAATCATAAAAATTTACTCCAACGATGAAGAAGAGTTGGACGATGTGTGCATTTTGTCAGTTGTGATAATAACTCCACTTGTGGAAGGTTCTGGATCATCTGGATTATCCCTGGGAATGGGGGTGGCATTTCTAGTCAGAAAATTAGTGAGCGTTGTCTGTATGGTCCTTTTCTTCCTTTCTTCATATATTTCTCAGAAACATCTCACTGCTTCCTAAATTTGCCTATCAACTTTAGCAAAACGATCAGCATTTGGGTCCATGTTTTTAGCAACTGAAGCCCCTGACTGAGTTTAGAAAACTCTCCAGCTAATTCTCTCCGTGTAAAATTTTTTGACAATTTTTCTCCTTCCTCTTCCTTATATTTCTTTCTTCTTCAGCATTTCTTTCCCCTTCAAAATCAATTAAGTCCTGATCTGTCAGTTCCCCTCCTTTGTGATCTATGAGCTGGTCCACATCAGTGATATCAAGTTCTAAATTCAGCGTTCTTGCCATATGGATGATTTTTCCACTGATCTCTTCCGTCATATTTTCCTGATCAAATGCTTGGAGCATGTTCACATATCTCAGCATTTTTTTCCATATCCCCTACATGCATTTTTCTCTAACTTCCTACCAGGAAAATGCTATGCTCCAGATAGACTGACTGTAGTTAAGTGCGGTTTGTCATAACTAGAATACGTTGTAAGTCAGGGACTACCTGTGCTTCTTCAAATCTGAAAAGTTTCAGCTTTACCTTTCTTAAAGTAAAGTACTTTTATATTCCTGTAATATTTTCAGTGATCAGAACTGGTTACCTAATGCAGTCAAGCATTTAATTGGAAAGTCAATTTATTGAGATAAAAATTCCTTCTTAAGCCATTAATGCAGCAAACTATTAATACACGCAACAACTTGGATGAACCTCAAATTCATTTTGCTAAGTGAAAGAAGTCAGATTATAAGACTACATACTGTTTGATTCCATTTATATGACATTCTTGAAAAGACAAAATTATAAGACTGAAGAGCAAATCAGTGTTCAGGAGTTGGGGGTGGTGGTGGTGGTGGTGGTGACTAACAGCACAAATGTATTTTCTGGGGGGTGATGGAATTGTTCTGTATCTTCATTGTGCAGGTGGCTACATGACTCTATGCATTTATCTACATATATACAACTGCACACCAAAAAGTGAATTTTACTGTATGTAAACTTAAAATTAAATTAAAAAAATGAGAAATATATTAATGATATTCAATATTGTCAAAATAAAAATATGACATTGACACCTTTATCCTTGTATCAGTGTAATATGAAAATAAAAAGTCAAATTTAACCCACTGCTGTAGAGTCGATTCTGACTCGTGGCAACACCATGTGTTACATAGTAGAACTGCTCCATAGGGTTTTCTTGGCTGTAATATTTACAAAAGCAGATCACCTGGCCTTTCTTCTGCAGAGCTACTGAGTGGGTTTGAACTGTCAACCTTTAGCTTAGTAGTGGAGCACAAACTGTTTTTGTAATGAGAAAGTTATACAATTTACAATAGACAAAATTAACACCAATGATGTACAGTGGGTCTTGACATTAGTCCCCAACTCAATCTGCTTAAGAAACAGATAATAACCCTTAATCACTGGATCTACCAAGAGTGATGCTGCTGGTATTCAAAATTACTGGTGGCAAAGCTTCCGGTATCACAGCAACACTCAAGCCACCATAGTACGACAAACTGACAGACACATGGTGCTCACTCTTAGTGGACAGGTTTCAGCGGAGCTTCCAAACTAAGACAGACTGGGAGGGAGGACCTGGCAGTCTATTTCTGAATAAGCCAGTGAAAACTTTATGATTAGCAGCAGAACATTGTCTGATATAGTACCAGAAGATGAGCCCCTCAGGTGGGAAGGCATTCAAAATACGACAGGGGAAGAGCTACCTCCTCAAATTAGAGCCCACCTTAATGATGTGGATTGAGTCAAGCTTTCAGGACCTTCATTTGCTAATGTGGAATGACTCAAAATGAGAAGAAAAAGCTGCAAACATACATTAATAGTTAGAACATGAAAAGCACGGAGTATGAATCTAGGAAAATTGGAGATCGACAAAAATTAAATGGCACATACAAACATCGACATTCTAGGCATTGGTGAGCTGAAATGGACTGATATTGGCGTTTTGAATTGGATAATCATATGGTCTACAATGCCAGGAATGACAAATTGAAGAGGAATGGTATCACATTCATCATCCAAAAGAACATTTCAAGATCTATCGTGAAGTACAATGCGGTCAATGATATGCATACACCTACAAGGAAGACCAGTTAATATGACTATTATTCAAATTTACTTATCAACCACAAAGGCCAAAGATGAAGAAATTGAAGATTTTTACCAACTTCTGCAGTCTGAAGTTGATCATACATGCAATCAAGACGCATTGATAATTACTGGTGATTGGAATGTGAAAGTTGGAAACAAAGAAGGATTGGTAGTTGGATTGGTGATAGAAACATTGCCGGCAATCACATGACAAAATTTTGCAACACCAACAACTTCTTCATTGCAAATTCCTTTTTTCACCAACATAAACGGTGACTATACACGTGGACCTTGCCAGATGGAATATACAAGAATCAAATTGACTACATCTGTGGAAAGGGATGATGGAAAAGCTCAATACCATCAGTCAGAACAAGGCCAGGGGCCTACTGTGTAACAGACCATCAATCGCTCCTATGCAAGTTGAAGTTGAAGTTGAAGAAAATTAGAACAAATCCATGAGAGCCAAAGTAGGACCTTGAGTATATCCCACCTGAATTTAGAGACCACCTCAAGAATAGATTTGATGCATTGAACATTAAGGACAGAAGACCAGACGAGTTGTAGAATGACATCAAGCACATCATACATAAATAAAGCAAAAGGTCATTCAAAAGACAGGATAGAAAGAAAAAATCAAAATGGACATCAGAAGAGACTCTGAAATTTGCTCTTGAATGTAGAGTACCTAAAGTGAAAGGAAGGAATGATGAAGTAAAAGAGCTGAACAGGAGATTTCAAAGGGTGGCTAGAGAAGACAAAGGAAAGTGTTATAGTGAAATATACAAAGACCTGGAGATAGAAAACCAAAAGGGAAGAACATGCTTGGCATTTCTCAAGCTGAAAGAACTGAAGAAAAAATTCAAGCCTCGAGTTGCAGTATTGAATAATTCTATAGGGAAAATACTAAATGACCCAGAAACCTCAAAAGAAGATGGAAGAAATACACAGAGTCACTATACAAAAAAATTGGTCGATGTTCAATCATTTTAAAAGGTAGCATATGATCAAGAACCGATGGTACTGAAGGAAGAGGTCCAAGCTGCGCTGAAGGCATTGGTGAAAAACAAGGCTCCAGGAATTGATGGAATACCAATTGAGATGTTTCAACAAACGGATGGAGCGCTGGAAGCGCTCACTCGTCTATGCCAAGAAATTTAGAAGACAGCTACTTGGCCCGCCAATAGGAAGACATCCATATATGTGCCTATTGCAAAGAGAGATGGTCCAAGGGACTGTGGAAATTATCTAACAATATCATTAATATCACACACAAGTAAAATTTTGCTGAAGATCATTGAAAAGGGGTTGCAGCAGTACATCACCAGGGAACTGCCAGAAATTCAAGCTGAATTCAGAAGAGAATGTGGAACAAGGTATATCATTGCTGATGTCAGATGGATCCTGGCTGAAAGCAGAGAATACAAGAAAGATGTTTACCTGTGTTTTATTGACTATGTAAAGGCATTCGACTGTACGGATCATAACAAATTATGGACACCATTACAAAGAATGGGGATTCCAGAACACTTAATTGTGCTGATGAGGAACCTGTGCATAGATGAAGAGGCAGTCCTTCGAACATAACAAGGGGATGCTGTGTGGTTTAAAATCAGGAAAGGTGTGTGTCAGGGTTGTGTTCTTTCACCATACTTATTCAATCTGTATGCTGAGCAAATAATCCGAAAAGCTGAACTATAAGAAGAAGAATACGGCATCAGGATTGGTGGAAGATTCATTAACAACCTGTGTTATGCAGATGGTACAACCTTACTTGCTGAAAGTGAAGAGTACTTGAAGCATTTACTGATGAAGACCAAAGACCACAGCTTTCAGTATGGATTACACTTCAACATAAAGAAAACAAAAATCCTCACAGCTGGGCCAATAAGCCACATCATGATAAACGGAGAGAATATTGAAGTTGTCAAAGATTTCATTTTACTAGGATCCACAAACAACAGCCATGGAAGCAGCAGTCAAGAATCAGAAGACGCATTGCATTGGGCAGATCTGCTGCAAAAGATCTCTTTAAAGTTTTGAAAAGGAAAGATGTCACTTTAAGGACTGATGTGCACCTGACCCAAGCCATGGTGTTTTCAATCGCCATATATGCATGCGAAAGCTGGACAATGAATAAGGAAGACTGAAGAAGAATTGATGCTTTTGAATTATGGTGTTGGTGAAGAATATTGAATATACCATGGACTGCCAAAAGAACTAACAAATCTGTCTTGGAAGAAGTACAGCCAAAATGCTCCTTAGAAGCAAGGATGGTAAAACTACGTCTCACATACTTTGGACATGTTATCAGGAGGGACCAGTCCCTGGAGAAGGATATCATGCTTGGTAAAGCAGAGGGTCAGTGAAAAAGAGGAAGACCTTCAGTGAGATGGAATGACATAGTGGCTACAACAGTGAGCTCAAGCATAACAAGGACTGTGAGGATAGTGCAGGACCAGACAGAGTTCCATTGTGTTGTTCATATGAGTCGGATATGACTCAACGGCACCTAACAACAATAACACTGGATCTAAGTGAACAGTTGTAGATGTTTTAAATCCTCCTCCATGTGTCCCACATTAGATTTGTTCCACAAAATTGATGCCTTCTTTTTTGGGGACTTTTATTGCTGAGTTCTTTACTTTATATTCAGGCATCTATTCAATGTTCTGCCTGTAAATATTATCATTTTTTTTCTTTTCTCTTCCTCTCTCTCCCTTTGATCCTTTCCTCCAAACCACTTTATCTCCATATCCCAGCCCTAGATAACCAATGTTTATTACCTGATGTGTAGTCTTTTATAGCTTTCTCCATCTTCATAAAATTATACACATACATTTGCATATATATAAGATTTTTGTTTATGTAAATGAATCATATAAACTTCCTTGCATCTCACTTTTCTCACTGAATATTTTATTGTGGAAAGTACCTTAAGTTGTTTGGTATGAATATAAGTTATCATTTTAATAGCTGCCTATAGATCATTGTATAAATGAACACATTTCATTCAATCATTTCTCTTTGCATCTTGCTGTAAGATTTTTTTGTTTTTTTGTTTTTTTTTTGCTTACTTTGGCATTACAGTGTTACATATATCCTCACATACTGGTACTTTTATATCTACCATTATAGATTTCCACAAGTGAGATTTTTTTGTGTTAGATTACTTTCCCCAAGGGCTTTAACAATTCACAACCCCATCAGCAAAGGAGGAGGGTACTTTCACCCACATCTCCACTAGTAATAGTTGTTAGTACAGTTTTTTTATTATTATTATTTTTACCACTAATTTAAGTGAAAATAATATCTTTATTTTAATTGCCATTTTCCTATATACTAAAAAGCATAGACTTCTTTTCATGTGTTTTAGTATTTTGATTTGCACTTCAACAGTTGATTTGTATTCATTGGCAATTTTTCTACTCACTTATTTCTCTTATATGTTATTGACATTTACCTTTATCTGTTAAATGCATTGCAAATTGACTAGGTCTAATACATACAACACTATGAGCAGAAGAAAAATACTATGTATTCATTGATTTTGTTTATGTATATTTTTCTATAACAAGGTTTTAGTTTTATATTGTCAAATATGTTCACTTTTTCTTTCAAAAATTCTGGATTTACTTTCTTCATTAGAAAGATTTACTGAACCCCTAGTGTGTATCATGGACTCCTGAGTTGTTCATAGTTGTTTTTTTTTTTTTTTTTTTTAAAACTTTTTTTTTTAATTGTACTTCAGGTGAAGGTTTACAGAACAAATAGTTTCTCATTAAACAGTCAGTACACATATTGTTTTATGACACTGGTTAACAACCCCACGACATGTCAACCCTCTCCCTTCTCGACCTTTTTTTTTTTTTTTTTTGGTGAAAATATACATAGCTAAAGATACACCATTTCAAAAATTTCTACATGCACAGTTCAGTGACATCGATTACATTCTTCCAGTTGTGCTGCTATTCTCACTTTAGATGAAGGTTCACAGAACAAAATAGTTTCTCATTAAACAGTACACATGTTGCCTATGACAAAAGTTAACAACCCCACTACATGTCAACACTGTCCTTGCTCAACCTTGGGTTCCCTATCACCAGCTTTCCTGTCCCCTTCTGCCTTCTAGTCCATGTCCCTGGACTGCTGTGCCACATTAGTCCTGTTTTGTTTTATGGGGCTGTCCAAACCCCATCTGAACAGTGAGCCTCAGAAGTGACTTCACCACTGAGCTATAAGGGTGCCTGGGGGCCATACTCTCGGGGCTTCTCCAGTCTCTTTCAGGCCAGTAAATCTGGTCTTTTTTTTGTGTGTTAGAATTTTGTTCTATATCCTTCTTCAGCTCTGTCCAGAACCCTCTGTTGTGATCCCGGTCAGAGCAGTCAGTGGTGGTAGCCGGGCACCATCAAGCTGTACTGGACTCAGTCTGGTGGAGGCCTTGGTAGACATGGTCCTTTAGTCCTTTGGACTAATCTCCTTGTAACCTGTTCTCTTCATTCTCCCTTGCTCCTAAAGGGGTGAGACTAGTGGAGTATCTTAGATGGCTGCTCACAGGCTTTTAAGAACCCAGAAGCTACTCACCAAGGTAGAATGTAGAACATTGACTTTATAAACTGTGTTATGCCAACTGAGCTAGATGTTCCCCAAAACCATGGTCCCCACAGCCCTCTGCCCAGCAATTCTGTCCCTCAGGGAGTTTGGATGTGTCTGTGGAGCTTCCATGACCTTCCCTTGTACAAGTTGTGCTGGTTTCCCCAGTACTGTGTACTGTCTCACCCTTCACCAAAGATACCACTTATCTATTGCCTATTTAGTATTTTCCCCCACCCCTCCCATCCCTCTTTACCAACAAAGATTGTTACTTTTTGTGTGTAAACTTTTTCATGGGTTTTTACAATAGAGGTCTCATGCAATATGTGTCTGTTTGTGATTGACTTATTTCACTCAGCATAATGTCCTCCAGTTTCATCCATGTTATGAGATGCTTCACAGATTCATCGTTGTTCTTTCTCGTTGCGTAGTACTCCATTGTGTGTATGTACCATAGTTTGTTTATCCATTCATCTGTTGATGGGCATCTAGGTTGTTTCCATCTTTTTGCTATTGTGAACAATGCTGCCATGAACATGGGTGTGCATATGTCTATTCGAGTGAAGACTCTTATTTCTCTAGGATATATTCCTAGGAGTGGGATTGCTGGATCGTATGGTATTTCTATTTCTAGCTTTCGAATGAAACACCATATCATTTTTCAAAATGGTTGTATCATTTTGTGTTCATAATTTCTAATGAATTTTTTACAATTAAGTGTTTAATCCAACAGAATTAGTTTTTGTATATGTATGAGACAGGAGTCAAAATTTTTGATTTCCGGACATACCAAGCCAATTTATTTAATTAAATCATTCTTCACAGAAGTGCAACATTTTTTTTCGTAAATTTCCATGTATGCAAGAAATTATTTCTGGGCTCTTTATTCTGTTCCACTAATCTACTTGTCTACTCCTATTCCCTCACAGTTCTTTTTTTTCCATAATTTTCTTCACTATACTCAAGTATGCTAAACAAATAATCCAAGAAGCTGGACTATATGAAGAAGAACACAGCATCAGGATTGGAGGAAGATTCATTAATAACCTGTGAAATGCAGATGACACAACCTCGCTTGCTGAAAGTAAAGAGGATTTGAAGAACTTACTGATGAAGATCAAAGACTACAGCCTTCAGTATGAATTACACCTCAACATAAAGAAAACAAAAATCCTCACAACTGGGCCAATAAGCAACATCATGATAAAAAGATAAAATATTGAAGTTGTCAAGGATTTCATTTTACTTGGATCCACAATCAATGCGCATGGATGCAGCAGTCAAGAAATCAAACGATGTATTGCATTGGGCAAATCTGCTGCAAAGGACCTCTTTAAAGTGTTTAAAATCAAAGATGTCACTTTGAGGACTAACGTGCACCTGACCCAAGCCATAGTGTTTTCAGTCACCTCATATGCATGTGAAAGCTGGACAGTGAATAAGGAAGGCCGAAGAAGAATTGATGCATTTGAATTACGGTGTTCGCGAAGAATATTGAATATGCTATGGACTGTCAGAAGAGCAAACAAATCTGTCTTGGAAGAAGTATAGCCAGAATGCTCATTTAAAAGCAAGGATGGAGAGACTTTGTCTCACATAATTTGGACATTTTGTCAGGAGGGATCAGTCCCTGGAGAATGACATCATGCTTGGTAAAGTAGTAGGTCAGCGAAAAAGAAGAAGACCCTCAATGAGACGGATTGACACAGTGGCTGCAACAATGGGCTCAAACAGCAATGATTGTGAGGATGGCGCAGGACCAGGCAGTGTTTTGTTATGTTGTACATAGGGTCACTATGACCCAATGATGCCTAACAAGAACCTAAATTGTAACAGTATTTTGAAAAAGTCAAACAAAAACCTGGATTTTTATTGAATCACATAGAATGTACATAATAATTTTAAAAGATTTGGTATTTAATTATATTTTTTTCCATTCAAGAGAAATGTTGGTCTTTCCTTTCATTCAGATCACATAGGTTTTTCAGTAAGATTCTGTAATACTCATAGTTTTCATACATCTCTTGTGAAATTTATTCCTATGTATTTACATTTTATAGGCATCATGAATAGAATAATTTATTTGATTTCCATATCTAGCCGGTTATAGCTAGTATAGAGAAAAGCCACTGAACTGGATATTTATTTAATACCAGCCACTTTATAAAATTCCCTTATTAATACTAGGAGTTTATTTACTACACTCTCTTGATATCAGAAATATTTTATTTCTTTTCCATTACTTGTATCAAATATTTCATTTTCTTTTTTTCCATTATATTGTAATTTATTGTCAAATAATAATGGCAATGGTGGACATCTTACAATTTTAATATAAATAGCTTTAGCATTTTACCAAAAAAAATTACATTTTTGTGTGGTCTTCAGTTTTCAAACCAGTTGACTAAATATCTAAGAGTATAACTGCTGGATCATATGGTAAGACTGTTTAGTTTTTTAAGAAAATAACAACTATCTTCCAAATTGGCTATACTATTTTGTATTCCCACCAGCAATGTATGAAAGTTCCTGTTTCTCCACATTCTTGCCAGCATTTAGTGTTGTCATTGTTTTGGATTTTAGCCATTCTAATAGGTGTTTTTTTTTTGTTTTGTTTTTGTTTTTCTTTCATCACTTTAAATATTTCACTGCACTTTCTTCTTGCTTGCATAGTTTCTGAAGAGTTCAATGCAGTGTTTTTAATCCTTGTTCCTCTATAAATAAGGTATTCCCCCCCACACACCAGCTTCTTTCAACATTTTCAAGCATTTGTGGATTTTTCTTTGATCTTCAACCTAAAAACCTTGTGGGGCTTCTAAGGTAAAACTCAGGAATGCAAGGGAAGAGGTAGGGCTTTAAATCTGATCCTCTAAGAATTTTGTTTCTCAAACTAGTGCATGGGTCAATTTCTAGTCATTATTCAATTATCATTTAAGCGCTCCTACCAGATGCTGGTGGATTCTGCTCCTAGTAAGCTGTGATTCCCTGTATTTGTTTGTCTCTCCAAAAACCAAAATGGAAGAAAATGCTCAGCATTCCTCAAGCTGAAAGAACTGAAGACGAAATTCAAGCCTCAAGTTGCAATAGTGAAGGATTCTATGGGGAAAATATTAAACAATGCAGGCAGCATCAAGAGAAGATGAAAGGAATACATGGAGTCATTACACCAAAAAGAAATGTTTGATGTTCAACCATTTCAAGAGGTAGCATATGATCAGGAACAATGGTACTTAAGGAAGAAGTCCAAGCTGCATTAAAGGCATTGGCAAAAAACAAGGCTCCAGGAATTGATGGAATACCAACTGAGATGTTTCAACAAACGGATGCAGTGCTGGAAGTGCTCACTCGTCTATGCCAAGAAATTTAGAAGACAGCTACCTGGCCAACTGACTGGAAGAGATCCATATTTATGCCTATTCCCAAGAAAGGTGATTCAACGGAATGTGGAAATTATTGAACAGTATCATTAATATCACACACAGGTAAAATTTTGCTGAATATCATTCAAAAGTGGCTGCAGCAGTATGTCAACAGGGAACTACCAGAAATTCAGGCCAGATTCAGAAGAGGACGTGGAACCAGGGATATCATTGCTGATGTCAGATGGATCCTGGCTGAAGGCAGAGAATATCAGAAAGATGTTTACCTGTGTTCTACTGACTATGCAAAGGCATTCAATTGTGTGAATCATAACAAATTATGGATAACATTGTGAAGAATGGGAATTCCAGAACACTTAATTGCTCTGATGAGGAACCTGTACACAGATCAAGAGGCAGTTGGTCAGACAGAACAAGGAGATACTGCGTGGTTTAAAGTCAGGAAAGGTGTGCATCAGTGTTGTATCCTTTCACCATACCTGTTCAATCTGTATGCTGAGCAAATAATCCGAGAAGCTGGACTATATGAAGAGGAGAAGGGCATCAGGATTGGAGGAAGACTCATTAACAACCTGTGATATGCAGATGACACAACCGTGCTTGCTGAAAGTGAAGAGGACTTGAAGCACTTACTGGTGAAGATAAAGACCACAGCCTTCAGTATGGATTATACCTCAACATAAAGAAAATAAAAATCCTCACAACTGGACCAATGAACAACATCACGATAAATAGAGAAAAGACTGAAGTTGTCAAGGATTTCATTTTACTTGGATCCACAATCAACACCCATGGAAGTAGCAGTCATGAAATCAAAATACTCATTACATTGGACAAATGTCCTGCAAAAGACCTCTTTAAAGTGTTGAAAAGCAAAGATGTCACCTTGAAAACTAAGGTGCAACTGACCCAAGCCATGGTATTTTCAATCGCATCATAAGCATGCGAAAGCTGGACAATGAATAAGGAGGCTTGAAGAATTGACGCCCTTGAATTGTGGTGTTGGTGAAGAATATTGAATATATCATGGACTTCCAAAAGAATGAACAAATCTGTCTTGGAAGAAGTACAACCAGAATGCTCCTTAGAAGGAAGGATGGCGAGACTATGTCTCACATACTTTGGACAGGTTGTCAAGAGGGATCAGTCCCTGGAGAAGGACATCATGCTTGGTAAAGTACAGGATCAGTAAAAAAGAGGAAGACCCTCAACAAGATGGATTGACACAGTGGCTGCAACAATGGGCTCAAGCATAACAACCATTGTGGGCATGGCAAAGGACCAGGCAGTGTTTTGTTCTGTGGTGCATAGGTTCGCTATGAGTCGGAACTTTTGATGGCACCTAACAACAACAACAACCAGCTACTGATGGATTCTGCTCCTGGTAAGCTGTAATTCCCTGTATTCGCTTGTCTCTCAAGTTTTCATGGTGGTGGTTTGCATTAGGACTTCAGTTTTCTAAATGGAGTTGTTGATTTTCAGTTTATTCATCTGTTTTCTTGTCATGAGGATGGGAGAGACAACATCTAATAATCTCTTTACATGTCAAGTCAAAAACAAGAAGCCCTACACATTAACTTTTTAGTTGTAGTTGTTCTGAATTTTATAAAAAAGTTTATCAGGCTTTCTTTTATCACTAAACATTATATTAATAATAACAATCCCCATTGTTATATATCTCTGCAGTTCATTGATTTCACTGTTTTATTTCATAGTACATTTTCAGTGTTAGTATTCCATTGTATCAATATTTCAAAATTCATCCATTCTCATCTGTATAGGTATTTAGTTTTTTTCCCAATTTACTCCTGTAATGAAGAATAATTCTATGAGTATTCTTGTACAGGTATTTTGGTGTATATGTTCAACAGATTTCTTGAATACATAGAAGTGAAATTTTTGGGTTATGTGCACTATGAGCTTCAAAGATGAGTGCCAAATTATTTTCCAAAATCTTGTACCAATTTATACCTCCCCACACACTTGTTAACTTATTGATTCACATTCTAACTACTTGTTACCGTTAGACTTTTAAAAATGTTTAATTGAATGAGTGTAATAGTATCTCCTTAGGTTTTAATTTGCATTTCCCTGATTACTGGTGAGATTTAGCATTTATTCAAATGTTTATTGATCAAAATATTTTCCCTTCTATGAAATTCCTTTCTATGCTTTTGTCCGTTTTCTATTATATTGTTTGTTTCATATTTATTGTATAATTTTTCTTTATATTATATATGCATTCCAAATATTTATCCCCATTTATAATTTGTCATTTTGCTTTTGTTATGATATCTTTTGATGAACAAATTTTTTTAAGTTTGATATAGTCACCTCAAAAAGCCAAAGTGACCAGCCACACCTAAGCAATCACTAGTCCATTAAGCTGGCCACAGTAGCCACTTTGCAGCAGAGATCAGTATGGATGCACTTTCTCCCCAGCCATCAGGAGAACAGAGTAAGTCCCCTCTTACATGAAAATACTAACTTGGGAAGGAGAATGGAGAAAACGAAGAGGGGGATAAGAGAAAAGTTTGAGCCTCTCCACATCTACTGTCCACCCTTTAGACTGTTCTGTGCCCTGAGAGGCTGACTTATATGGACTGCATCAATAGACTCTGTTGTTAATTTCCTACTGTTTCTTTCCATTAAACTAATCTAACTGAATCCAGAATGATATTGGCTCAGGAAGAGTAAAACTGACCAACTGAACAGGATAAAAGTTCAGAAACAGATACACTTATGTAAGGCAAGATGATATATGACAGAGGTGGCAGGGCAGTTCACTGGAAAGATGAGCTGTTCATAAATGATGCCAGAACAAGTGGTTGTTCATTTAAGGAAAAAAAATTGGATCCATACATCACAGCATACCAAATAATAATTTCAGGTAACTGAAAGACTTGTTTGGCAGGCAAAACTTTACAACTTTTAGAAGAAAAAAAAGTCTACTATAAAGCCAAATTGTCAAAAGATTTCTTAAATAAGACCTAAAGAAACCAAATTAACGATAAATTATAATAATGATAAATTATAATGCATTAAAATAAAGAATTTTGTTCCTCAATGTACACCATAAAATTGAAAAGACATGCCACAAAATTGGAAAAGATATTTGCAACACATACAAATTTTCAAGGATTAGTATCCAGAATATATAAAGTACTCATATAAATCAAGAAGATGAACAATCCAATAGAAAAGTTAGCAAAATGAATTACAAGGTAATTCACAGCAGGAAAAAAAAAAAAAAGATCCCAAAGTATGTGAAACGATGCTGAAATTCATTGGTATTCAGTAAAATCCAAATTAAGACCATAATATGATTTGTACCCACTATGAATGGAGGTTCAGCAGTTAAAGCGATCGACTGCTAACTGAAAGACCGGCAGTTCGAATCCACCAGCCACTCCTTGAAAACCCTGTGGGGCAGTTCTATTCTGTCCTATAGGGTCACTATGAGTTGGAATTGACTTTACGGCAATGGGTTTGTTTTTGTTTTGTTTTTTTGTATGAACTGCAAATATTAAGCAATTTGACAAAATCAAATATTGGCAAAGATGTGGAGCAATGGAAACTCTCAGAGTCCTTAGGTGTGAGTGTAAATTAGTACATCCACTCTAGAAAACAATTCAGTAGTTTGTTGTAGAGTTAAACATGTGCATACCCTATGACTTGGTATTTCCACTAACAGATAGTAAAACTCAATTAACTAGAAAAAAATTGTAAATAACGCCCCAAATATGAGAAAATATATTGACAATATATCCTCTAAACAAATAATTTCTTTTATAAGGATCAGCACAAAGCTAGATCCTATGAGGCAGAGGTTAAAGATGTCCCAAATGTCCAATTTTTCCAAGCTGCTATACCACTCCATCATCTCTAACATCAGCTACTCCCCCTCCCTTCAGTACACTCCCTCCTGTCTTTGGGTTCCCTAATTCCCTGCAACGTCGCACAAAACTCACGAGCCTTATAAAGGAAATGACTCACATGGTTGTGGAGGCTGGCAAGTCCCAAATTCGTGGGTCAGGCGTAGGCTACTCCTTGGCCCTCAGTCTCTGCCCAAAGGCACTCAGGTTTCTCGCTCCGTGGGCGGGGAAGCCCACTGTGCGGTCTCCTGTGGGTCTCTGCTACAGGTCTCTGCTGCCGGTCTCTCCTTCCTTGGTGGTGGTAGGCTCTTCTTTCTGCTCTGGAATTGGCTCTCTTTTAAGGCAAAACTGACCAATCCACTTGGTGGGCCACACTTATCTTATTTGCACAGCCCCGCCCAATCATCTGGGTCAGAGTTAGAAGACCAGGGCGAGAAGGTCATACTAAGTAATTCATCACACCGCCTTCCCAAAATAGGAACTATGAATTGTAAATATACGTATGAAAAGGTGTTCAAAATTCTTAGTAATTATGGAAATGTATTTAGAGTCCAGTTTACCCATCAAACTGGAAAACTTTTAAAGATTTTGCAAAAAATCATCTTCTCATACAGTGCTGGTGAGAGTATATAAATTGGTACAGACTCTTTGGAGGGAAATATGACAATATCAAAGAAAATTTAAAATGCCCATATTATTCTATTTCTCAGTAGCTGCAATAGATAACATTATATTATGCACAAGGAGCCATGCCAAAGGATGTTCATTGAAGCGTTCCTTGTCATACAATTAAAAAAATGTACATATAAAAGAATTCTCAATGCTTAGCAATAGGAGGATGACTAAATGATCCATAGGGCATCCATACTATGGAATACTATGTAGCTGCTTAATAGAATTAGATCTAGAGTTATTAATATGTAAAGATAGATATGACACATTCTTGAATGAAAAATATCAAGTTGCAGTGTGATCCAATTTAGGTTTAAAGCCAAAATACAGAATCATATGTTTTCTACAGATACAGAAATACATGCATGCATTACAAAATGTCTGGAAGAATTCACGTCAAATAATCTATTTAATTGGAATTGGTGATGATGATTGAAGGGGAATTTGGTCTTATCTTTCATGTTATCAATTAAGATATGTACATGTATTATTTGTATTTTATTATAGACTATTCCATATATATGATATGTTTATAACACATTTATTCATTAAACAAATATTGATTAGAGTGTCTGCCATGTGTCAGACTGTTCTAGGCACTAGGAAGAAAATAGTGAACAAAGGAGACAAATAGTCCTGTCTTCGTGGAACTCACAATCTATTGGGATCCCCCAATTCATACAACATAAAACATATGTATATATATAATATGGTAGATGTTGATAACTGCTATGGAGAAAAATTAATCCAAGAATACTGACAGAGAGTGTCAGGTGGGTGTTGCAATTTTAAATACAGTGGCCAGGGAAGGCCTCATTAAGAAGGCTGCATTTGAATAAACACTGAAAATAAGTGATGGAGTTTGCATGCAGATACCTTGGGAAAGAGCATTCTAGGAAGAGGGAACAGCAAAGTTAAAACCATTGGGTGGGAGGATACATGGTATGCTTGAGGAATAGCAAGAAGTATTGGGAGAGTAATTGGAGATGAGGTCATAGAGGTTCAGGGTGCCATTGCTGGTAAGATCTTGTAAAACAATATAATGACTTTGTCATTTAACCACAGTAAGATGAGAAGCCATTGGAAGATTTTGAACAAAAGATTAATAGATTTTTTTTAACTATGAATGGAGAGATGGGGGCAGAGAGACCAGTTAGGAAGCATAGCAATTATCCAGGCGAGAGATGTTGGTAGCTTGGACCAGGGTGGTAGCAGTAAAGGTGGAAAGAAGTAGTGAGATTCTGGATATAAATTGAAAGCAGAGCCAACAAGACTTGCGGATGGACTAGATACAGCAAGTGTAATAAGAAAAGTAAAAAATGACACCAAGATTTTAACCTAAGCTACTGGAAGGATAGAGTCGCCATTCACTGAAATGGAGATTTGTGGAAGATCAGAGGTTTGGTCTAGAAACACAGTTTTGAGATGCCTATGAGATATCTAGGAGCTGGTGGCACAGTGGTTAAAGTGCTCAGCTGCTAACCAAAAGGTTAGCGGTTCAAACCCACCAGTCTGCTTCCGTAAAGATTTACAGCCTTGAAAACTCTGTGGGGAAGTTCTACTCTGTCCTATAGGGTCACTATGAGTTAGAATCAAGTGGACAGCAGTGGGTTTGGTTTTGGTTTTGGTTATGAGATATCTAAGTCAAGATGTTAAGTAAGCAGTTGAATATGTGAGTATGGATTTCAATTTAAAGCAACAATTACTGGATGAGATCACCAGAGTGAGTGTATATAGAGAAGAGAGTTGAAAACTGAGTCCTTGGGTATTTCTATGATTAAAAGTCATGAAAAAGAGGAGGAATCGGCAAAGGAGATTTAAAGGAAAGGCCAGTGAGAAAGGAGAAAAATGAAGAGACTCAGGTATCCTGGGAAGTCAAGAGAAGAAGCAGGTATTCCTGTGTCAAATGTTATTAATAGGTCAAGTAAGATGAGAACTGATTATTGACCTTTGATTGGAATCAGCAATATGGAGAACACGAATGACTTTGACAAGGACTAGTTCTGTGACCTTGGGAAAATTACTTAATCTCCATTTACCTTAGTTTCCACATTTGAAAATAATGGGAATGAAAATAATAGTAACCACTACCTAAGAGCCATTAACAAACTGTGATACGCAGATGACACAACCTTGCTTGCTGAAAGTGAAGAGGACTTGAAGCACTTACTGATGAAGATCAAAGACTACAGCCTTCAGTATGGATTAAACCTTAACATAAAACAAAAATCCTCCCAACTGGACCAATAAGCAACATCATGATAAAAGGATAAAATATTGAAGTTGTCAAGGATTTCATTTTACTTGGATCCACTATCAATGCCCGTGGATGCAGCAGTCAAGAAATCAAATGACATATTGCATTAGGCAAATCTGCTGCAAAAGACCTCTTTAAAGTGTTAAAAAGCAAAGGTGTCACTTTGAGAACCCAAGCCATGATATTTTCAATTGTCTCATATGAATGCGAAAGCTGGACAATGAGTAAGGAAGACCGAAGAAGAATTGATGCCTTTGAATTGTGGTGTTGGCAAAGAATATTGAATATATCATGAACTGCCTGAAGAATGAACAAGTCTGTCTTGGAAGAAGTACAGCCAGAATGCTCCTTAGAAGCAAGGGTGGTGAGACTTCATCCCACATACTTTGGACATGTTATCAGGAGGGACCAGTCCCTAGAGAATCACATCATGCTTGATAAAGTAGAGAGTCAGGGAAAAAGAGGAAGACCCTTGACGAGATGGATTGACACAATAACTGCAACAATGAGCTCACACATAGCAAAGATTGTGAGTACGGTACAGGACCAGGCAGTGTTTCATTCTGTTGTGCATGGGGTCGCTATGAGTGGGAACCAATTTGATGGCACCTAACAACAGCAACAACAACAACGACAACGACGACCTAAGATTGATTTAAATATTAAATATCTAACACACATAAACCACTTAGAACAGTATCTGAAAAACAATAAGCACTCAATAAGTTATAGCTGTTGTTTTTGTTGCTGTTTGCTCTAGTTTCTGGTAGACACCTTTACCAAGTTAAGAAAGCTACAAGTTACTTTCTACTCTTAGTTTTCCTAAGAGGTTTTTGTTTCAATCATGAATGTGCATTGAACTTTATCAAATGATTTCAGTATCTATTGAGATGAACATTTGAAATGTTATTCTTTAATATGTTAATATTTATGATTTTAGTGATAATACTAGCCACCTTACAATGATAGGATATATTCTACTTGATAATAATACATTATTTTTATATACATGCCTGGATTTAATTTCCTAATATTTTATTTAAGGTTTTTATATCCATATTCATAAGTGCAGTTAATCTATTTTATTATTTCTCTTCTTTTCTTCTATCCTTGTCTGATTTTTTTTCAGGTTTATGGTAGTTGGATAAGTTCCCACTCAACTCCTGGACAATGCTTATTTCAGTGGCCAGAAGGAAATTTCTTCACTCTTTCTCCATATAATACAATCAGACCAAGTCCCCTTGCCCAGGGTCTCACTGACCTCTCTCCCCTGTCATGTCTCATCTTTCACTCTTCCTTCTGAGTAACATCAGAACCTAAACATATGCTGTAACATCCCTTCCCAGATGCAAAGCTGCCACATAGATTAGCAGTGTTGGTAATTTTCCATTTTCTGCCCTGCCATATGCGCACTCTATGGTCAGTCCTTCTTTACCTGCTCTGTGTCCTTAGAGGTTGACCCCTGTGGACGGCACAATCTAGAATCCTTTGCCAGCTGGCTTCTGGTTGGTTCTAACCAATGGGTGGAACGGGTAAAAATGAGAAGACAGCGGGATAAAGAGGTCAAGGTTTTTCTTCCTTGCTCCCTCCCTATTTTGGCGTCATGTACTTGACAGTAGCTGTATCCCTCCTTGACTTCACTTCTCACTGGGAGATCCTCCAGCACTGCAACACTTTTCAATGGGTTTTTATAAATTTATTTCTTCCTCTTGCCCCTTCAGCTTTAGGGGTGGTAGTGGTTTTACCCTATTGCTAGTCTCTAGGTTTCCTAAAAAAAACACTGCCGCCAAGACGATTCTGATTCAGAGCAACCTTATAGGACAGAGTAGAACTTCCCCACAGGATTTCCAAGGAAAGTCTGATGATTCAAACTGCAGACCATTTGGTTAGTAGCTGAAGCTCTTAACCACTGCACCACCAAAGCTTGTTTATTGCCTTAGCCCTATTCACATTTGACAAATAGTCTCCTAATTAAAAGTCTCTTCATTTGAACCATCTAGTGTAAATTCTGCTTCCTGTCAGGACCCTGACTAATTGTCCAAGAGAAAAGTGTCTCGTGATATTTTTACCTGGACATACCAAAACTGGAGGCTAGAAATACATTGTTTAACATTTCAAAGATAGTATCCCAACACAGTAGTTAAAAAACAAACAAACAAAAAAAAAAAACTACAGTCCAAGATTGTTCTTCCCAATTTTAAGACACAGGGGAAAGTATTCTGAGGTATTCTCCAACTATATGCAGCTATAGTCCCTAACCAAATGTTAATCATAGTAGTTTCTCCCCTCTCATTATAGGGGTTAGAACATAGAGACTATCCTGCCCTCTAAATGACACTTAGTTTGCATGGCAGAGATTAAACAAAAAGTGACGTACTCGGTGCCTTTAGAGGGCCAAGGAAGTCCAGTTAGGTAGTACTCTTTATAGTAGAAGAGGATGAACAGCTAAGATGTTTGCAGAGCCTCATACACTGCATAAATATCTTGAATGAAAACAATAGCCATAGTCAGAAGATCAAATACCAATGGTTTCTAAGAAAAAAAAAATGTCATGAATAAGGTTGGTTGTAAATGGTGCATTGATTTAGATGTACCACCAGAGATACTAATGTATCTTGCAGTCAACATGTTCGACTGGCCAATAAGGTTAATATCCATAGATGAGCAGTTATAATTAATGCCTACTTTTCCAGCAATAAACTACTATGGTATTTTCATTGAAGTTATGCAATAATTGCTTCAGTGGAATCCAAAGTGACCAGATGGAAGCAGAAGCCAAAGCAAAAACTATTTTCTACTCTAATTTGAGATATGATTCTTTGTACACATAACAATCTATGATGCAAATATTGTGCTTACTTACCTTCTAAGGTGAATATTAAAATGAGCAACCAGGGGAAAAGAGGAGTGTACAAGTGTATTATATTCACTATATCTGGCTGTGGGAGTAGAGGGCAAACTTCATAGTGGTTGAATGCATTTTGTTCACAACAATATGTTGTTCTTTTTCTGCCCCTCCTTACCTGTCACCTTCCACTGAAATGTACTGTTTTTTAGGTACTGAGTCTGGTTTTATTGACATAAGTTATTGATTTCTATCCAATTCAATTTAGCTCATGTGAAAATACTCACAGTGTCTTGACATATGTCTGTGGCTGATAATTGCAATGATCTATCATGTCCTAGGCTAAATAAAGGACAGTATCCTGATGATGGAAGAAACTAAAGTTTATTAAAATTTATAAGAGGAGCAATTTCACTGAGGATCAAACTAGACACAGCAAGTAAAGTGCTTAAGCTGGTGACTACCTATTAGTATTACTCTAATTTTCATGAAACATCAAATAAAAAGCTAACATCTAAATTGGTCATTCAGGCAAAATGGTCATCATTTCAGGCTTTAAGTTTTTCAAAATTTTTATAAAACTAAAAATAGGACCCATAAAATTTCACAACATTTTATTTTCATTTCACTTCTGCTTGTTTTCTAAAATAAACTGTTTTTATAAAAATAATATAGTCCTATAAAAATTTAAACAATACAGAAAACATAGAAGGAAGAAAGTAAATTTTTACCTTTAAAATATCGTCACCGTTATCAAAATATATTGAGCTCCATTCAAACACCTCTCTGTGCACACACATACAGTCAGGCTCATGCATACACAGATATTTTTAGTTAATGGTATAGACTGGGAGGTGAAACATTAAAAATTCAATCAGATACCATGATAATATCTGGAAGAAAATGAAGCCCTATATGAGAGAAATATTATTAAAAGAATGCAGGATTTCTTTAACTTTAAAGGCTTTAACATTGGGCAAATCTGCTGCAGAAGACCTCTTTCAAGTGTTGTAAAGCAAAGATGTCGCTTTGAGGACTAAGGTGCACCCGATCCAAGCCATGGTGTTTTCAATCGCCTCATATGCATGCGAAAGCTGAACAATGAATAAGGAAGACAGAGGAATTGAATTGAATTGTGGTGTTGGCAAATAATATTGAATATACCATGGACAGCCAAAAGAACAAACAAATCTGTCTTGGAAGAAATAAAGCCAGAATGCTCTTTGGAAGCAAGGATGGCAAGATTACCTTTCATATACTTTGGACATGTTATCAGGAGAGATCAGTAACTGGAGAAGGATATCATGCTTGATAAAGTAGAGGGTCAGCGAAAAAGAGGAAGACCCTAAATGGGATGGATTGACACAGTGACTGCAACAATGGGCTCAAGCATAACAATGATTTTGGAGATGGTGCAGGACTGGGCAGTATTTTGTTCTGTTGTATGTTGGGTTACTATGGGTTGGAACCAACTCAAAGGCACCTAACAACAAGAGCTTTAGCACTGGTAGATAGGACGATATTTAAATATCTTAAGAGTCAAACAGGTTGCAGACCACTGTGAGTGGAAAAAAGAATTAGTTAATATTAATCTAGGAGACGTGGTCTCTGTGTTCACCTCATCCTTCAAAATATGTGGTCAATTGGATAAGCTATCAATGAATAGGCATAATGTATCCCATAAGCATCACATATTTGAAAATTCTTCTCTGGTCATTAAGAAATCTCAAATACTCGTGACGCCATCCTCCAAAATTATTCGTTGTTGTTGTCGTTGTTAGGTGCCATCTGCATATTGCAGGTTGTTAATCAGTCTTCCACCAGTCCTGACATGTTTTTCTTCATATAGTCCAGTTTCTTGAATTATTTCCTCAGCATACAGATTGACTTTAAGTATGGTGAAAGGATACAACCCTGATGTACACCTTTCCTGATTTTAAACCACACAGTATCCCCTTGTTCTGTTCAAATAACTGCCTCTTGATTTAAGTACAGGTTCCTGATGAGCACAATTAAGTGTTCAGGAATTCCCACTCTTCTCAATATTATCCATAATTTATGATCCACACAGTTGAATGCCTTTGCATAGTCAATAAAACACAGATACACATCTTTCTGGTATTCTCTGCTTCCATTCAAGATCCATCGGACATCAGTAATGATATCCCTTGTTCCATGTCCTCTTCTGAATCTGGTTTAATTTCTGACAGTTTTTCTTTCGATGTACTACATCGCAAAATTTTACTTGTGTGTGATATTAATGATATTGTTCAATAATTTCGGAATTCTGCTGGATCACCTTTCTTTGGAATAGGCACAAATATGGATCTCTTCCAGTCAGTTGGCCAGGTAGCTGTCTTCCAAATTTCTTGGCAAAGATCTGTGAGCACCTCCAGCACTGTATCCGTTTGATGAAACATCTCAATTGGTATTCTGTCAATTCCTGGAGCCTTGTATTTTGTCAATTCCTTCAGTGCAGCTTGGACTTCTTCCTTCAGTACCATTGGTTCTTGATCATATGATACTTCCTGAAATGGTTGAATGCAATTAAACAGATTACTAATAACTTGAAAATACCAAAATATGAACAGATTTCATTAACACAAAAATTTTATTACTATGGGTTTTATAACAAAATTGTTCATATTTTGGTATTTTAAGTTAGTAATCTGTTTAAGACAGTTTGATCACTTAGAGAAAAACGTGAGTTGTCATTCTAAATTAAAATATGTAATTAAGTAATTGATTTAGACTTGCAATTTTAAATTGAACATATGGAATGGGAACATATAGAATGAAAATTCATAAAGACAGGGTTTTTCTTTCTGTTTGTCCCACTGCTATCTTCCAAGTGTTAAGAACATATCTTGACCTATAATATGTTCTCAATAAATCGTTGTAGAATAAATCCCAGAAGACTCAAGATTCACCAGACATTCATGTTTACTGGGACAATTTTTTCTAAATAAATTATTTGAGTACTTAAAGGAAATAAAATATAATACATTTATAAATACAATTTTAAATATTTTGTAATTTTAAATGATAAATAATCATTGAAGTTGGATTTGCTAAATACATGAATAAAATGATGCATGTAAATTGAAATTAAAATCTTAAGGAATAAGTGTTTTTTTTTTTAATTTGTAACATTAATAAATTAAATATTAATTTTATAGCTAAAGGGAATAATAAGGAATGATCTTTTCTGTACACCAAAACCACCCTCAAGGGTATAAAACTTTCACATAGGTCAATACTTATCAAAAGAATTCACCATACACATACCAGATCTATTGAAAGCTTAATTTTAATTTCATTTATTTTTATCAGGAAAAAAAACAGAAGCTAAAGTAGTTACTGCATTTCAGATAAATGTTTTGTTATAACAAGACATATTAGCTCTTAAAAGAGTCCCTTATAGTTTTTTTTTTTTTAAATATAACAGAACGATCATTAAGAAGTCAGAGTCATTGTTTTCTTTGCCAAAGCATGCATATACGGCACAGTGATTAAGTGATACAGCTGCTAACCAAAAGGCCGGCAGTTCAAATTCACCAGCTTGCTCCTGGAAACCCTATGGGGCAGTTATACTCTGTCCTCTAGGGTCGCTATGGATCAGAATTGATTCAGTGCCAACAGGTTTGGTTTTTGGGGTGCTGGTGGCATGGAGGTTAAGAGCTTGGCTGCTAACAAAAGGTCAGCATTTCGAATCTACCAGCCACTCCTTGGAAACTCTATGGGTCAATTCTACTCTGTCCTATAGGGTCACTAGGAGTTGGAATCGACTCGACAGCGATGGATTTTATACAGAGAGAGACAGAGAGAAAAAGAGAGAGAGAGGGCATAGACAGAGAGAGACAGAGAAAGAGATAGAGAGTCCCTGGGTGGTGCAAAAGGTTAAGGTGCTTGGCTGCTAACCAAAAGGTTGGAGGTTGAGTCCACCTAGAGGGCCCTCAGAAGGAAGACCTGGTGATCAACTTCTGAAAAATTAGCTACTGAAAACCCTATGGAGCACAGTTCTACTCTGACACACATTGGGTCTCCATGAGTCAGAAATGACTCAACACCACCAACTGGTGTGTGTGTGTGTGTCTTAGTCGTCTAGTGCTGCTGTAACAGAAATACCACAAGTGGATGGCTTTAACAAAGAGAAGTTTATTCTCTCACAGTCCAGTAGGTTACAAGTCCAAATTCAGGGTGTTAGCTCCAGGGGAATGCTTTCTCCATCGGTTCTGGAGGAAGGTCTCTGCCATCCATCTTCCCTTTGTCTGGGAGTTTCTCTGCACAGGAACCTCAGGTCCAAAGGACACGCTCTGCTCCCGGCACTGCTTTCTTGGTGGTATGAGGGTCCTGTGTCTCTCTGCTCTCTTCTTTCTTTCATATCTCAAAAGAAATTGGCTTAAGGCACTACCTAATCTTATAGACCTCATCAATATAACTGCCACTAATCCATCTTATTACATTACAGTGACAGCATTTACAACACAGGGAATTCACATCAGATGATAAAATGGTAAACAATCATACAATACTGGGAATCATTACCTAGCCAAGTTGACAGATATTTTGGGGGACACAATTCAATTCATCACAGTGCATACTTTATTACACATTTTTCCTTTAGGCAACATAAGAAAATTGTTAATAAGATGATCACCAGAATCAAATTTTCTGGGTTTGAAACCTAGCTCTACTATTTACCAAGATGGTAAATTACTTAACCTATATGAGTTTCAGTTTCTGTACCTTTAAAATGAGAAAAATAACAATAACTGTCTCTTAGGACTGTTATGAGAATTATACCAGATTATTCTCATTTCATACTCTGAACAGTTCTGATACATACACCTTTTATTAGGCATAGTAACTAACTGATATTGTTCTATGAAAAACAAGGAAACTAGTACACATTTCCTCCCAAAGTATATATCCCCAACTAACTCCTGAGTTTTGATAGTAACAAATTTGATAGTAAAAAAATTATACTAGTTATACTATATTTTTTATAACCATTTCAGTAACCATTACCCCAGTAGTTACTGTGTTTTATTTCAACTAAAAAAAAAAATTCACACCCCCAGTCCATTCAACAAGGTTTCCTCATTTCTGGATTCTTAATCTGGATTCATTCCTTGGTTAGCCGATTTCATCATCAAATAGATTGTGTCTGTTGTTTGCTTTTGTTGTTTGTGGGTACTGTGTGTGCCTGAAAATGTCTTCTGCCTTTATACTTGAAAAATAACCTGGTTAGGTACAGAATTTTTTGTTCCCTTATAACTGCAGTCTAAAGAGTAGCCACTAGAGGTGGGGCCAAGATGGTGGAGTAGTCAGAAACTTTAGATGGACCCTCTTACAACAAAGACCTGAAAAAACAAGTGAAGCGATTCTATATAACAAACTAGGAGCCCTGAACATCAAAGGCAAAGTTGAGGAACCGGACTGAGGGGCAGGGGGAGGGAGAGACGGTTTGGAAGCAGCGAGGAGTTGCCAGATCTGACCTGGTGAGACCCTGAGCCCTTCAGCCTGATCAGCTCATGGGTGAGCGGTAAGGCAGGCAATCAGTGGTGCTCGGGAGGCATATTCCGCGACAGGAAAGACCCTGCAGCAGTCTACTCAGCCACCCAGAACCAGTGAGAAGTAGTCCTCTATCGGCGAAAGATAAGTACTTGCGTCTGACCTACCATGAGGATCAAAAACATCCCCCTTAGGAAAAACCTCCCTCCCATTTACCTCCCCACTCTCTGCTCTGCACTGGGTCCCAGACTGGCTGAAGCAATTGCTGAGTTCCCTGGGCCAGATGTAAGATTTGTCACACGCCCTGAGCCATTCTCCTGGCCTTGGAGAGTGAATAAATTAACAAACAGAGGAAAAAATGAACTGCTGGCTCCCCTAAGCCAGGAAATCAGCGAAGGCACAACTCCTTTGCCTAGGCACAGGCATAAGGGATTCAGGGACTTTGAGGGCCTATTCCTCTGCATAGACTTGTGTGGGCCCATTTCAACAGCATAGGCCCTCATTACCGCAGAACAACAGGGTATATACCTGAAGTCTAACTTGATCCATTTCAGCTGTGAAGTGGCGGGTCCGTGACATTTGACACTGCTCTGCCCATTAAGCAGGGTCTTCACCTACCCACATCAGTGGCCTGAGGACTGGTGGCTCCACCCACACCACCTAGCTACCTGTAAGAGGGGCCCAAGAGTAAGAGGTGTCCCCAAGTCCTTACAACCAACAACACTGGGTGCTCATAGTACAGCTGCAAAACCCACCCACCTACGCGCTCTAGGGAACCGGGACACATCTTCCTCCTGGACACTTGGGGGCAGCCATAAGCACACTGCCTTGCTCAGAGTGTGTCCGTCTGCTGCAGCCAGATGCCTGTGCCTACACCAATCAGCTATGCCTCTCTAGGACTGTAGATGAGCCCCTGCAGCGCACACTTGGTGGCTATCTACCTAAGCACATGAGCTGAATCCATACATGAGGAGTGGGCGGACTCCTGAGCTCACATACCCAATAACAGATCTAACCACCTGAAGACAAGACATTAGAGCTTCAAAGATGTCAGTAATCAAACTAGCTCACACAAGCAGCCTATTTGGGCATATTAAAACAAAACAAAGAACTAGGACACAGTAAGCAAACATAAAATAAATAAATATAAGAATATATTGATGGCTCAGAGACAACAGCCAATATCAAATCACATAAAGAGGCAGTCTATGACAGCTTCAGCAAGCTGCCAAAATAAAGAATCTAGAAATTTTCCAGAGGAGGAAAATTACTTGGAATTACAGGAGGCAGAATACAAAAGATTAATATACAGAACTCTTCAAGAAATTAGGAGGGAAACACAATAGAGAAAATTAAAAAGATTAGAGAAGAGAATAATGACAAATTTAACAGGCTTCAAGAATCCATAGAGACAGCAATCAGAAATCCAGAAGATACACAGTAAAATGTCAGAATTAGACAACTCAATAGAAAGTCATAAGAGCATAATTGAGGCAATGGAAGTCAGAATTAGTGAGACTGAAAATAAAGCACTTGACACCAATGTATTCAAGGAAAAATCAGATAAAAGGATTGAAAAAAAATGAAGAAACCCTAAGAATTATGTGGGAATCTATCAAGAGGAATAACCTTCAAGTGACTGGAGTACCAGAATGGGGGGGATAACAGAAAATAAAGAGAGAATTGTTGAAGATTTGTTGGCAGAAAACTTACCTGATATCGTGAAAGATGACAAGATATCTATCCAAGATTCTCATCAAACCCCACATAAGGTAGATCACAAAAGGAAGTCACCAAGAAATATTATAATAAAATTTTCCAAAACCAAAGATGAAGAGAGAATTTCAAGAGTGGCTAGGGATAAACAAAAAGTCATCTACAAAGGAGAGTCAATAAGAA
>NW_004443987.1:11257553-11260423 GCF_000243295.1 Trichechus manatus latirostris
TGAATAGTTAGAGGGTTGACATGTTGTGGGGTTGTTAACCAATGTCATAAAACAACATGTGTACTACTGTTTCATGAGAAACTATTTGTTCTGTAAGTCTTCACCTGAAGTACAATTAAAAAAAAAGGATAATGAAGAACACTACATAATGATTAAAGGGTCAATAAACCAGAAAGACATGACTATAATAAATGTTTACACACCCAATGACAGAGCTCCAAAATACATAAAGCAAAATCTAACAGCATTGAAAAGACAGACAGCTCCACAATAGTAGTACGAGGCTTCAACACACCACTTTTGGTAAAGGACAGAACATCCAGAAAGAAGTTCAACAAAGACACGGAAAATCTAAAAGCTACAATCAACCAACTGGATCTCATAGTCATATACTGAACACTCCACCCAACAACAGCCAAATATACTTTCTTTTGGAATGCATATGGAACACTCTAGTATAGACCACATTTTAGACCATAAAGCAAACTGTAACACAATCCAAAAGCATCAAAATATTACAAAGCATCTTTACAATAAAGCCATAAAAGTAGAAATCAATAACAGATAAAGCAAGGAAAAAAAATCAAACACATGGAAACTGAACAACATCTTGCTCAAAAACAACTGGGTTACACAAGAAATTAAAGATGGAAAAAAGAAATTCATAGAATCAAATGACAATGAAAATACATCCTACCAGAACCTTTGGGACATAGCAAAAGCAGTGCTCAGAGGTTAGTTTATAGCAATAAATGTACAAGTCCAAAAAGAAGAAAAGGCCATAATCAAAACATTAACCCTACAACTGGAACAAGTAGAAAAAGAGTAGCAAAAGAAACCCTCAGGCGCCAGAAGAAAGGAAATAATAAGAATTAGAGCAGAATTAAATGAAATAGACAATAGAAAAACAATTGAAAGAGTTAATAAGACCAAAAGCGAGTTCTTTGAAAAGATCAACAAAATTGATAAACCACTGGCCAAACTGACAAAAGAAAAATAGGAGAGGAAGTAAATCACCCATATAAGAAATGAGATGGTTGAGATCACAACAGACCCAACTGAAATTAAAAGAATCATAACAGAATACTATGAAAAATTCTACTCTAACAAATTGGAAAACCTAAAGGAAATGGAGAAATTTCTAGAATCTCACTACCTACCTAAACTAACACAGAGGTAGAAAAACTAAATAAACCCATAACAAAAGAAGAGATTAAAAAGGTAATTTAAAAACCCCCCCCCCCCCAAAAAAAAGCCCTGGCCAGGATAGCTTCACTGGAGAACTCTACCAAACTTCCAGAGACGAGTTAATACCACTACTACTAAAGGTATTTCAGAGCATAGAAAAAGATGGAATATTCCCAAACTCATTCTATGAAGCCAGTATAACCCTGATTCCAAAACCAGTTAAAGACACCACTAAAAAAGATTACAGACAAATATCCCTCATGAACATTGATGCAAAAATCCTTAACTCAGCCACATATTAAAAAAATAATTCACCATGATCAAGTGGGATTTATACCATGTATGCAGGAATGGTTGAACATTAGAAAAACAATCAATGTAATCCATCACATAAATAAAAGATGAGAACCACATGATCTTATCAATTGATGCAGAAAAGGCATTTGGCAAAGTCCAACAACCATATGATAAAAACTCTCAACAAAATAGGAATAGAAGGGAAATTCCCCAATATAATTAAGGGCATTTATACAAAGCCAGCAGCCAACATCATCCTAAATGGAGAGAATTTGAAAGCATTCCCCTTAAGAACGGTAACCAGACAAGGATGCCCTTTATCACCACTCTTATTCAATATTGTGCTGGAGGTCCTAGACAGGGCGATTAGTCTAGAAAAGGAGATAAATGGCATCCAAATAGGTAGGGAAGAAGTAAAAGTATCTCTATTTGCAGACGATATGATCTTATACACAGAAAACCTCAAAGAATCTACAAGAAAACTACTGGAACTAATAGAAGATTTAAGCATAGTATCAGGATACAAGATAAACATACAAAAATCAGTGGCATTCCTTTACACCAACAAAGAGAACCTCAAAGAGGAAATCACCAAATTGGTACCATTTACAATAGCCCCCAAGAAGATAAAATACTTGGGAATAAATCTAAACAGAGACATAAAAGACCTATACAATGAAAACTACAAGACTGCAAAAAACCAAAAGAGACCTACATAAGTGGAAAAACATTCCTTGCTCATGGATAGGTAGACTCAACATTGTGAAAATGTCAATTCTACCCAAAGCAATCTACAGATAAAATGCAATCCCGATCCAAATTCCACCGGCATTTTTTAATGAGATGGAGAAACAAATCACCAACTTCATATGGAAAGAGACCAGGGCCCGGATAAGCAAAGCATTACTGAAGAAGAAGAACAAAGTAGGAGGCCTCACGCTACCTGATTTTAGAACCTATTATACTGCCATGGTAGTCAAAACAGCCTGGTACTGTTACAACAACAGATACATAGACCAATGGAACAGAATTGATAATCCATACATAAATTCATCCACCTATAAGCAGCTGATATTTGGCAAAGGCCCAAAGTTGTTAATTGGGGAAAAGACAGTCTCTTTAACAAATGGTGCTGGCATAACTGGATATCCATCTGCAAAAAAAAAAAGAAACAAGACACATACCCCACATCACACACAAAAAGTAACTCAAAATGGATCAAAGACTTAAATATAAAACTGAAAACGGTAAAGATCACAGAAGAAAAAATAGAGACAATGCTAGGAGCCATAATACATAGCATAAACAGAATACGAACAAGAAGTAACAAAGCATAAGCACCATAAGAGAGACTAGATAAATGGGAGTTCCTAAAAATCAAACAC
>NW_004443987.1:11261598-11273858 GCF_000243295.1 Trichechus manatus latirostris
GAAAGGGCCACATAAACCAGAGACTTCATCAGCCTTAGACTAGAGGAACTAGATGGTCCCCAGCTACCATCAATGACCATCCTGACAGGGAACACAACAGACAGTCCCTGAAGGAGTAGGAGAAACGTGGGGTGCAGAAATCAAATTCTAGTTAGAAGACTAGACTTAATGTCTGAATGAGACTAGAGGAACACCACAAAGCATGGCCCCTGGATTCTCTATCAGCTCAGAACTAAAACAATTTCCAAGGCCAACTCTTCAGACAGGGATTGGACTGAACTGTGAGACATAAAGTGATACTTGTGAGGAGTGTGCCTCTTAGCTCAAGTAGATACAAGAAACTAAACGGGAAGCTTCTGTCCGGAGGTGAGATGGGAAGGCAGAGAGGGTTAGGAGCTGGTTGAATGGACATGGGAAATCAGGGATGGAAAAGGAGGAGTGTGCTGTCACAGTATAGGGAGAGCAATTAGGGTCACATAACAATGTATGTATAAATTTTTGTATGGGAGACTAACTTGAAATGTAAACTTCATTTAAACTACAACATTAAACAAAAAATATATATAAACAAAATAAAATAAACAGTAGCCACTGGCCACATGTGACTCCTGAGTACTTGAAATGTTTGTTGTTAGTTGCTGTCAAATCGATTCTGATCATGGCCATGAATCACTTGAAATGTTGCTAGTCCCAATTGAGATGTGTTATACATGGAAAATACATAGCAAATTTCAAAGACTAAGTGTGCAAAATATTTCGTTAATAATTTTTATGTTGATTACAAGTTGAAATGATAAATTTTGATATATTAGGCTGAATAAAATATATGATTAAAATTAATTGGGAAGAATCCAGAGGAAGATGGCAGGATGAACAGCTCCATGCCATCCCCCAAGAGAAATATGCACAAAAACACCCTGACAGAACAAACTGTCAAAACTCTAGAAACCAGTCACAGGGTTACAGTAACTAAACAAATGTTGAATCAAGATAAAGTCTGTACCAAAATGGTAGGAAAGCTTTGGTTTTCTATGTGCTATGCCCTACTTATTCAAAGACATCTTAAAGCTGTGATAGCCTGCATTCCCAGAAAAGGAGCCTGATCTCTGATTCCAGAGAAAGCAGAGCAGACTTTATTCACAAGTTATTATTTGTGTCTGTTCTTACATGTCTAGGGGCTGCTTGAAGGACTGAAGCAAAGCACTCATCTTGATTTGGCCTGTCTAAGAACTCACTCGGGGTAGAGGGGTGATGGGCAAGGTCCAAAGCCTTTAACCACTAGTAGCCACGTAGGGCTAAAGAGTCCTTCAGGTTGAAATGAAAGGACACTAGAAAACTCGAAGCTGTTTGAAGAAATAAAGATGTCTGGTAAAGGCAATTTCATGGGCAAAATAAAAGCCAGTTTTATTGAATTTTTTAGCTTGTAACTCTACTCATTATGCCCTGCATGATTTAAAAGACAAATGTATAAAAATAATTATAAATTTTTGATATTGGCACTCAATGTAGGAAGATATAATTTGGGACAATAACGACATTAAGTGGGAAGACAGGCATGGTAACAGAGATTTTGAATCAAGGACCTTAATATGGAAACTAAAACCATAGAATTCATAGAAGAAAATGTAGGGATGAAGCTGTGGGTCTTAGGGTTTTTGTGATGGGCTACCTTATATGACAATTAAAGCACAA
Organism: Trichechus manatus latirostris; assembly: GCF_000243295.1. Taxonomy (NCBI): domain Eukaryota; kingdom Metazoa; phylum Chordata; class Mammalia; order Sirenia; family Trichechidae; genus Trichechus; species Trichechus manatus. The sequence goes on from NW_004443987.1 coordinate 11,263,291, forward strand.
GCAGCAAAAAAACAAATTAGATAAATGAGACCTCATAAAAATTAAATATTTCTGTCCGTCAAAAGACATTTTTAAAAAAAGTAAAAAAAAAAACAGCCTACAGATTGAGAGAAAATTTTTGGAAACCATATATCCAATAAACATTTAATATCCAAAATTTATAAAATACTTCTACAACTTACCAACAAAAAGACAAAAAACACTATGAAAAATGGGTGAAGGACTTGAACAGACATTTCACCAAGGAGAATATTCAAATGGCCAACAAGCACATAAAAAGATGCTCAAGGTCATTAACTACTAGGGAAATGCAAATCAAAACCACAATGACATACCACCTCACCCCTATTAGAATGGCAATGACAAAAAAATGAAGAATACTAGGTGTTGGTGAGGTTGTGGAGAAACAAGAACCCTCATCCATTGCTTGTGGGATTCTAAATTGGTACAGCCATTGTTTGGCAGTTTCTCAAAAAGTTGAACACTGAACTACCATATGGTCCAGCAATTCCACTCTTAGGCATATCCCAAAAGACCTTAAAGCAGTGTCACAAACAGACATATGCACACCAATGTTCATTGCAGCACAATTCACAACAGCCAAAAAGTGGAAACAATTGATATGTTCATCAGCTGACGAACGGATCAACAACATGTGGTATACACATACAATGGACTATTACTTAGCCATAGAGAGGAATGAAGTCCTGATGCATGCCACAACATAGATGATCTTAGAGGACATTATGCTAAACAAAATAAGTCAGACACAAAAGGACAAATACTGTATGATATCACTTATGTGAAACAAGCAATTATATAGAAACCATAAGTAATTAGTGTTTAACAGGGGCAGGAGGGAGAGGGAAAGTGGGGATTGTTGCTTAGAAAGCATTGAATATATATTAATGATGGTGGGATAATTTGGAAAAAAGATAGCGAGAATGGTTGTACAACTTGAAGAATGTAATCAATGTCACTGAAGGGTACATACAGAAATTGATGAAATATTGTATGTTTTGTTGTATGTATATTGTTATAATAAAAAATAAAATAAAAAAGGCCATATTGGAAGAAATGATGGATAAAAAGGTGTAAGACACACAGAAGACAAATAGCAAATGGCAGAAGACCTAAATGACCCTAAAAACCAACTAAACTTAACAGATGTTTATAGAACACTTCACCCAACCACAGAAGAATACACATTCTTCTACAGTGCACATGGATCATTCTCCAGGAAAGACCATATGTTAGGGCAGAAAACAAGTCTTAATAAATTTTAAAAGATTAAAATCATACAATGTATGTCCTCTGACTACCATAGAATTAAAGTAACATTAATTAACTAAAACAAAACTAGAAAATTCACAAATATGTGGAAATTGAAAAACTTACTATTAAATAATGTATGGGTCAAAAATAAATCACAAAGGAAATTAGAAAGTACTTAGAGACAAATGAAAATAAAAGCACAGCATAGCAAAACACATGGGATGAAGTAAAAGCAGCATTCAGAGGAAAATATGTAGAGGCAAATGTCTACATTAAAAAGAAGATCTCAAATCAATAACCTAGTTTTACACCTGGAGGAACTAGATTAAAAAAATAAATAAACTAAACCCACTGTGTTGGATTAATTACTTGCGTGTGTGGCCTTTCTAGCCATGGTCTTATAACTCCCACCCAAGTGATTCGGCAGGACTGTGCGATAGGGTAATGGTGGCCTACCAAGGGAATTAGTCAGTTTTGCCTTAAAAGAGAGCCAATTCCAGAGCAGAGAGGAGGATCCTACCACCACCACAGATGAACAGCCAGGAGTGGAGAGCACATCCCTTGGACCTCAGATCCCTGTGCTGAGAAGCTTCTGGAAGCAGGGGAGAGAGAGAGAGAGAGAGAGAGAGAGAGAGAGAGAGAGAGAGAGAAAGAGAGAGAGAGAGTAAGCTGTAACCCTGAAGAAGGTGAGAAGCAGTGGCAGAAGAGACCAGGCAGCAGAGACCTAGCAGCAGGAGACAGTGTGGTGGGCTTCCCTGTCCACAGAGGGAGAAAGTTCAGTGCCTTTGGGCGGAGGCCTAGGGCCAGGAAGAGGTGTGCCTGTGAGCAAAGCTGGAAAGAGGCTGTCCTGATGAAAGAACTGTATCCTTGAGTGTTCCTGAGCCTGAATTGTAAACTGTTATTTACCTAATAAACCCCATAGTTGTGACTATGGTCTATGAGTTTGTGTGGCCATTGCAACGAATTATCAAACATAGCAGAGAAGTAGAAAGTGCTGTGCAAAGGATGGTTGGTGTCAGAATTAGTAAAGATGGCAGAGAGAGGAGGTTTGTCTTGCCTCCACTCCATGGGAGTCAGCCTTGCACTGTTGATCTTGGTTCTCCCTCCCCTTGCGGGGTTGGAGACTGCCTCCAAGCCGTTTTTACACCCAAAGCTAACAGAAAGAAGGCAATAATAAAGATTAGAGTGGCAATAAATGAAATAGCAAATAGGAAAACAATAGAGAGAATCAACAAAACCAAAAGTTGGTTCTTTGAAAAGAATCAATAAAATTGGCAAATCTGTAGCTACTCTGATATAGGAAAAAAGAGAGAAGACACAATTAAAATCAGAAAAGAATGTGGGGATATTACCACTGATCATACAGAAATAAAAATATGTCAACAAACTATATAATCTAGATGAAATTGAAAATTCCTAGAAACACACAAATTATATAAATTAACTCAAAAAGAAATAGAACTTTGATCTCTATATACTTTCTTGCCTATTCTAGATATTTCATATAAGTGGGATCATACAATATGAAATATCTAGAATAGGCAAGTATATAGAGATCAAAGTTTATTAGTTTTTACCAGAGGCATTCAAGGAGGAGTAAAGGAAGACACATGCTTTGTGGACACAGAGCTTCTGTTAAGGATGATAGAAAAATTTGAGAAAGCTTCATGGTGATGGTTAAACAACACGCTGAACATATTTAATGTCCCTGAACTGTACATTTGAATATTGTTGAAATGGCAAATGTTTTGGTACCTATATATTTGACCAAAAAAAAACTAAAAAAATCTCAACAGACCTATAACAACGGAAGAGAAACAGTAATCAAAAACCTCCAAAAAAAGGAAAAGTCCAGGACCAGACATGTTCACTGGTGAATTCTAACAGATACGTAAAGAATTAACACCAAACCTTCTTAAACTCTTTGAAAAATTAAAAGAGGAGGGAAAGTTTCCTAACTCATTCTATGAAGAAACGTTAGTCCACTAATAAAGCCAGATAAATACACAAAGAGAAATGAAAATCACAAATGAATATCCTTTATGAATATAGGTAAAAATCCTCAAAAAAAAATACTAGCCAATCAAATCCAAAAGCATATTAAAATGCACCATAAACAAGTGAGATTTATCTCAGGAATACAAGGGTGGCACATTAGAAAATCAATCGTTGTGATACACCATATTAGTAAAATGAAGGAAAAATACCATAATACAATATGCTTTTCTGATAAAAAAAAAAAAAAACTCAGCAAACTTGGAATAGAGGGAAATTACTCAAAATGATAAAGCGTATTTATGTAAAACTTACAGCTTACACCATACTCTATGGTGAAAGACTGAAATCTTTCCTCCAAAGATCAGGAACAAGACAAGGATGCCTGCTTTGGCCACTGCTATTCAATATTGCACTGGAATTTCTAGTCAGAGCAATTAGGCAAAAAAAAAAAAAAAAAGAAAAAGAAAAAAGAAATAGCAGGAATCCAAATCAGAAAAGAAGTAAAACTATTTGCTGATGATACGATTCTATATATTGAAAACCCCAAGTATCCCACAAGAAATCTGCTAAGCTATCTGAGGTGCAGAAAGTCATTTGGCTTTTGTTCTTGATTCCTGAGAGCTGGACAACCCCTGGAGTTAATGAGTGGGAGCTGATCAGACCAAGAGGGACCACCTGGTAGACAGATGTTGCCTAGCCTCAGGAGGCATGATGTAATCTATCATGACCACATGGTGGGGTCAATAAAAGCCTTCAGTGCGACAGCTCAGAGAGATTCTTGGTTGATAAGAACATCTGCTCTTGGGAGGAAGGAGTTTCTCTTGGGAGCTGCAAGCTTCGCATTGGGAACCCTCCCAAATGTGGCCCTAGGTGTCTCTTCATTTGTATTCTTTTTGGTTATGGTATACTTTATGTGAATTTTGTGAGTCATTCCAGTGAATTATTGAACCCAAATGGGCAGTGGGAGCCAGCAAGCCAGAAAATAAAGGTGTTGTGTGGACTCTCATGCTTGTGGGTGACATCCTGAAGGGGTAGTGGGAAATCAGCACTAAATTGGTAACCAGAAGATCAGAAGGTTGGGGTGTTGTGTGTACTCCCCAAACTCATTGCTGGAATTTGCTTATTTGGAAGTATGAATGATGGTGTCCTTTTAATTTGTGAAATCTTACCTAGCTTCAGGTGGCTAGGGTCAGAGAAGTGTTGCATGGGCAGCTGGTCTGAAGGACAGTGTCCTTCTAACTTGTGAGCTCTGACCCAGCTCCGAGTGGCTAGAGTCAGAGATAGAGAGTTGCATGGGCAACTGGCGGCGAGGATGGAGAAATGAGAAGGTGAGGACTGGATAAATTTCTACCTTTTGGGGATTGGATTCATGCTGATCCTTACCACACAAATTGCGAAGAAGGTGAGATTAGCCCCTTATTAACATAAGCTAATAAACAAACTCAGCAAAGTTGAAGGATATCAGATCAATGCAAAAATAAGTTGTGTTTTTATATACCAACAATGAACAATCTGAAAAAGAAAGTAAGAAAATAATTCCATTTACAATAGCATCTAAAAGAATAAAATACCTAGATTATAAATTTACCCAAGGAGGTGAAAGACTTGTACACTAAAAGCTATAAAACATTGCTAAAAAATTAAAGGAGACCTAAATAAATGGAAAGATATCCGTGTTAATGAGTTAGAAGATTTAACAATATTAAGATGTCAATACTACCCAAAGTGATCTATAGATTCAACACAATCTCTATCAAAATTACAGCAGACTTTGTCACAGAAACGGAAAATCTGATCCTTAAATTCAAATGAAATTGGAAGGGGCCCCAAACAGCCAAAACATTTGGAAAAAGAAAAAAAAATTCAGGACTCACATTTCCTGACTTCAAAACATACTACAAAGCTACAACAATCAAAACAGTGTGGTACTATTATCAGGATAGACATATACACCAATGGAATAGAACTGAGAGTCTAAAAATAAACCCATATATCTATGATCAAATGATTTTTGACAAGGGTTCAAAGTCTATTCAGTGGGGAAAAATAGTCTATTCAACAACGGTGCTAGGACAACTGGATCTCCACATGCAAAAGAATGAAGTTGGACTCATACCTCACACCATATATGAAAATTAACTCAAAATGTTTCAATGACCTAACTCTAAGGACTAAAACCATAAAACTCTTAGAAGAAAATATAGGGGTAATACTTTGAGACCTATTTCCCCACAATGGATTTGACACCAAAGCTCGAGAAACAAAAGACAAAATAGATATATTGGGCTTTATTAAAAAAAAAAAAAAAAAAAAAACTTGTCCATCAAACGACTTTACCAACATCATAGAAACTTTTGAGACTCCGCTGACAAACAAGTGGTAACTGCACTGGAGGTGCATTGGCTGGAAATTGAACTCCTGTCTCCTGCACGGAAGGTGAGAATTCTACCACTGAACCACCCCTGTCCCTCGTGGACAGATATATAGAATATATTATAAGAGAAAAGCACAAGACAGAGAATAATATTTATTGTATGGCATCTTTGATATTAGCAAGTCAAGACAATAATAAACATTTACATTTGCTTATAATAGCATAAAGAAACACTGGAAAGAGACATAAGAAACTAACATGAGGGCAGAGGAACAGGAGTCGGAGCTAGACTTCCCAAAGTTCACATTTCTAAGTTGCTATGATTTTTGAACCATGTTAATTTATTATGTTTCAAAAAATAAGAAGTAATATTAAAGAAAGACTTTATCAACAAAGTAAAAAGACAACCCACAGAATGGAAGAAAATATCAGGTGACCATATATCTGGTAAGGGTTTAATATCCAGAATCTATAAAAAACTCATAAACTCAACAAAAAAAGATAAACAACCCAATTAAAAAATGGGGAACGATCTTGAATTGATACGTCTCCAAAGAAGATATAAATATTCCAGCAAGCACAAGAAAAGATACTCAATGTCAGTCATTAGGGAAATGGACATAAAAACCACAATGAGATCCTACTTCATTCCCACTAGGATAGCTAATATTAGAAAAAAAAGGAAGATAATAACTGTTGGCAAGGATATGGAGAAATTGGAACATTTGCCATTACTGGTGGGAATGTAAAATGGTGCTGTCATTGTGGAAAACAATTTGGAATTACCATATGATCAAGCAATTCTACTTCTAGGTATACATCCAAAAGAATTGCAGTAAAGACTCAGATATTTTACAACAATAGTGATTGTAGCATTCCTCACAATGGTCAAAAGTGGAAACAAACCAAGTGTGTAGAAACAGATGAAAGGATAAACAAAATGTGATCTTATGTACAGTAGAATATTATTGAGCCATTAAGAGAAATGAAGTCCTGATATATGCTACTACATGGATGAAAATACTATGCTGAGCAAAATAAGTTACACACAGAAGGAAAAATAATGTTGTTGTTGTTGTTAGGTGCCTTCAAGTCGGTTCTGGCTCATAGCGACCCCATGCACGACAGAATGAAACACTGCCCAGTCCTGTGCCATCCTCGTAATCGTTGTTATGCTTGAGCCCATTGTTACAGCCACTGTGTCAATCCATCTCATTGAGGGTCTTCCTCTTTTTCGCTGACCCTGTACTTTACCAAGCATGATGTCCTTTTCCAGGGGCTGATCTCTCCTGACAACATGTCCAAAGTATGTAAGACATAGTCTCGCCATCTTTGCTTCTATGGAGCATTCTGGTTGTACTTCTTCCAAGACAGACCTGTTTGTTCTTTTTGGCAGTCCATTCAATATTCTTCCCCAACACCACAATTCAAAGGCATCAATTCTTCTTCTATCTTCCTGATTAATTGTCCAGCTTTCACATGCATATGAGGCGATTGAAAACACCATGGCTTGGATCAGGCACACCTTAGTCCTCAAGGTGACATCTTTGCTTTTCAACACTTTAAAGAGGTCTTTTGCAGCAGATTTGCCCAATGCAATGCGTCTTTTGATTTCTTGACTGCTGCTTCCGTGGGTGTTGATTGTGGATCCAAGTAAAATGAAATTCTTGACAACTTCAATCTTTTCTCCATTTATCATGATGTTGCTTATTGGTCCAGTTGTGAGGATTTTTGTTTTCTTTATGTTGAAGTGCAAACCATACTGAAGGCTGTGGTCTTTCATCTTCATCAGTAAGTGATTCAAGTCCTCTTCACTTTCAGCAAGTGAGGTTGTGTCATCTGCATAACGCAGGTTGTTAATGAGTCTTCCTCCAATCCTGATGCCCTTCCCTTCTTCAATAGTCCAGCTTCTCAGATTATTTGCTCAGCATACAGATTGAATAGGTATGGTGAAAGGATACAACCCTGATGCACACGTTTCCTGACTTTAAACCATACAGTATCCTCTTGTTCTGTTTGAACAACTGTCTCTTGATCTGTGTACAGGTTCCTCATGAGTACAATTAAGTGACCTGAAATTCCCATTCTTTGCAATGTTATCTGTAATTTGTTATGATCCACACAGTCAAATTCCTTAGCATAGTTAATAAAACACAGGTAGACATCTTTCTGGTATTCTCTGCTTTCAGCCAGGCTCCATCTGACATCAGCAATGATACCCCTTGTTCTAAGTCCTCTTCTGAATCCGGCCTGAATTTCTGGCAGTTCCCTGTGGATATACTTCTGCAGCGGCTTTTGAATGATCTTCAGCAAAATTTTACTTGTGTGTGATATTAATATACTGTTCAATAATTTCCACATTTGGTTGGATCACCAAATATATGTATGAAATAATGTATGATCCCACTTATATGAAATATATAAAATAGGTAAAGCCATTCAGACAAAAGTTTATTGGTGGTTACCAGGGGCTTAGAAGAGGGAGAAAATTGAGAGTCATTACCTAAGGATTACTGTGTTTTTGTTTAGGGAGATTAAAAACATTTGAAAATGGATAGTGTGATGATTGTACAATTTGGTGAATTTGTCACTAAATCCTACACTTAAAAAATGGTTAAAATGACAAATGTTTTGTTTTGTATATATATATATATGCTTACCACAATAAAAAATGTGAAAACAACTCAAATGTCCATCAACACATGAATGGATAAACAAAATGTGGTATATCTATACAATGGAATATTACTTTGTCACAAAAAGGAAAAGAGTACTGATGCATACTGTAACATGAATAAACCTTGAAAACAATATTCTAAGTGAAAGAAGTCCGATACATATTGTATGATTTCATTTATATGAAATGTCCAGAATAGGCAAATCACAGAGATGGAAAGTAGATAGGGTTCCCTAGGGCTAGCGGGAGGGTGGGGTGAAAGAGAGAGTGATTGCTAATGAGTGTGGGGTTTCTATTTTGGGTGATGAAAATGTTCTAAAATTGGTTGTGGTGACGGTTGCACAACACTGTGAAGTATTAAAAACCATCAAATTGTACACTTTCAATGGGTAAATTTTATGATATATGGATATTTGAATAAAAAAATTTTAAAAAAGCATAAAATGTTTGCAATACTGAAAGCAAAAGAAATCTACTAGGCCTGCATAATTTTTATTGGCTCCATCTCTAATGAAAAAAATTCTCCACAAAACTACCTTCATCTCTTTTTATCTTTGTAAAGGGCTAGAAATTTGACAGGAAGTTACAGAATCTTTCTTTTCTTGCTAGCAGCTGAAAGACCAAATTATTCTTAGCAAAGTGAACAAGAAAATACTCCAGACATCTTTTATTTATTTTTCCTTTCAGAATCCTTTGAAAAAAGAAAAATGCAATGATTGTCTTGCAAGATCCATTATTCATGATGCTACTGGTGAAATTTCCTTATTAGATGATGAAAAAATATTGATGCTTCTAAGGGGAAGAACAAAACAAGTGAAATTACAGACACTTTGATTTTCCTTTATGGTAGAAAAAGACATAATTCAACTTAAAAAGATCCCTCTTCCATTCAGTATCCAGAAGTTATGATATTATCTTGGTTAGAATATCAGTATGTTTTCTATAGTTAGGTGGAATGCTGAGTGAGAAGACTGTTCATTCTCTTGTGTTAAAATAATGTAAAAGAATTGTATTTAACATAGAAAAACATTTTTCTACCATTTTTCTTTTCTGATTATGAAGTAAATGTGGTAAGTCATGGCGAGGCCTGCTATAGACATGATGATGCAATAAGAAAGAGAAAACAGATATAAGTAACTGGGTTCAGCAATGATTTGCTTAATTGGAAATAGGTAGACTATTAAGTTCCCAGTTGCTAACCGAAAGGTTGGTGGTTCAAACCCACCAGCTGCTCTGTGGAAGAAAGATGTGGCAGTCTGATTCCATAAAATTACAGCCTTGGAAACCCTATGGGTTAGTTCTACTCTGTCCCATAGGATCACTATGAGTTGGAATCAACTTGAGGGCCAGAGGTATCAAGTGTGTAGGCATGTCCTTCCTGTTGTGAAAGGCAGTGAGCCCTTGCATTTTTTTTTCCTCATCTCAGAATTTTGTACATGATTCCATGAGTAGTGAGGGAGGCACCAGGCATCTGAGTTCTCTCTCTCATTTGTGTCCTTTAATTACTGTAGCCTTGCACAGCTTGTTAACTTTTTCAGTATAAAAAGAAAGCCACTTAATCTGAATCTGAGTCATCATTCTTTCCAGTTTACAAATGTGAACCAGTTCCTCTGTTGCCTGGACTTAAAAAAGAAAAAAGAAAAATACACACACACAAAGCAATCATATGGAAAGCTGTAGGCACAGATTTATATGCACCATCTTTTTTCTAAACATAATATCACAAACAACTTCTAAATTCCTAGAAACTCACTTCGTGAGTCAAGGGGTATGACCATTTTAAATCACTGATATATGTTTACAACATACTTTCGAGAGAGGTTATATATCAATTTACATTTTCACCAACAGTTTATGAGAATGCCTGTCACTGAACCTTAGCCAATACTGGATATTAGTACTTGTAAAAATTTTGAAACTTGATATGAGACATATTATTTTAATGCCATTTTGCTTATTACAACTAAGGATTCTAAATATATTCTTGTCTTTGTCAACTACTTGCTCACTTTTCATTTATTAATCTGTATATGCTCTTAATGTATTAAGGATATCGGTACACTAAGATAAAATTATGCATGTCCAATTATTTTATGTTGATCTCTCTAGTACCAGTGTTACTTCAAAAATGCTTTAATTATTGTAGAATTTTAATAATAGTACAAGTTGCTTTTATAAGTTTTATTTTTCAAATATTTGTTGACTTTTTTCTCTTGTATATCTATTTAGAATAATTTTATTTTT
>NW_004443987.1:11274090-11275455 GCF_000243295.1 Trichechus manatus latirostris
TCCCGTGTCCATTAAACCAGCTCCTGACCCTCTCTGCCTGCTCATCTCACCTCCGGACAGAAGTTACCCATTTAGTCTCATGTATCTAACTGACTTAAGAAGCACACTCTTCATGAGTATCATTTTATGTCCCATAGCCCAGTCTAATCTTTAACTGAAGAGTTGGCCTCCGGAAGGGTTTTAGTGATGGCTTGACAGAGAGTCCGGGGGCCATGCTTTCTGCGGTTCCTCCAGTCTCAGTCAGACAATTAAGCCTGGTATTTTTACTGGAACTTGAGTTCTCCACCCCACTTTTCTCCTGCTCCAACAGGGACTCTCTGTTCTGTTCCCTGTCAGGGTGGTCATTTGTGGTAGCTGAGCACCATCTAGTTCTTCTGGTCTCAGGCTGATTGCAGTCTCTGGTTCATGTGGCCCTTTCTGTCTCTTTGGCTAATTCTATCCTTGTGATTTTGGTGTTCTTCATTCTCCTTTACTCCAGGTGGTTGGGACAAAGTGATGAATTTAGATGGCTGCTTGCTAGCTTTTGAGACCCCAGACGCCACTCACCAAAGTAGGATGCAGAATATTTTCTTAATAAGCATTGTTATGTCAATTGACTTAGATGTCCCCTGAAACCATGGTCCCCAGAACCCCGTCCTGCTACTCTGTCTGTCAAAGTGTTTGATGGTATTCAGGAAACTTCTTAGCTTTGCTGAAGTCCAGTTGTGCTGACTTCTCCTGTATTGTGTACTGTCCTTCCCTTCACCTAAAATAATTCTTGTCTACTATCTAATTAGTGAATAACCCTCCCCCTCCCACCCCACACTTGTAACCATCAAATAATGTTTTCTTCCGTGTTTAAACCTTTTCTTGAGTTCTTATAATAGTGGTCTTATATAATATTTGTATTTCTGTGACTGACTAAACTCACTCAGAATAATGACGTCCAAATTCCTCCATGTTATGTTTCACGGATTCATTGTTGTTCTTTATTGTTGGGTAGTATTCCATTGTGTGAATATACCATAATCTGTTTATCCATTCATCTGCTGATGGGCACTTAGGATGTTTCCATCTTTTTGCTGTCATGAACAGTGCTACAATGAACACGGGCGTGCATGTATCTATTTGTGCGATGGCTTATTTCTCTAGGATATGTTCCAAGGAGCAGAATTGCTGGATCGGAGGGTACTTCTATTTCTAGCTTTTTAAGGAAGTGCCGAATTGATTTCCAAAGTGGTTGCACCATTTTACATTCCCGCCAACAGTGTATAAGTGTTCCAGTCTCTCCACAACCTCTCCAACATTTATTACTTTGTGTTTTTTGGATTAATGCTAGCCTTGTTGGGGTGAGATGGTATCTCATTGTAGTTTTGATTTGCATGT
>NW_004443987.1:11275555-11277256 GCF_000243295.1 Trichechus manatus latirostris
TTTGTTTTTTTTGTTGTTGAGGTTTTGCAGTATCTTGTAGATTTTAGAGATTAGACGCTGATCGGATTTGTCATAGCCAAAAATGTGTTTCCACTATGTAGATTGCCTTTTTACTCTTTTGGTGAAGTCTTTTGATGAGCATAAGTGTTTAATTTTTAGGAGCTCCCAGTTATCTAGATTCTCTTTTAGTGTTTGTGCGTTGTTATTTCTGGTTCATATTCTGTTTATGCCATATATTAGGGCTCCTAGTGTTGTCCCTATTTTTTCTTCCATGATTTTTAACATTTTCGATTTTATACTTAGGTCTTTGATCCATTATCAGTTAGTTTTTGTGCATGGTGTGAGGTATGGGTCTTGTTTTTTCTGCGGATGGGTAGCCAGTTATGCCAGCACTATTTGTTAAAGAGACTGTCTTTACCCCAGTTAACGACTTTGGGCTTTTGTCAAATATCAGCTGCTCGTAGGTGGATGAATTTATGTCTGGATTCTCAATTCTGTTCCATTGTTCTACATATCTGTTCTTGTACCAGTACCAGGCTCTTTTGACTGCCGTGGCAGTATAATAAGTTCTAAAATCAGGTAGAGTGAGGTCTCCCACTTTGTTCTTCTTCTTGAGTAATGCTTTACTTCTCCAGGCCCTCTTCCCTTACCAAATGAAGTTGGTGATTTTTTTTCTCCATCTCATTAAAAAATGTAGTTGGAATTTGGATCGGGATTGCGTTGTATCTGTAGATCACTTTGGGCAGAATTGACATTTTCACTATGTTGACTCCTATTTGTGAGCAAGGTACGTTTTTCCACTTATGCAGGTTTCTTTTGGTTTCTTGCAGTAGTGTCTTGTAGTTTTCTTTGTATAGGTCTTTCATGTCTCTGTTTAGATTTATTCCTAAGTGTTTTATCTTCTTGGGGGCTATTGTAAATGGTATTGATTTGGTGATTTCCTCTTCCAAGTTCTCTGTGTTGGTGTAAAGGCATGCTACTGATTTTTGTATGTTTATCTTGTATCCTGATACTTTGCTGAAACTTTCTATTAGTTCCAGTAGTTTTCTTGTGGATTCTTTGGGGTTTTCTGTGTTTAAGATCATATCATCTACAAATAGAGATACTTTTATTCTTCCCTACCTATTTGGATGCACTTTATTTCTTTTTCTAGCCTAATTACTCTGGCTAGTACCTCCAACACAATGTTGAATAAGAGTGGTGATAAAGGGCATCCTTGTCTGGTTCCTCTTCTCAAGGGAAATGTTTTCAAACTCTCTCCATTTAGGAAGATGTTGGCTGTTGGGTTTGAATAAATGCTCTTATTATGTTGAGGAATTTCCCTTCTAATTCTATTTTGTTGAGAGTTTTTATCATGAATGTGTGTTGGACTTTGTCAAATGCCTTTTCTGCATTGTTTGATAAAATCATGTGGTTCTTGTCTTTTGTTTTCTTAATGTGATGGATTACATTGATTATTTTTCTAATGTTAAACCATCCCTGCATACGTGGTATAAGTACCACTTGATCTTGGTGAATTATTTTTTTGATATGTTGCTGAATTCTATTAGCTACATTTTTGGTGAGGGTTTTTGGGTTAATGTTCATGACGGATATTTGTCTGTAATTTTCTTTTTTGTGGTGTCTTTACCTGGTTTTGGTATCAGGGTTATGCTGGCTTCATAGAATGAGTTTGGGAGTATTCCATCCTTTTCTATGCTC
>NW_004443987.1:11277914-11295506 GCF_000243295.1 Trichechus manatus latirostris
GGATGTTCTGTCCTTCACCAAAAGTGATGTGTTGAAGTCTCCTACTATTATTGTGGCGCTGTCTATCTCACTTTTCAATGCTGTTAGAGTCTGTTTTATGTATTTTGGAGCCCTGTCATTGGGTGTGTAAATATTTATTATAGTTATGTCCTCCTGGTGTATCAACCCTTTAATCATTACATAGTGTCCTTCCTTATCCCTTGTGATGGTTTTTACTTTAAAGTCTATTTTGTCAGAGATTAGTATTGCCACTCCTGCTCTTTTCTGAGTGCTGTTTGCTTGATATATTTTTTCCATCCTTTGAGTTTTGGTTTGTTTGTGTCTTTAAGTCTAAGGTGTGTCACTTGTAGGCAGCATATAGACGGATCATGTTTTTTTATCCATTCTGCCACTCTCTGTCTCTTTATTGGTGCATTTAGTCCATTTACATTCAGCATAATTATTGACAATTACGAGTGTAGTGCTGTCATTTTGATGTCTTTTTTGGTGTGTTGTTGACAGTTACTTTGTTCCACTTAATTTTCTGTGCTGAGTCATTTTTCTTTATGCATTTTCATCTTTTTCATTGCTGTTGAATTTGTATTTGCTTAGTCTTTATATTTTTCTGTTTTTTATTTTTATGTGTAGGATTGTTAGTTTCCTTTGTTTTTACCTTAATATTTACCCCTATTTTTCTAAGTTTATGCCAGTCTTTTATTTATTTATATCACCTTGACTTCCTCTCCATATGAAAAATCTATGTCTACATTTTTTAGTCCCTATTATTTGTTTTAATGTTGTCATCTTTTACATGTTGACATCTGTTTCCCTATTTTCAGTGTTTTAGCTTTGATTTACTTTTATGACTTCCCTATCTGGGTTGATATCTGGTTACTCTGTCCTGTGTTCTAGTCTTGGGTTGTTATCTGATGTTACTGATTTTCTAATTGGGGGATTCCCTTTAGTATTTCCTGTAATTTTGGTTTTGTTTTTGTAAATTCCCTAAACTTCTGTTGATATGGAAATGCCCGAATTTTGCCATCATATTTGAGAGACAGTTTTGCTGGATATATAATTCTTGGTTGGCAGTTTTTGTTTTTTTTTTTTCCTTCAAGGCTTTATATATGTCATCCCATTGCCTTCTTGCCTGCATGATTTCTGCTGAGTAGTCTGAGCTTATTCTTATTGATTCTCCTTTGTAGATGACTTTTCATTTATCCTTAGTTGCTCTTAAAATTCTCTATCATTGGTTTTTGCAAATTTGATTATAATATGTCTTGGTGACTTTCTTTTGGGATCTACCTTATGTGGGGTTTGATGAGCATCTTGGATAGATATCTTGTCATCTTTCATGATATCAGGGAAGTTTTCTGTCAACAAATCTTCAACAATTCTCTCTGTATTTTGTGTTATCCCCTCACCCCGTTCTGGTACTCCAGTCACTCATAGGTCATTCCTCTTGTTAGAGTCCCACATAATTCTTAGGGTTTCTTCATTTTTTTCAATCCTTTTATCTGATTTTTTCTCAAATACATTGGTGTCATGTGCTTTATCTTCAATATCACTAATTCTGACTTCCATTGACTCATTTCTGCTCCTATGACTTTCTATTGAGTTGTCTAATTCTGTAATTTTATTGTGAACCTTCTGGATTTCTTATTGCTGTCTCTCTATGTATTCTTGCAGCCTGTTGAATTTGTCAACATGCTCTTCTCTAATCTTTTCAATTTCCTTATTGCATGTTCTGCCTTTTGCTTAATTTCCTTCCTAATTTCTTGAAGAGTTCTGTATATTAATCTTTTGTATACTGCCTCTGGTAATTCCAAGAAATTTTCCTCCTCCGGAAAATTTCTAGATTCTTTATTTTGGTTGCATTCTGAAGCCATCCTGGATTGCCTCTTTATGTGATTTGATATTGACTGTTATCTCCGAGTATTCAATAAGTTCTTATACTTATTTATTTTATGTTTGCTTGCTGTGTTCTAGCTTCTTGTTTTGTTTTGTTTTAATATGCCCAGATAGGCTGCTCGTTTGAGCTATCCCAATCACCAGTGCCCCTGAAGCACCAATGTCCTGCCTCCAGCTAGCCAGACCTGCCAGTAAGTATGTGAGCCCAGGAGTCCACCTACTTGTCCTGTATGGATTCATATCAGGTGTCTAGGAAGTTGGCCACCAATTGTGTGGTGCAAGCTCTCACCTACAGCCTAGAAAGGCATGGGTGATTGGTGTAGGCACAGACATCTGGCTGCAGCATGGAGTTACACGCTGATCAAGGCAGGAGGCCGACGGCCATCCCCGAGTGTCTAGGAGTAAAGCTTGTCCTTTTTCCCTAGAGCACATAGGTGGGTGGGTATTGCAGCTGTACTATAAGCACTCAATGCTGTTGGCTGTAAGGACTGGGGGGCACCACTTATTATTGGGCCCCTGGCACAGGTGGCTAGGTGGTGTGGTTGGAGCCACCAGTCCTCAGGCCCCTGATGTGGGTAGGTGAAGACCCTGCTTAATGGGCAGAGCAGTGCCAAATATCACAGACCTGCCACTTCACAGCTGAAACAGTTGAAGTTAAACTTCAGGTATATATCCTGTTGTACTGTGGTAATGAGGGCCTATGCTGCTGAAATGGGCCCACACAAGTCTCTGCAGGGAGAAAGGCACAAAGTCCATGAACCTCTTATGCCTGTGCCTAGGCAAAGGAGCTGTGCCTACCCTGAGTTTCTGGCTTAGAGGAGCTGGCAGATTATTTTTACCCTCTTTGTTAATTTGTTATCTCTCCAAGGCTGGGAGAATGGCTCAAGACGTGTGACAGGTCCTACTTCCAGCCCAGGGGACTTGGCAATCGCTGAAGCCATCCCAGACCTAGTGCATAGCAGGAAATAGGGAGGCAATGGGAGAGAGGTTTTTCCCAAAGGGGGGTGTTTTTGATGCGCACAGTAGGCCAGATGCAAGTACTTATCTTTCTCTGATCGAGGGCTTCTTCTCACTGCTTCTGGATGGCTGAGTAGACTCTACCACTGGGTCTGTTGCAGTCTGGCAACACCTGGCTGCTTCTGAACCGTCTCTCCCTCCCCCGTCACTCAGTCCAATTCATCAACTTTGCCTTTGATGTGTAGGGCTCCTAGATTGTCATGTATAATCGATTCACTTGTTTTTTTGGGTCTTTGTTGTAAGAGGGACCACTGGAAGCGTCTGACTACTCCACCGTCTTGACCTCACTGTTTAGAATAGTTTTAGAGTCACATTAAGTTGATAAAGAAATCCCTTTGGGGTTTTGATTACAATAGCTTAAGCATTGTAGACAAATTTAGAAAAAAAATATCTTTTATAGTAGTAGTTCCCTATTGCTGTTGATCATCACCACAAACTTATTGGCTTAAAACAACACAAATATATTACAGCTCTGTATGTCAGAAATTGACACAGGTCTCACTGAGCTAATATTCAGGTGTTGGCAGGGCTGCGTTCTTTTCTGGAGTCTGCAGGAGGATCCATTTCATTGTTCTTTTGGGGTTTTGATAGAATTCAGTTCCTCGAGATTGTAGTAATGACATTTCTGTTTTCTTGATGACTATATGCTAAAGCCCATTCCCAGTTTCTGGAGGCCACAGCATTCCTTGGCTTGCGGCCCTCTCCTCTGTCTTCAAAGCCAGCAACCACAGATTGACTCCTTCTCAGGTAGCATCTATCTGACCTACACTTCTGTCCAATTTTAAGAGCTCATGTGATTAGATTGGGCCCACCTGAATAGCCCAGAATTTTCTCCATCTTTTAAGGTTAGCTAATTAACAGCCTTAATTCCATCTTCAGTTTTAATTCTCTTTTCTCATATAATTTAACATATTCACAGTTTCCAGTGATTCAGACATGGATATTTGGTGGGGGGCATTATTCTGCTGAACATATCTTTACAATATTACTTTTTCCATAAAAGAAAATATAATGTATCTCCATTTACTTAAGTTCTACATTTTTTCCTTTAGCAGTTTTTTGTTTGTTTTTGCAGTTTTCTTCTTAAGGGTCGTTTATATTATTTATTCAGTTCATTTTAGGCTGTTTATATTTTTCTGTTTTGCACAGAGTATTTTTTGTGAGAATCATCACTGTGCCTGGTATATATAGGTACTCAAATATTTGTTGAATGAATTATGCTTTCTAAGTGGTGGTTAATACTATGAAGCAAAAATATTATTGTGTATACATATATTTTATATCAAATCACTTTACTGAATTTTCATATGTTTTAAATAGATTCTCTCGGGTCTTATAGGAAGCCCTATGCCAGTTTCCAATGTTTCCTAGCAATCTAGTGCACTTCCAGTGAATTAAACATTAACATTTTTCTACATGCACTACCCTTTTCTCTGACACTGAATCAACATAATATGCAAAAATATGTAATCTCAAACATGCATTACTGTCAAGGTTTTCCCAGTCTCTTCTCCTGTGTTTAACACTTAACTAGTTGGGAACAAACCTCTCAAAAAGGAATCTGTTAGCTTTGTTCTTCTTCTTATTTAACCTGTTGTAGGAAAAACTCTGGTGTGGAGGAGGCAGGGGAAGTAGAACCTTTTTTGGCCATCTCAAAAATTGTTACCTTTGCCTTAAAGGGATGGCTAATGCAGTTTTGTGTTGTTGTTGTTAGGTGCCATTAAGTTGATTCCAACTTATAGTGATCTTATGTACAACAGAACGAAACACTGCCTGGTCCTGCACCATCCTCACAATTATTGTTATGTTTGAGCCCATTGTTGCAGCCACCGTGTCAATTCATCTCGTCGAGGGCCTTCCTCTTTTTCACTGACCTTCTACTTTACCAAGAATGAAGTACTTCTCCAGGGACTGGTCCCTCCTGATCACATGTCCAAAGTTCTTAAGACGAAGTGTTGTCATCCTAACTTCTAAGAAGCATTCTGGCAGTACTTCTTCCAAGACATATTTGTTCATTCTTCTGGTAGTCCATGGTATAGTCAATATTCTTTGCCAACACCATAATTCAAATGCATCAATTTTTCTTCAGTCTTCCTTAGTCATTGTCCAGCTTTTGCATGCATATGGAGTGATTGAAAATACCAAGGCTTGGGTCAGGTGCACCTTAGTCCTCAAAGTGACATCTTTGCTCTATGACACTTTAAAGAGGTCTTCTGCAGCAGATTTGCCCAATGCAATGCGTCTTTTGATTTCTTAACTGCTGCTTCCATAGGTGTTGATTGTGAATCCAAGTAAAATGAAATCTTGGACAACTTCAATATTTTCTCCATTATTATGATGTTGTTTATTGGTCCAGTTGTGAGGATTTTTGTTTTCTTTATGCTGAGATGTAATCCATACTGAAGGCTGTCATCTTTGATCTTCATCAGTGTTTCAACTCCTCTTCACTTTTAGCAAGCAAGGTGATTGTTAATGAGTCTTCCTTCAATTCTGATGTTGCATTCTTCCTATAGTCCAGTTTCTCAGATTATTTGCTCATTATACAGATTGAATAAGTATGGTGAAAAGATACAACCCAGATGCACGCCTTTTCCGATTTATTATTTATTCATGCAATTGTGTAGTTGGGGTAAATTATGAGTCTCTGATCCAAGGGACAGGCTACAAATAGAGGAAAATCATTCCTCTTAGTTTTAAAAGCATATAGCACTACACCATTTCAATCAACAAAATATTTCCCAGCCACTGATGGTGATTCTCCGTCTAGTCAAAAACAAACAAACAAACAAAAAAAGTGGTAGTAATGGACAATTTCAAAATCTGTCACTATGGGGACTGTCAGTATTAGCTTTAGGTGCTGTAATGAACTTTCACGTTTATCTGAATTTTCATAGATATTTATTTTAGTAGGAGTTTTGGAGAGGCAATGTGTGTTCTTGCTAATCAGGTTCCTTTCTAAAAATTTTATTATTGTGGTGATGTGTGTGTGTGTGTCTGTGTGTGTGTGTGTGTGTGTACGTCTTAGTCATCTAGTTCTGCTATAACAGAAATACCACAAGTGGATGGTTTTAACGAAGAGAAGTTTATTTCCTCACAGTCAAAGTAGGTTAAAGTCCAAATTCAGGGCATCAGTTCCAGGGGAAGGCTTTCTCTCTCATGAATGTTCCCCAGGACTAGGAGCTTCTCCACGCAGGGACCCCAGGTCCAAAGGACGCACTCTGCTCCTGGCACTGCTTTCTTGATGGTATGAGGTCCCCCTGTCTCTCTGCTCACTTCTGTCTTTTATATCTCAAGAGACTGCCTCAGGACACAATCCACTCTTGTAGATTGAGTCCTGCCTTACTAACACAACTGCCACCCATCCTCCTTCATTAACATCATAGAGGCAGGATTTACAACGCATAGGAAAATCACACAGTACCAGGAATCATGGCCCAGCCAATGTGACACACACATTTTTGGGGGGACATAATTCAATCCATGACAATATATATGTACATGTTTATATATGTAACAAAATATTTGCCATTTCAACGATTTTTATGTGTACAATTCAGTGGCATTAATTACATTCACCATATTCTGCAACCATCACCACTATCCACTTCCAAAGATTTCCATCACCCTTAACAGAAACTCAGTACAGATTCAATTTTAAAGCAAAAAAAAAAAATTTTTTTTGAAAAATCCTAGTGATATAAATGTATTTTGATTTATTTGATAGGATCTACAAATGATAAGCACTACCATTTGAAGGTAAATATAGAAAATGTATAATAAGGTAAGATTCAAACTTAATAAACAGCTTTTGAAGTTGAACATATTGGTTCCCCTGCTCCAATTTATGAAGGCTGGAAGATTTTCCACAGTGCCTGCATTTCAAATAGAATCATCCTCACAAATGTACAGCTCTCTTATTGTGTCAACAGTGGTTTGTCTAGGCAATTCAGCAGCTTTTTTCCCTTAGGCAAATGACACAGTTCTAAGTTGGACTCAAATGTATATTGAGAATGAAAGGGAAAACTGGACAATATTTTGATAAATGATACTTTGTTTCTAGATTATTGGGTCTATGATGCCCCAAAGAAGCACTTACATAAAATAATGCATATTTGCTAAATCTGTTAATGGTGAATATCAAAGACTATATCTGTATTTTAAGTGAGGTGCAACTAAAATGAGATAGCATTTATCTCATCATATTGTAAATACAATGCTATAATAAGGTATGAAATATAAGAAAAAATGAGCAATCAAGAGATAAAACAGTTATAAGTAGGAAATCCAGGATTGCCTGTCTCTAGAGTCCATGTTTTCAATCAATATGCTCTTCTGTTTTTAATGCTATATATACTAATAATGCATTTTTAAAACTAAATATAAAAAAAAATTATATACTCACTTATTTGTTTGTTTGCAATGTTTGAGCTGAGACCTGAAGGTTAAGGAAGGGGAAGGTAATCCAAGCAAGGGCATATCATATGAAAAGGCCAAGAGATGCACTTTGTGACAATTACTCTATCACCAATACAGCATAAAAGTAATGATCAACATTTGAATAATATAATATGCAAAATACTTTTTAATATATATATACTCACATAACTATTAGTGTAATCACTTGGAACATATTCTTTCCAGAGGAGATCATGGATCATTGAAAGGAAGCAAGGTCCCTCCCTTTTCTCATCAGAATTTTAGAGCATTTATGAAATGGCAAGCCAGATAGAGAGGTGGATTGTGGCAATGGGACTATATAATCCTTGACAAATTGTGGTCTTTCAGTGTTGGGGTATGTGTATATATGTGTGCATGTGTTTAATTTTACCATCTAGGTTATTCAGTTATTCATTTCACCAGTATTCATTGAATGATTTCTATGTGTCAGCATACTTTTCTAGACATTGGCGAATTCAGTAATAAACAAGACAGACTCCTTCCCCTCATTGGCGATTATCCTCTAGCCAGGAAAGACATGTTGCTTCTATTAGATGCCATTGAGTCACCTCCAACTCATGGTGACCTTATGTATAACAGAATGAAATATTTCCCAGTCCTGCACCATCTTCATGATTATTGATATGTTTGAGGTCATTGTTGTGGCTATTGTGTCAGTCCATCTCATTGAGAGTTTACCTCATTTTCACTGATCCATTACATTAGCAATATGACGTCCTTTTCTAGGGATTGGTCTTTATTGATGACACGTCCAAAGTAAGCAAGACGAAGTTTTGCCATTCTTACTTCTAAGAAACATTCCAGTTTTATTTCTTCTAAGTCTGACTTGTTTGTTCTTTTGACAGTCCATGCTATATTCAATATTAATAAATAAATGTATGTGTTAGAAGCTATTAGAAAAAATAAATAAATAAAAAATACAGAATGACTAGACATAGGTATGCTACTTTAGCTAGCATAGTCAGGAAAAGCTTCAATGAGGAGGTGACATTTGAGCTGTGACCTGAATGGGAAGAGGCAGAGATATATGAAGATCTGTGTCTTAGTCTGGGTTCTCTAGGGGACCAAAACCCATGAAATATATATATATATACACACACACATATATATGTATATATATATATTTATTTACTTCAAGGTGATGGTTCATGCAATTGTAAGGAAATGGCTCATGCAATTGCAGGCTGACAAATCCCAAATCCATTGGTCAGACAAAAGACTGAAGAACTCTGCTAGCTCACATGGTTGCAGAGGATGAAGAACCCAAAATCTGCAGGTCAGACAACAGGCTGGAGGCCTCTTCTAGCTTATGTTCCAAGAACCAGAGGACAGAAGAAAAGAAGATTGCAGGGTTGAGAGAGTGAGCTTGTCAGAACATCCATTTATATACTGGATGCAGGTGACACTCCCAAGGAAACTCCCCTTTTAACTGATTGACTGCTCAAGTCAGATCACAAAATGGAGGATGATTACATAGTGTCTGCCAAACCACTGAGAATCATAGCCTAGCCAAGTTGACACATAACATTAACCATCACAATCTAGGAGCCCAGCATTAAAAGCAGATGAAATAAGAATCGCAATCATTCTGAGGCAAGATGAGCTTGACTTGTTTGAGGGACAAAAGGAAGGTCAATTCTTTTCTATCTCACAACACTGCCTCCTTATACTGGTAACCCAGGGGGAAACTTGATGTAAGCAGCTACAAGCACCTACCATTTTGGTAGATTGGTAACATCCTCTTTGTATATAAATAATAGCATGTTAGTTTTCTCCTTTAACTGACTTCAAGCATCAAGGGTAGAAGGGAAGAAAAGTTAAACAAAAGAACATCATAAAATTTATGTTATGGATGGAATTGTGTTCCCCCAAATAAGTGTTGGAATCCTAACCCTTATACCTGTGTCTGTAATCACATTTTGGGAATAGGGTTTTCTTTGTTAAGTTAATGAGGCCATATCAGTGTAGAGTGTGTTTTTAAACCTATTCACTTTCGAGATTTAAAAGGAGCAGCTTAGACACAGAGAAGCAAGCACAAAGGGAGGGGAAAATACATGCCATATGGAGATTGCCAAGGAAGCAAGGAATGCTGGGTCTACAGAAACTGAGAGATCCTCCCGTAGAGATGACAGAGAGCCTTCCCTAGAGCCAGTGCCCTGAATTTGGACTTCTAGCCTCCTAAACTGTGAGAAAATAAATTTCTGTTCTTTAAAACCATTCACTTGTGGAATTTCTATTACAGCAGCACTAGATAACTAAGACAACTTGCCATCATAATTTAACATTATTTACACTATTCCATCTGTGTGGATGAAAATGGATATATAAAAGTGGAGCAGTGATATACATATCCTGAGGCATTTATTAAGGATCCTTGGTGACACAGTAGTTAAGCACTCAGCTGCTAACCAAAAGTTCAGAGGCTCGAACCCACCAGCTGTTCCATGGGAGAAAGATGTGGCAGTTTGATTCTGTAATATAGCCTTGGAAACCCTATAGAGCAGTTCTTAAATAAAATGTATGTTTGTGCAAGTGACAGAAACTTGACTCCAACTGGCTTATGAAAATAAAGGGGTAGATTTTCAATACTAATATTCAACGGATTAAATATTCCAGGGTAGATTTGAGCTTTGGGATAGTTTAAAGCAGAGGCTTGAATGATGTGATCTGGGCCTGGTTCCTCTTCCTTTAAACTTGACTTCCTCTGTGGTGCTCAGTTCTCAGACAGACTCTCCTTGTTATGGCTAGATGGCTGTTGGTAGAGACAGGCTTAAATTCTTACAATACCATATCCAAAAGAGAGATCAAGCAGAGTTATGCTGCAAAACTCTAGGTTGTATCGTTCATGTTATAGTCAATATAAATGTAGCCCCTTAAGATGGGCAATACATAGCTTATGCAACTCTTTCAGCTGACCATGCGGCCAAACACCTCTTTCTCTGACATCTCAGTCAAAGTTCTAGGATTTGTTTTGATTGACAAGTCTGGTAGAATGAGCTGATTGGCTTAAACCTAGATCACAAATTCAGCCAAAGCACATGATTTGACTGTAGGGGAATGGTTGATAACCAGAAGGAAACCATGGCAGCAAAAACAATAGCTGTCCACTACAGTTAGTAAATCTGTTATTTTTTCTAAAGATTTTTACAAACTTTAAACCTTCTTCTCAAGCCCCCTAATAAATCTTCACCCCTCACTTTTATCAGATGACCCAGCTTCCAAGAATATGGAGAAAATTGAAACCATCTGCTAACACTCTACCACAGTCTCATAGATATCCTTTCTACTGTTCAAGGCTACTACCTTTTGTGCCCTTGATTGCCATCCCCTACTCATCTCCTCCAGGACCTTAATCCATTCAGTCAAACTCTCTCACTGCTGTATCATCAATCTCTCACTGTCTTCGGATTTCCTGTCCAACAATCTATAAAAATACTAACATACCTGTTATGCATCCTGTTTTTTTTTATCCATTCTGTCACTGTCTGTCTCTTTATGGGTGCATTTAGGCCATTTACATTCAGTGTAATTATTGATAGGTGTGAATTTATTGCTGTCACTTTGTAGTGCTTTTTTTGTGGTGGTGACATTTTCTTTGTTCTTCTTACTCTCCTGTGCTGAATTCCTTTTGTTTGTTGATTTTTTTTCTTTGTTTCTTTTGTTTTTGTAAATATTGTGTTTACTGAGACTTTATGTTTTTCTTCTTTATTTTGATCAGTGGGTTTGTTAACTTTCTTTGTGATTACCTTGAAATTTACCCTTATCTTACTAAGTCTTTTATTACTTGGAATCACCTTGACTTCATCTCCATTTGAAAGTTCTGTACCTATACAGTTTATTCCCTCCTTTATTGTTCTGACATTGTTACCATATACAGATTAACCTCTCTGGTTCCTTCTTGTAAATCTTTTAGCTTGGTTTTATCCTTGAGAGTTCATTCCCTAAGTTGGTAGCTGGATGATGCAGTCTTGCGTCCTAGATTCAGGCTGTGGTCTGATGTTGTTTGTCTCAAACTGAAGGACTCCCTTTAATAATTCTTGTAAATTTGGTTTGTTTTACATATTCCCTTAATTTCTGTCTATCTGGAAATGTCCTAATTTCACCATCCTATTTGAATGAGAGTTTTTCAAAATACATTATTCTTGGTTGGCAATTTCTTTTCTTTCAAGGTTTTATATGTCATCCCATTGCCTTCTTGCCTGCATGGTTTTTGCCATGTAATCAGAGCTTAGTCTTATTGTTTCCCCTCAATATGTGACTTTTCATTTTTCTGAGCTGCTTACTCTCAGGATTCTTTCTTAGTCTTTGGTTTTAGAGAGTGTGATTATGACATGGCTTGGTGATTTTATTTTGGGGTCTATCCTGTATAGTGTTCTTTGAGCTTCTTGGATGGTCAGCTTTTCATCTTTCATGATATTAGGGAAGTTTTCTGTCAGCAATTCTTCAATGATCCTCTCTGTGTTTTCCATTTTCTCCCCCTGTTCTGGAACTCCAATCACTAGCAAATTTGTGCCTTTGATTGTATCCCACATAATTCTCAGTGTTTCTTCATTTTTCTTCTTTCTTTTTTCTGATTTTTCCTCGAACAAAGTTGTATCCAAGTATTTGTCTTTAATTTTACTGATCCTGTCTTCCATTGTTTCAAACCTGCTCCTCAGCCCTTCTATGACACTGTCAATTTCTGAAATCTTGTTGTTTATCTTTTGGGTTTCTAACTGTTGTTTTTATATGATTTCTAGTTGTGAATTTATTTTGACATTTTGTTCCTGTATTATTTTCCTGAATTCTTCCATTTTTTTTTGGTTTGTATTTTCCATGAATTTGTCTATTTTTTCCTCATTTTTGTCTGTGTTTTGCTTCATCTCTTGGATAGCTCTGAATATTAGAGATTGGAATTCCATTTCAGGTAGTTCTAGTGTCTTTTCTTCTACTGGAAAGTCATCTGTTGTTTTATTTTGGACACCTACTGGAATCATCCTGTCCTGTTTTTTATGTTTTGATATTGTCTGCTGTCTTTGGGACATTCAGTAATTATTTTCTTTGTTTATTGATTGTGGATTTGTTTGTTTCATCCTGCTTTTGTGTTTTATTTGGTTATGTCTGAGCAGGTGGGCTGTGCATTCTTTGTTTTTTGCTCATCTGTTGGCACGATATTTTTCACCTCTTTGTCCAATGGGCAGGGCCAGTCGCTCAGCTATGGTGCAGCAGGGCAGGTCCAGCTGAAGGGGAGGGGCTGGGATGGGTTTTTTGTGGCACGTGCTTGGGCTGACAGGGTGGTCCAGAGTTCAGTGCAGGGCAGGTTCTGGTAGGCCATGCCTGTGCTGCTCAGGGGTGTGATGTTCAGTGCACAGTGCAGGTAGGCAGGAGGGAGGGGGAAGGTTGTGATGTGTGGAGCTAAGATTGGTACGGAAAAGAAGCAAGAGAGGAGAAACAGGAGCCAAAAAAATAAACAAAAAAAAAAAGTGCTGAGGGAGCTTGCCATTGGAGTGGAGAGATGAGAAACCAAGAAATGAAGAAAAACAAAAAGGACAAAAGAAAAAGAGAAAATAAATAAATAAACATTTTTTAAAAAAGAAAAAGTAAAAGAAATGCCCCAAGGGATCCCACCAGCAACTAGGGAGTGGCTCCCAGGCCTCGGGGCACAGCTCATCTAGAAGGGGCAGAGATGACACACAGCACCAGGTATTCAGGAGACAGGAAAAGAAGGAACACAGAGAGAGATGAGAAACTGAGAAATGAAGAAAAACAAAAAGAAAAAAGGAAAAGAGAAAATAAAGAAAGGCCCCCGGAATCTCACTGGTGCAGCTGCACAGACTGGGAAAGTGCCTCCCAAGCTGTGAAGTACAGCCTGGCTAGAAGGAGCAGAGATGGCACACAGTGCCAGGTATTCAGGAGACAGGAAAAGAAAGTAAGTAGAGAGAGATGAGAAACTGAGAAATGAAGAAAGACAAAAAGGGAAAAGGAAAAAAAAAAGGAAAAAGAAATGCTCCCAGGGATCCTACCAGCACGTCTTTGCAACTGGCAAAGTGGCTCCCAAGCTGTGCAGTACAACCTGGCTAGAAGGGGCTCCCAAGCCAAGAAAAGAAAAAGAAAACAAACAAACAAAACAAACAAAAAGGTCCTGGGGATCCCACCAGTGTGGTAGTACGGACTGGGGAAGTGGTTCCCCAGCCAAGCGTCACCTCACAGCCTGTCAAGAAGAAGCAAAGATGGCACACGGAGCCAGGTGTTCAAGAGAAAGGAGGGGAAGTGGTGAGAAGCAGGTAAGAAACCAGCCAAAAATGCAACACCAGCAACAACGAAATGGCACTGAAAGAGCTGGCTAATGTGGGGAGGGTGAATCCAAGTGGTACAAAGCTGGCGCCTCCTGGGCTGTGGTCACTTGGCCCACTGGGAAGTGGCAGAGGCTGAGCAGGTGGAAGAAGGGGGGGGAGTGGGAAAGCATATATAGCTGGTTACTGGGTACTCTGTCTCCTGCTGGGAGCTCTGTTAAGCTGCTTTCCTGAACTCCCTGCTCCCTGATCTCTGATAGCAGTCCAAGATGACGAATCTGTGCTGTGTTAGCTGATAGGGGACCTTTGCTCATATTTCTCCTCGCTCTCTGTTCTCTGTCAGTTTCTTATTCCATTCGGTGCTAGGTTGAGTTCTTTATCTCTTCATTTGATGCTTAGGGTTCCAGGATTGATGTTTGTCTTTGTTTTACTTAGTTTTTCAGGTCTTTGCTGCGGAGGGACAGTGTGTTGCTTCTATCTATAGCACCATGTTGGCTCTGCCTCCCTAATGTATCTGTTATGGATTAAATTGTATCCCCCCAAAAGTATGCATTGGAATCCTAGCCTCTATACCTGTGGAGGTAATCCTGTTAGGGAATAAGGTTTTTTGTTATATTAATGAGACTATGTGGGTGTAGGGTGTGTTCTATACCTGATCACTTGTGAGTTTTAAAAAGAGTAGATTTAGGTGCAGAAGCAAGCACATACTTGGGAAGATAGGTGCCACGAGAAGATTGACAAAGAATCAAGGAAACAAAGAACCCCCAGGGCTACCAACAAGGAAGGAATTCGTGTGGCTGACACCCTGATTTGAACTTTTAGCCATCAGAACTATAAGAAAATAAATTTCCACTGTTTAAAGCCACTGACATGTGGTATTTATTACAGCAGCACTAGGAAACTAAGACAGCATAAGAAAAATAATCTTTTCAATACTTGCTCACTATAGCTACTATCCAATTACTCTTCTCCCATTCTCATTCAAACTTCTCAAAAGTGTAATCTGTATTCACTTTTATTTGCTTCTTCACCACCCATTATCTTTCCATCCCTCTTTAATCTGGATTTTGTCCAAAATATTCCAGTTAAACTACTATCATTAAGGTTTTCAATGAACTCCAAACTGCAAAACTGAATTGCCTTAGTTATCTAGTGCTGCTATAGCAGAAATGCCACAAGTGGGTGGCTTTAACAAATAGAAATTAATTTTTTACAGTTTAGGAGGCTAGAAGTCCAAACTCAGGGCTTAAGTTCTAGGGAAAAGCTTTCCTACTCTGTCGGTTCTGAAGGAAGTTCCTTGTCTCTTTTCAGTTTCTGTTTCTTGGTTCCTTGGAGATCTCATGTGGCATGGCATCTATCTTCCCTCAACTCTGCTTGCTTGGTTGGTTGCTTACTCAATTTGCTTTTTCATATGTGAAAAGATATTGATTTAAGACATACCCTATGCTAATACTGCCTTATTAACATAAGAAATAAAAACCCATCCCCAAATGGGATTACATACACAAGTATAGGGGTTAGGATTTTCAACACATATTTTTGGGACACACAATTCAATTCATCACATCAGTGTATATTTTTTAAGTCTTTACCTTAGTAGATTTCTCCGACACATTTATCACTGTTGATTGGTCCTACCTTTTCTCTACTCTCTTGGCTTCTGTGACACTGTACTCTCTTGACCATTTTTGTCTATCTTCTCATGGGCACCTCTTCCTACACACATCAATTAAATGGTAGTGTTAATCGAGTCTCATCCTTGGTCTACTGCTCTTCTCATGCTGTATACTCATTGTTTGATCTCATCTATTCACTATCTGTAATTTGATGACCTCCAAATACAAATTTCTACCTCAAACTTCTCAAATATTTGGATTCATTTATCTAAGGATCTGGAGACATTTCAAACCTAGATTCTCCATAGACACATCAAATATTAATATTCCAAAACCAAGCTCATTATTGTTGCTCCAAACATTTCCTTGTCTTTAATTTTTCTTAGTTGATGACACTACCACCCGTGCAATTACATAACCTAGAAAACAGGAAATAATCCAAGATTCCTCATCCTTTAACACCACCACAACTATTAAGTTACCAAGTCATGTTGATTTCACTTCAGAAGCATTTTCCAAATAAGATCCTACTTTATATCCTCACTACTATTATTCATTAACTAAAATACCTGTTTTTGCTTATATTATTTGCAATAGTCTCTAACTGATCTCTCTGATGCCATACTTCTACATTTCCAAGCCATTATGTACACAGCCAAGAGCTGTTGTCAACAAAGTCTTATCAGGTCACTTCCATGTTTAAACCATTCAGTACTTTACCACTGCTGCCAAAATAAAGTGCAAACTTCTTAACACAGCACACAGGTCCTACTTATGTCTCTAGTCTTATTTTTCACCATCCTACCTCACACTTTATATTTCCAGTAGCATCAAACCTATTGTAGTTGAAGTCCCCACATCAACCTTGATGGTTCTCACTTCTTGGCTGTTGTACATGCTGTATCTCCACTTCCCTCTGCACACATACTATATTTTAATACCTTGGACATATTCCTATCAGTGCACTTATAAAATGATTTATAAGTTTTTCTCTGTTTATGTCTACCCAATTAGACTGTAAAAGTAAGAACATTTTGTATTTGTTAGGATTCTTGAGAAAATAACCAATAAAGCGAACCAATATTCTCCACTGAGGTTGTGAAAACACTGAGAACCAAAACAAGCGGTAAAATTGGAGGCTAAAATGATGCTTTTATTACTGATAGAGGTTAAGCTGGGGGATTTAATATACTGTAAGAGTTAAATGGACATTCTAAATGAGCCCCACAGTTAAACAAGCTTACCCAGCCAGTCAGTCACTTAAGGGCCAGAGTTGCCCTCTCCACATGGAAGGACTAGTCCAGTGGGAATTAAGGCATGGCAGAGGAGAACTAGCATCTCTGAGAAAGACACATCTCCAAGAAGCAAAAGAAAGGTATGGTTATGCATTCATAGTTATTCTTTCCAAAGTTAGCAATCAGACAAGTTATTACTACTTCTCAGAGACAGAGTGAGTAAAGGAGCAGAGAGAGACCCATGATGTGTTTAAATAAAAATCCCTCCTTGCAAAAACTCCAGGTTAGGAGGATGTGATTCCCCTGTAATATTATTCATCTTTTTCTTCCAAGAGTTTAGTTCAGTGCCTGACACACAGTAAGTCCATAATGATTTTTGAAGAAATAAATTTAATGTTAAATACATAACTAACTACAGGAGGCAAGGAAAAAATAAATAATTGCAATATATGCAACTGCAGTAAGAACTTCAAACCAAGGAGAGACTTGAGGACATGTTTTCAAAGTATGTTTAATCTTTTAAAAAATAGATTAGTAAACAGAAGTTCAGGGAATTTGCAAAAACGAAACCAAAATTACAAGAAATACTAAAGGGAGTCCTATGGTTAGATAATCAATAACATCAGCTAACGCAAAACTAGAACACAGAATAGAGCAACCAGATATTGACTCAGATACGGAAATCAAAATTACATCAAAGCTAAAACATTGAAAATAGGGAAACAGATATCATTATGTTAAAAAAAAAGGATAATATTAAAACCAAAAAAGAAGGACTTAAAAAATGGAGACATTGATTTTCTATATGGAGGGAAAGTTAAGGTGATATAAAGTAATAAAAGACTGGTATAAAATTAGAAAATTAGGGGTAAATATTAAGGTAACCACAAAGGAATCTAACAATCGTACAAATCAAAATTAAAAAGTAGAAGAACATAAATACCCAGCAAACACAAAATCTACAACAAAGAAAAAGATGAAAAAAAAAATACATAAAGAAAAACGACTCAGCACAGAAAATTGAGGAGAACAAAGAAACTGTGAACAACACACAAAAAGAGATATCAGGATGACAGCACTAAACTCATACCTATCAATAATTACACT
>NW_004443987.1:11297569-11324447 GCF_000243295.1 Trichechus manatus latirostris
CAGCACAACTGGACTAAACCAAAGCTAAGAAGTTTCCTCAATACAATCAAATACTTTGAGAGACAGAGTAGCAGAAATGCGGGGTCTGGGGACCATGCTTTCAGGAGACATCTATGTCAATTTGCATAACAAACCTTATTAAGAAAATGTTCTGGATCCTACTTTGGTGAATGGCATCTGGGGTCTTAAAAGCTTGCAAGCGGCCATCTAAGATGCATCTATTGGTCCCAACCACTTGGAGTAAAGGAGAACGAAGAACACCAAAGACACAAGGAAAGTAGTAGCCCAAGAGACAGAATGGGCCACATAAACCAGAGACTTCATCAGCCTGAGACCAGAAGAACTAGATGGTGCCCGGCTACCACCAATGAACGTCCTGACAGGGAACACAACAGAGGGTCCCTGAAGGAGCAGTAGAATGATGGGATGCAGAACTCAAATACTAGTAAGAACACCAGACTTAATGGTCTAAGACTGGAGGTGGCCTGGAAAGCATGGCCCCTGTTCTCTCCATCACCCCAGAACTAAAACAATTTACGAGGCCATCTCTTCAGACAGGGATTCAACTGGACTGTGGGACAAAAAGTGATACTCGTGAAGAATGTGCCTCTTAGACAAGTAGCTAGAAGAGACCAAAGGGGCGGCTTCTGTCCAGAGGTGAGAAGGGAAGGCAGAGAGAGTTAGGAGCTGGTTGAATGTTCAAGGGGAATCAGGAGCAGAGGGGAGGAGTATGCTGTCACAGAATGGGGCGAGTGGTTGGGGTCTCATAACAATGTATGTTAAAAAAAAAAAGAAAATTCTGTATGGGAGACTAACTTGAAATGTAAACTTCATTTAATTACATCAATAAAAAAAAAGGAAAAAAATAAAAATAAAAAAATAGATTAGTACCGGGCATACTTTTGCAATGAATTACTGTTTTCATATAATGTTTTATAAGGAAAAAAATAGTAGCTTGGGAGCAGACATATCTTGTTTTGACAAGGAAGAAAGAAATGTTTTGAAACTATTTTATGGAATTTGAATATGTGTTTTAAAAAGCTACTAAACAAGTGAATATATAACATAAAATTCTCTTTTGAAAACATTGTTAATTTATGCATTCAAAAGGTATTTTTTCTGATATTGATGTCATATTTTGGGGTAGGGCAAAATGGTTGCTTGGGTTTTGATCATCAAATAAGTGAAATATTTGCCTAGGATAAATTATCATAAAAGGTATTCTTATAATTACTTAGAGGCTTATTGAAATTGCTTTTGAATTTGCTATTTTGCATGTCATCAGTTTCAATAGAATATTATCAGTGTTCTCTGAAGCAAGCAATTTTGCCTGTCATTTTAGCACTTCAGTTCATGCATGTTAACTTATCAAATGCTGAGCTAAAAAAACAGTCTTTATACTTTGTTCATTTAGGCTGAGATCTGGACTCCTTGACTTTTTAGATTTTTCTCTCGCATGCCTTGTAACTCAGGTCAGAACTTCCCAGTTTAGTTTTGCCTATTCAGTGATATTTACTAAAAATTGTGCTTCAAGTTAAAGTTG
Organism: Trichechus manatus latirostris; assembly: GCF_000243295.1. Lineage (NCBI taxonomy): Eukaryota > Metazoa > Chordata > Mammalia > Sirenia > Trichechidae > Trichechus > Trichechus manatus. The sequence continues at coordinate 11,299,113 of NW_004443987.1, forward strand.
AATCTCTCTGGAAGGATTTAAATCTTTTCCTTTCACTGTATTATACCTTGAGGAGAGTGTTATTGTGATTAACCCCTACTTTTAGCTGCAGATTCTAGTTAACGATGTAAATTATTTAGTTGAAAACCTAGGCCCCATAACAATGTATTTTTTTCATATCTAGTGAAACTACAGAATCTGAGGCAAAAGTATATTGGGAATTAAGACTTAGGAAATTTATTCAATAGATATGTCTTGAACAGTTACTTCATGTATGGTATATTAATCTAGGTGCTTGGGCAAATACAATTGTTAACCATTAAGGAGTTTAAAACCAAATTAGAAAGATTCAGATAAATTTATAAATGTAATGGAGGCAAAATATAATAAACTCCATGAATTAATACACATAGTGCTTTCTATTAGTTCTTAAAAACAAGGTAAATCATATCCACTTAGGGAGATGTTCCTATTAACAATTGCTGGATAACAACCCACCCCTAAATCTTAGTGGGATAAAACAATAAACATTTAATTATGCTTATGGTAACTGGTCCATCTGCATTCAGTCAGGGCATATTCAAATACTATAAAATAGTTCCAAAACATTTCTTTCTTCCTTGTCAAAACAACTTATGTCTGCTTCCAAGCTAGTGGGGATGACTTCTCTCAGTTCCACAATGACTGGGGTCTCAGCTGGAGTGGCTGAAATGACTGGAGGTTGCTCAAACAACTGGATGTGGCTGGGGTAATTCAATTGGTAATATACATCTGGGGCCTTGGCTCTGACTGTTGACTGGATGTTTTGGTTTTTCTGTATGTTATGTCTGTTGCTGGGGCTATAATGTCTTACATGGCTCCTTAACTCACATGTCCAGCACTTGGAATGCAATGGCTGAAGTAACTAGAACTGGTCAAGTATCTCACTGCACACAGCCCCTCCATGTGGCTGGCTTTGGTTTCTTCATAACGTGGTGATCTTAGGATACTCAAATTTCTTACATTGCATCAGGCTTCTTCCAGAGCTAACAAGCCAAGAATCAGAGTGGAAACTGTTGGTCTCTTAAGCCCTGTGCCTGGAAACTAACACAGTGTTACGTTTATCATAGTATACTAATCAAGGCAGGCACAGAGCCCACCAAAATTCACGGGGAGGCTACATAAAACCCAACTGTCAATGGAAGGAGTACCAGTGTATTTATGGTCATCTTTAACTGCTACAGGAGATCAGAAAATCCCTAAGAGAATAAGTAACGTTTGAAATCTGGTTTAGAGGATGGAGAATATCGGCAGGTAAGATAATGTCATAGGCATTTAAAGTGGTGAGATACACATGAGTACCACAGAGGTAGGAAAGAAAGTGAAGGACATATCAAGAAACAGTAAACTAACAGTTTACAATGTCTATGTAATGAAGTTCAAATGATACACAAATGGTTGAAGACTGCAAAAGTAAGGGTTAATATAATTGGCCCTAAGGTTATGAACTTCCCGGAATAGTACATTATTTGACTTCTTCCTCTGCTCAAATGGCAGTATCTCATTTTTCTACTTATGTAAAATATTTTCCAGATATGTTCTTTTTCCTGGATATCAGTGAGTTATATTAGTTTCAGTTTGAGCTAAAATTACGATTACTAGTCATACAGAGAGCAATTGGACTGAATGAAATACTGCATGTATATTTATTTGAGACATATAAGCTGCCTGCTTCAGTGGAATAGTTCAGACCCTGGCCTAATTGTACGTATGAATAACAATGATTGGATCTCAGTGTGCTTTCTACTTATCTTAGTGTGACAGAAGGGAACTTCTAACATTATTGAGTACAGTTGGTGTTGCTAAATTTGCCACTTAATTAACACTGACCCACAAGGCCAGCATCTAAAGAAATTAGTTTCAAAAGGAAAACAAATATGCATCACATCTCCTTTGGTTTTATTGTAGTTTCTAATATTTGTTTTATTGAGTTGTACCTTCTCTCTGACCCTAGAATCATAAGGGAGGGTCATATATTTGTGGTTCCTAAATGTAGTGAGGAAAATTAAATTAAAAGAAAACAACAACAACAACTGTATATCCAAGGATAAATTTAAGTAAGGTGGTCAGACTGTGAAGATGAATGGTACTCCAGAGTTCAAGAGAGAGAAGAGAATGCAGAGAGATACTGAATCATGAAAGGCATGTTCCACAGTCTGTGCAGTGAAGATCACCAAATAATCAATTTAAACACAACCAAACGAGGTTATCTATTTGTGAACATTCTTTTGTTCAGTAATTAATTCCTAAGACAGCAAAACAAAAACAAAAACCTTAAATTGACTCACTCACATATTGTCAGTTTGTTGGAGTTGGGGAGGGAAGTAGGAGGGTGGGGGAGAGCAGGAGCAAGGGAGAAAGAGGGGAATATTTGCTATGGCCTTGTTTTCTGCATTGGACCAAGACCCTGAACCCTTCCTCAACTTAAGAGGTCATGAAGTGATTGCACTGCTTCATTTTCATGGGACCAACTACAGACTTCAGGGCTTTAACATTTTATTTGTGGGAAATATGACTACTTATTAGTTTCTAAATCCTTCTGCTTTTTCCTCATTTTCTTCCTCCTCAGCCTTATTATCCATCTCTTGTAGGTAAAATATATCTTATCCTAGATTTCCAATTTACTTTCTCCCATGGAAATTTCTGAAGTAATGTTTAAACTGGTAATGTTTACAACTTATATTAAGGCTGCTTGTGATCCTTCCTATAAAGCATTCATATTGTCCTTAGAATTTATGGGTACTGTATAGCAAAGCCCTGGTGGCACAGTGGTTAAGAGTTCGGCTGTTAACCGAAAGGTCGGCAGTTTGAATCCACCAGTCACTCCTTGGAAACCCTATGGGGCAGTTCTGGACGGAAACGGGGTTTAGTGTCTTCATAAAGCCTATAAACAATTGCTTTTCATTAATAAAACCTGGACTTCTGCCAGATTTTAATATCCCAATAAGTAAAATTATTCAGGTTTCATGGAAACACTCAGTACTTCTTACCAATAACTTTTCTTTGAAAGTGATTAAGCACAACAGTTAGAACCATTTTTACTCTAGTAACAAAAATAGAGAATAAAAGTAATGTGAAGTCAGCTACAACCAGTTCCTGCTGAATTTTGAACTGTTCTAGTATTTGCTTAGTTTTCAAATTACATTGACTTTCTCTGGGCAACCTTCAATACTTATATCTCCATTATTCATTTAATCTGATTTCTTAATTCCTAGCTCTTGGGGAAATGTAACTTTTTGCACAAAGGATAAATGACATTAACATGGTTTGTGATTTTTACTTTCACAAATAATAAGATTTAGAAGTAAAGGCAACTATTGGAGCAATGTATACCCCAAACAGTCTATCTTATAAGAAATGGTTTAATATATCTCTAACACATTAGGTTATAATTGTAAAACCCCTTACTTACCCTGACAATTTGGATCAAGAGTTTTCTGGATTGTTATGTGGTATTTAGAATAGTATACTTGTACATGCCTTTACTGCATTAATCAGGATTAAAAAAACCTATCTCCTTAATCCACTAGATGGAAACCAGCAGCTCTTCCATGATAGGTAGACTGTTCATGATGTTCTCTCTAGATTTTATGTATTGAGATATTCATTCAAATATAAAATGTGAAACTACACACCAACCTATATAATTAGCTTGGAAATATTTGGTGATAAAGAGCTTTTAAATAAATTTTGTGATATAGAAGAAAGACATTTTAATATTATATTAATATTATATAAATTGAAATAAAGCATGAAAAAGACCTGAAAATAGTATACCATCCTTATTATTTGGATGTATATTGTTGTTTGTTGTTAGGTGCCATCCAGTTGGTTCTGACTCATAGCGACCATATGTACAACAGAATGAAACACTGCCTGGTCCTGCACCATCTTCACAATCATTGTTATGCTTGAGGCCATTGTTGTAGCCACTGTGTCAATCCATCTCGCTGAGGGTCTTCCTCTTTTTCACTGACCCTCTACTCTACCAAGCATGATGTCCTTCTCCAGGTACTGCAGTTGGTGAAGATCTGACTCTTTGAAACCTAGGAGGCTGTGGCCTCACACTTAGAAACTCAAGATGCCATGGCTCCACCCTTTAAGACCCTAGAGGTCGTGGCCCTACCCTTTGAGGCTGAAGCAGCTCTGGTTCCTGTGTTCCGTATCTCTTCAACTTCTGCTTCTTGGTTCCTTGGCCTCTGTGCTCCTCAGGCCTCAATGCCTACGTCTACCCTGCTGGAGTAAGTGTTCCAAAGCTCTTTAGCTCCATCAGTAAGTGCCTGAAGGCACCCCATTCTGCCAGGAAGCCTCCTGGCAAAGGCACCGAACTCTCTCGCTCCATGGGTCAGCTCCAGTGCTGTCTCACACTGGTCTCCTGGTTCTGCTGCTGCTTCTCGCCATCTGCACCATCTCCAGTGTAACAGCTCTTCTCACTTCCTTCTGAGTCTTCACCAGAATTATCTTTGATGTCCATAGGTCCACCAACAGTCTCTTCAAGGCAATTGAGGCTTTTACGATTAGGCACTTTAGAACTCTTCCAGTCTGTATCCATTCACAGTTTCAAAACTCCTTCCACATTTTAGATATCTATTAGAGCAGCACCCCAGTCTCTTGGTACCAAATTCTGTCTTAGTTATCTAGTGCTGCTATAACAGAAATACCACAAGTGGATGACTTCAACAAAGAGAAATTTATTCTCTCACAGTCTAGATGGTTAGAAGTCCAAATTCAGGGCATCAGCTCTAGGGGAAGGCTTTCTCTCTTTGTCGGCTCTGGAGGAAGGTCCTTTTCATCAATCTTCCCCTGGTCTAGGAGCTTCTCAGTGTAGGGACCTTGGGTCCAAAGGAAGTGCTTTGCTCCTGGCACACTTTCTTGGTGGTATGAGATTCCCTGCATTTGGGCAGTGCTGAAGCTGAGGAGGTAGGGTCGCCACTCAGGGGGACTAAGAGAATGGGGCTGCCCAAATGCGAGGGACCTCATACCACCACAAAAGTGTGCCAGGAGCAAAGCACTTCCTTTAGACCCAAGGTCCCTGCACTGAGAAGCTCCTAGACCAGGGGAAGATTGATGACAAGGACCTTCCTCCAGAGCCGACGGAGAGAGAAAGCCTTGCCCTGGAGCTGGCACCCTGAATTTGAACTTCTAGCCTCCTAGACTGTGAGAGAATAAATTTCTCTTTGTTAAAACCATCCACTTGTGGTATTCTGTTATAGCAGCACTAGATAACTAACACATGGTGTTAGGTATGGGTCTAACTTCAATCTTTTGCAGGTAGAAATCCAGTTGTACCAGCACCATTTATTAAAGAGACTATTCTTTCCTTCATTTGATGGATTTGCAGACTTGTCAAAGATTATTTGACCATAGATTATGTGCTTAACTCTGGGTTTTCAATTCTGTTCCATTGGTCTATATGTCTATCATTATACCAGTACCAGACTGTTTTGATTACTGTAGCTTCATAGTATTCAACAATATATTCCTCTACAGACTTTTCCTCCTTCTCTGTTTCACTTCCCCATCTTTGTTACTATTTCTTCACATTACATTTACAAATAAACTGAGTATAACCCTCCTATGTACAGAGACCTGAACATAAAACTAAGACATCCCTTAAAAGTATTATTGTTATGCAAAATTATAACACCTGAAACTTCCTACCATTAAACACCAAAAAAGGTGTTAAAATTTCTACATGGAGTGTTTGTGTAAAAATGATATCTAAAGCTTTTCAGAATTTAGGGAAGTTCGGGTAGAATCCAAATGCACTAGTTTCCTAGGGCGGCCATAACAAAGTACCACGTACTAGGGTGCTTAAAACAACACAAATTTGTTCTCTTACAATTTTGAAAGCTAGAAATCTGAAATCAAGGTGTTGACAAGGCTGGTTCCTTCTGGGGAGCTCTGAAGGAGAGTCTGTCCCATGCCTCTCTCCTTGCTTCCTGTGGTTATTGGCACTCCTTATGTTCCTTGGTTTGTAGATGATGCATCACTCCAATCTCTGCCTCCATAATCAGATGACATTCTTCCCTGTGTATCTGTCTGTGTTTCTATTTTCTCTTCTTATAAGGACACCAATTATATTGGATAAGGGCCAAACCTAATCAAGTATGATTTCATCTTAACTTGATTATATCTGCAAAAACCCTGATTTTAAATAAGATCCCATTCACAGATACCAGGGATTAGGACTTCAACATATCTTTTCAAGGTATACAATTAAAACCACAATACCAAATAATAGGTAATTTTAGATATCTTCTTTTGCTTTTTTCTCTATCTCATGAGAAAACAACCTTCCTCCTTTGTAAAACTAACTCTCTCCACTTGTGACCTTGAGCTCGTCTGCAGCCAAGTTCCCTGGTAATTCAATCTAAAAATTACCTGTTTTCATCCTTGCATCTTTAGGCATTAACTCTCTCTTCTAGTTTTCTCTGCTTACGAGGATCAGTTCTCTCTTATCCTAAAACAATCCGGAATTATCATTCTAATATGTTCCTTCCTTTCGTTGCAAAAACTGATAACAGCATTTTGTGCGCAGTTTCTACTTCTTTACCACTTTTTAATCTCTTGTAATCTGACTTCTTTATACCACCAATATCTCTTTAAAACAATTTTACCCAAAGGAAGTTAATATCTTTGTTCAAGTGTTTTCTGGCTTTTTTAACCGTCCCTTCATTAGTCTCTCTCCTCTCTGAGCTTCTTTTCCAAAATTTCAGATTTTTTCTTCTCTAGTTCTTTTGCTGGCTCCTTTTTCACTTCATACTATGGAATTAAATTAAATTAAACAAATATTTAGTGTGGTAAGCACTCAGGATAAAAAGATAAGATGTAATCAACAAAATGACAAATGAATAACTGGACTAAGAAAAAAGTGGGAAGAATCATATAATGAACTAGCAGTGAAAGTGGGAATATCACCACTGACCTAACAGAAATAAAATATATATATAAGAGAATCCTAGGAACGGTTTTACACCAACAAGTTAGATAACCTAGATGAAATGGACAAATTCCTACAAATGCACAAATGACCAAAACTAACCAAAAAGAAATAAAAAATCTGAACAGACTTAACAAATAGGGAAATTGGATCAGTAATAAAAACTTCTCAACAAAGAAAGTTAAGAACAACATGGCTTCACTGTTGAATTCTACCAGACATTGAAAGAATTAACATCAATCCTTCTCAAACTCTTCCAAAAAATAGAAGAAGGGAACACTTCCTAATTCATTCTTTGAGTCCAGCATTATGCTGGCATCAAAGCTACAGAAAAACATCACACACACACACAAAAAACTACAGACCAGTATCTCTTACAAATATAAATGAAAAAATCATCAATAAAATACTAACAAATTGAATCCAACAGCATATTAAAAAGATTATACACCATGACCAAGTGGAATTTATCCCAGGAATGCAAAGGTAGTTCAACATAAGAAAATAAATCAATATGATACACAACATTAACAGAACAAAGGAAAAAAATGCATGATGCCAAAAAGGATTTGATAAAATCCAACACACTTTCATGATAAGAAACAGTAAAAAAACAATGACTGGAAGGGAACTTCCTCAACCTGATAAAGGGCATTTATGAAAAACCCACAGCTAACGTTGTACTCAGGGGTGAAAACTGAAAGCATTTCCCCTAAAATCGTATGCCTGCTTTCACCACTGCCGTTCAACATTGTAGTGGATGTTCTAGTCAGAGAATTTAGGTGAAAAAGAAATAAAAGGCATCCAAATATAAAAGGAAGAAGTAAAACTTTCTCTATACATAGATGACATGAACCGATACATAAAAAAATCCAAAAGAATCCACAAAAAACTATCAAAGCTAATAATGAAAGTCAGAAAAGTTGCCACATACAAAACAACACACAAAAATCAACTGTATTTATCTAGCCAAACAACTAGCAATCTGAAATGGAAATTAAGAAAAAACATCATTTACAATAGCATCCAAAAGAATAAAATACTAAGGAATAAATTTACACAATGAGCTAAAAGACTTGTTAGCAGTAAACTAAAAAATACTACTGAAAGAAATTAAAGAAGATCTAAATAAGTGGAAACATGTCCCATGTCCATCTATTGAAAGACAATATTAAGATAACTATACTCCCCAAAGTGATCTACAGATTCAAAGCAATCCCTATCAAAATCATAACTGCTTTTTTGAAGAAATGGAAGAGTTAGTCATCAAACACATATGGAATTGCAAGGGGCCTCAAATAGCCAAGGCAATCTTGAAAAAGAACAAAATAGAGGACTCATACTTCCTGATTTCAAAACACACTATAAAGCTATAGTAATGAAAACAGTCTGCTACTAGCAGAATGATAGACATATAGACCAGAGAAATAGAATTGAGAGTCCAAAAATAAACCTATACATGTATGGTCAACTGATTTTCAACAAGGGTGCCAAGATCTTTTAATGAGAAAAAATACTTTTGTCAACAAATGGTAGTAGGACAGCTGAATTTCTATAAGCAAAGGAATGAATTTGGAATCCTACCTTACACCATATACAAAAGTGTATTCAAAATGGAACGAAAGCCTAAATTTAAAAGGTAAACTATAAAACTCTTAGAAGAAAACCTAGGGGCAAATTTTTTTGACCTTGAGTTTGACAATGGATTCTTAAATATGACTCTAAAATTACAAGCAACAAAAGAAATAATAGATAAATTGGACCTCAGGGAAATCTAAAACTTGTGTGTAGCAGTGAACACTGTAAAGAAAGTGAAAAGACAAACCACAGAATGGGAGAAAATATCTACAAATCATCCTCTAAGGGTCCATTATCCAGAATATATAATGAACTCTTGCAACATAATAACAAAAACACTTTCAACCCAAATAAAAAATGGGCAAAGGACAGAATAGACATTTAGCCAAAGAAATACCAATGGCCAAAAAGTAAATGAAAAGATGATCAACATCATTAGTTGTTGTCCTTAGATGCCATCAAGTCCTCCCCCATGTGTGCAGAATAGAACTCATCTATAGGATTTTCAAGGCTATAACCTTTCAGAAGCAGATCTCCAGGCCTGTCTTCCAAGGAGCCTTTGGGTGGGTTCAAACTGCCAACCTTCCGGCTAGTAGTTGAACACTTAACCACTTGCACCACCCAGGGACTCCTAGTTAATCATTAGGGACATGTAAATCAAAACCAACATGAGATACCACTTCACTCTCACTAGGATGGTTATAACAATAAATGGAAAATAAGTATTAGCAAGGATGTGGAGGAACTTGAACCCTCATATATTGCTGATGGGAATGTAAAATGGTACAGGTGGTTGTAGAAAACAGTTTGGCTGTTCCTCAAAAAGTTAAATATAGAACTATCATATGACCCAGAAACTCAACTCCCAGGAATATACCCAAAAGAATTGTAGTCAGGTACTCGAAAAAATACTTGTACATGAATGTTCATAGTGGCATTATTCATAATAACCAAAAGATAGAAACAACCGAGTGGAAATCAACTGATGAATGAATAAACAATTTGTAGTATATGCATACAATGGAACAGTATTCAGCCATAAAAAGGGAATGAAGTACTGATATATGCTACAATGTGGTGAACTTCAAAAAACATTATGCTAAGTGAAAGAAGCCAGATACAAAAGGTCATATATTGTATGATTCCATTTATATAAAATATTCAGGGTAGGTAAATCCATAGAAACAGAAAGCAGATTGGTGCTTGCCAGGGGCTAGGGTAGGGGGGAAATGGGAAGTGACCGATTAATGGGCATAAGGTTTATTTTGGGGTGATAAAAATGTTTTAGAACTACATAGGTGTGGTGGCTGCACAACACTGTAAATATACTAAAAGCAACTGAATTCTTCACTTTAAAATAGTTAATTTTATGTTGCATGAATGTCACCTGAATTTAAAAAAAAAAAAAAGATCAGATGTAAACTCTGCACTGAAGGAACTCACCCACCCAAGAATAAAACACAGTGTCTCTTCTTAAGAATAGCTCTTTATTATAGATAGTAATGTATTTATTGTTATAAGAATGGACTTTGGAGACAGAAATATCTATATAGCTTCACAGCTCCACCATTGACAAATTGTATGAACTTATGCAAGTGATTTAATCTTTCTGAGCCTCAATTCCTCCATCTGTAGCTTTAAATAATATTTACCTAGAATGGTTATTGTCAAGATTAAATGAGATAACATATGAACAGTGGCATATAGTAGATCACCAATAAATGGAACTTCTCTGAAATAATTTCATGCTTTTACCTATTAAAGAACCTCGTCATCACTAGAATTACCACTAGTCAAAAACCAACTTTTCCCATTGACTATCCTGTTTCCATTAATGTTACTATGATTACCCCTCTCTTCTAAGTTTATGACCTCAGAATAAACTTTGATTGCTCCCTCTTCCTCATATGCTGCCCCATTGCCTATAATCAATTATCAGGGACTATTTTGGGGGTTTTAATTTTTTGTTATTATAAAATACGCATAAATTTACTATTGCAATCATTCTAAAATGTACAATTCAGTGGCTTTCAGTACGTTCACAATGTTGTCCAACCATTACCACTCCCTAGTTCCAGAAATTTTTCATCATCTCAAATGGAAACTCTGTACTAGTTAAGCAGTCCCTCTCCATCCCCCTACCAAACCTCAGTCCGGCAACCACTATTTCGCTTTCTGTCTCTATGAATTTGCCTGTTCTGCATTTCATATAAATGAAATCTCACAATACCTGGCCTTTTGCATCTGGCTTCTTTCACATAGCGATCTCTACCCATGTGCACACAGGTTGTACCTCTAAATCGCAAGCAGTCATGAAACTTCTAGGATGAGGACTCTACTGTCTGATTCAAGTGGGTCATACACACAAGACACGCAGAGTTGGCAATTGAAAGCTGTTCTTATGATTTATAGAAGGTAAATAGTAAACAAGAGGAACAGATTACTTACAGAAAGGGAAGAGTAAGCAAGAACAGATTTGAGGTGAACAGGTCCCTTACACCCGTACGAGTACCTCGCTTAGAGCTGTAAGGCTATGTATAAAAGTGGACCTGTTCACCCTTCCCAAATTACCCATGTCCATTTCTGTGTCACTGGGTGGGCACGTTGTGTACCAAGTGTTGGCAGGTGTGTCTCTCCCCTCTCAGCAGATGTTTCCTCAACTAACATCAAGTGCAGCATGGTTGTGTTTATTCTGTCTCCTTCTCTCTGTCTCTCTCTCTGGCTTTTCTTGGCCAAGTAAGGACCCCTGTGCTTGCTGGTCCAGCTTTCAACCAGCGGCTTTGGGACAACCCTTGGCCACTGCCAGGGTTAGGCCAGAATTACAAGAGCTCTCGAGCAAACCCGTTTTATAGCAACCCCCGTATCGTGTATGCCCAAGCCTCTGCTCCATTGGGGGCCTTCTGCCTGGAGGTACCCAGCTCCATTGGGACATCCTGCCTGGAGGTGTCCATCTCCACTCCGATATCGAGCTGACTCTGCCCACTCCCACCTTCTGCCTCATGGGTTGACTCTGTTGACTGCTGCTGTCTGCTAATCTCAAGGTTCACATCCCTCGATGCCATTTCTCTGCCTCTGGGTTCTGATGTGCTTGCCACACTTTCTCCCATCCTCAGTGTTACCAACTCAGTGTTACAGCCCTCAACCTGTATTACAGCTCTTCTAGGAGGTTCTCAGTGCAGAACCCCATCTCGGACTCACTCTCCTCCTGGCTCCCTTGATCAGGAAGCCCCATCTAGCCTCACATTCTAGGAATTTTATCAGTCGTTGAGAGGGGCCTCCAGTCAATGCTGGTAAAAGTCAGACTAGGGGAGGGGGAGACAATCTGGGTAAAGGTCAACTACCGAGATCCCCTACCTAGCCAATCCGTGTAAAGACGGATAGCAAACCAACTAATCCCTTGAAAGCCATTTATGTGGATAGCAAACCTAACAATCCTTGCAAGTCACTTATGTGATACCAAACTGAGCAATCTTTTAGTAAATTGCAGCCCAACCGATTATTTTCGGGAAATTACAAACCCACGGCCAGAAAGGCCAAATAAAAGAAACTCACTGCACCACACTTAGCGTAAATGAATGGGGACTACCCATTATGCATATATTGGTATGTTCAATGATGTTCCATAAGCCTCTTAGGCTCTGTTTGGTTTTCTTCGTTCTGTATTTTTCTGTTCTTCAGACTGGATTTCATTTGCTCAGACGCTAACCAAAAGGTAGCAGTTCAAATCCACCAGTAGCTCCTTGGAAACCCTATGGGGCAGTTCTACTCTGTCCTATAGGGTTGCTATGAGTCAGAATCAACTTGTCGCAAGGGATTTGGGTATCTTCAGATTCATTGATTCTGTCTTCTGCCTACTCAGTTCTACTGAACTCCTCTAGTGATGTTTTCATTTCAGTTACTGTACTTTTCAGCTCCATAGTTTTTATTTGGTTCCTTTCTATAATTTCTATATCTTTATTGATATTTTCTATTTTTGGAGACATCAGTCTCCTTGTTTCCTCTAGTTCTTTGTCCGTTGTTTCCTTTAGTACTTTGAGCATATTTAAGACAGTTGATCTGAAGTTTTTGTCTAGTTAAGTCCAATGTCTGTGCTTCCTCAAGGACAGTTTCTGTTACTTATCTTTTCCTGTGAACGGGCCATACTTTGTTTCTTTTCATGGTTCATAATGTTTTGTTGAAAACTAGACATTTTGCATAGTATGATGTGCAAAAGATGAAGGAGAAGAAAAACTAAGAGGAGGAAAAGGAGAAGGAGAATGAGAAGAAGAAAGAAAAAAAAAGCTTAAGAATAAAAAGAAAAAAAAATCTCTCCAGGTCTTTGAAGATTGGCTCTGTATTGGGTCTTGATTATAATGTGTCTCAGCATGGTCTCCTTGGGTTTATCCTACTTCAGATTTGTTGAGCTTCTTATATGTGAATATTCATGTATTTCATCAAATTTGGAAAGTTTTCAGCCATTTTTTCTTCAAACATTTTTCTTTCTCTTCTCTTTCTGGGTCTCCCATAGGAGCATTACACTTTTTCCCCCAACAATTGTAAGAACAAGTCAAAATGCTGCATCTTTAGCTCTTAGTTTGTCCAAATTTATAATTCGTTAAAGAAATTTTACTACTCTTTAAAGAGATTTACCTATAGAGATATAAGCCTTAGCCTAAATAATACTGAATCTTCTCTAACTCCAAATGATTCCCCTTTTCTTACGCTGAGGTAGAATCTATGCCTGAGAAATTACTTCACTTAATCCTTAGGAATACCATAACAACTCTTAGAAATTCATTTTATGGTACAGTAACTCCTTTAGGGGAAACTGGATAAAGGGTACATGGGATCTCTATGTATTATTTCTTACAAATGCATGTTAGCCTATAATTATCTCAAAATAAAAAAGTTGTTGTTTTTTTAATAAAATGTTCTTTTTAGAATATCTCATTTTTGCTCTTCTCCTGCAAGAGACTTCTGGATAGCTCTCATGAGGAAAATTAAAAAAGAAAAGAAAAGAAAAAATATTTAAAATGTAAAGCTAAGTAATTGTTATATAGCCCATATGCAGAAACTTTTCTCTTCTTCCACATTACATGAATTTATTAGAATGCAGGTTGATCCAGAAAGAGCAAATTACTTTTATCCTGAAATGTGACTAATAAATTATCAAAATAATGGTTCATTTCATTTTAAATGCTGCTCTATTGTTGATTTTGCATTTTCTTGACTGTATTTTGAAATTCAGCATTTTGAGAAAACTGTTTTTAATACATGTAGTTGGAAAACACACTCAGCTTTTAAAATTATTATTGTTAAAATGTGTTTTAACATGTCTGATTCATTTCTCAAGATCAAATCTATGATGAATTCTTTCTAAAGTTAATTTTCAATTAAATAAGGAAGTGACTCCTGGAAAGAGGAAGATTTTCAGGGCAGCTGCTGTAGGTTAACTGATCAACTGTTCTGCTCTTTGAAAAGTCCAGCAGTATCATTCGTGTAGTAGTGCAAACTAAATGTGAGGCAGACAATAAGCTTCAAAATGCCGTCACCACACTGATTGCTGTTAACTCACTTGTAATGCTTCTTAGGAGTAAGGTTTCAATTCATCATAGAACACAGAGCGGACATCTTCTCTTTTGCAATCCTGAACTAGATATTATACCCAGTAGACTGGATTCAGTAACTCATGGCATCTATGTAGTCTAAGTCTTAAAAAGGTACTGGACTACCAGTCAATATCTGAGTAGTCTCCAACACCTTTGCAAATCATTTCCTCAGGGATTTAATTCAATACCCCGCACTTTACTTGCTTTTAGTGAAAACCAATGATTCTGACCCCATGAGCTTCATGGTTGTTCCTGTTACTCTCATATCCACTCCAGGTAGACAAAAGGCTGTCATCAAGTAAGGCGAGGAGAACTGAGAGGATGGTGGAATGCAAGGGAGGGCTCTGAAGAAGGGAGATGCTTACCCTTACTCTCAATATCCAAAAGGCAAACAGTGGAAACAAGTTCCTTCATTATTTCCTGTTCAATTGCTATACATCAGAGAGAAAAAAATGCAAGTTTTCAGACTTCCTATATTTCATTAGAAGTCCTTTCTCTTTATAAATATTTTTGTTCTACCTACAGAGATTGTTCTGGAGGTTTATAATCATATTTTGTAATCATGTTTTTTCCTATTCCTTTTTTTGATCTTCTTAGAAGCTAGTTCAATCTATTTGATGTGGCAATTTTTTTCCTTGAAAAAGAATATCCTTTTTCACTTATAAAATGGTACTGTACTTCTGCAAGAGGAAGGAGAAAGCTGTAGCAATTTAAATTGCTATTATCTAGAAAAAATAACCTGGTTTTCAAATGTATTTACCAGATATTTAAAAAGTACATCAGGCAATTGCAAGTTCATGTGCCACCCTGGGAAGATGGGACCTCCTGATAGATTTATTGTTAATCTAAATTGTTTGTAGCCAGTGGAATTTAATTTTCCCTAAGAGTGTATTTGCCAGAGTTATCTCTAGCTGTAACAGTTTTCCTCTTAAAACTGATTTTCTAGCAATTTTATGCTGAGTTAATAAAATGGTCATATTGCTTCCTATTACATATGGTCATTATAAAGCTGCTTAGGATACATTTTAGGAGGAACTGTTATGAAATCATCAATAATTATAAATTCTCCTTTTAAATTCAGGATGGAGTTACCTTTTGGTTACCAGGTAAGACTGTTTTGACACTCTTAGAACAGAGCAGTAAAATATAGTGAAGGACTGAGAGGACAAATGCTATTGATCAGTTTTGGAGAAAACTGCTTTGCTGCTGTCTTGCATAGAAATATCACTCCTCTAACCATAAGACTGATATGGAGAAAAAAATTGTAAGTGAATCTACACTTGTTGAAAAAATGAAAATTTCAGCTGGTGTGTTTATGGGATATCAGCTCACTAGTTTATTTTTTTTAAATTAGTTACCTGAATTATTGTTATATCCCCATATGCTCAGCCTGAATTAGTTTACTGCATCACAACAAGAGTCTAATATAGGATTATATATAACACTCCATATTCAAGTATCAATCTTATCCAGAATATATAAAAACTCCTACTAACCAATAATAAAAAAGACATATCACTCAATTTAAAACAAGCTAAAGATTTGGACAGTTTAATAAAGTAAATATACAAATGGGAAAAAAAAAACACATAAAAAGATGATTAACATCATTATTCACTAGGGAAATGAGAGTTAAAATCATAATGAGGCACCACTAACTATGCACCAGCATGGCTAAAATTGTCTCTCAGTCTGTCTGTCTATCTATTTAACAATACCAAATTGGTGAGGAAGTGAAAAAATTAGAACTCTCATACACTGCTGGCTGGAATATAAAATGGTACAACTTTGGAAAACTGGAAGTTTCGTGTGAAGTTAAATATATGTACCCTAAGATCCAACTATTCCACTCCCTGTATTTTACCCAAGAACAATGAAAGCATCTACACACAAAAAATTTCTATAGGAAAGTTTATAGCAGCCTTGTTCATAATAGCTAAAACCTAAAAATAACCAATATTCATTAACAGGAAAATGGATAAACAAATTTTAGTAACAAAAAGAAACTATTGAGAAAAATTCAGCAATAGAGATGAATCTCAAAAATATTGTGTTGAGCAAAGGAAGCCAGACACAAAAAAAATACATGCTATGTAATTCCATCTGTTTGATCGGCCTAGAGCATCAAAATTAATCTATTATGATCAAAAGCAGAAAGTGACTGTCTTGGGGATATTGTGGTGATGGGTTGGAGAGGGGCATGAGGGAAGTTTAGGGCAATGAAAATGTTCTACATCTTGTTTTTGTTAACGGTTACATGGATATATACAATAATCAAAACTTATTAAACCTGAACAATTAAGATATGCAGATTTCATTGCACATCAAATATTCCTCATTAAAAATAGACATGTTGAAATATAAAATAAAATAAAAATTAAATAAAATGATTGTTCTCAATAGATGAAATTATTTTCATTCTTTTAAAATCAACAATCATTACTAATAATAGATACAATTTTTACAGTTTATTGATATACGATTCACATACCATAAAATTTGAAGTGTACAATTGAATGTTTTTCTAGTATATTCACAGAGTAGTGCATTATCATCACAATCATATTTAGAATATTTTCATTTCCTCAAAAAGAAACACTTCACCACTTAGTGATCACCTCCCCAAACTCTTATGGCCCCCGAGCCTACGCAACCACTAATCTACTATCTGTCTCTGTAGATTTGCCTATTCAGGAAATTTCATATAAATACAATGTTACAATATGTGATTTTATTATGTCTGGCTTCTTTCACTTAGAATAACGCTTTCAAGGTTCATCCAGGGGGTAGCATGTATCTTCATTCCTTTTTATGGCCAAATAATATTGCATTGCATTATGAAGAATGGGAATCCCAGAACACTTAATTGTGCTTGTGTCATGGTTTGAATCATGTCCCCCAAAAAATGTGTGTATCAATTTGGTTGGGCCATGATTCCCAGAATTGTGTGGTTGGCCTCCATTTTGTGATTGTAATTTTATGTTAAAGAGGATCAGGGTGGGATTGTAACACCACCCTTACCCAGGTCACATCCCTGATCCAATGTAAAGGGAGTTTCCCTGGGGTGTGGCCTGCACCACCTTGAGAGTTGCGGACCTAATACCATCAAGAAAGCAATGCTGTGAGCAGAGCGCCGCCTTTGGATTGGGGTCCCTGCACAGAGAAGCTCCTAGTCCAGGAGAACACCGAAGAGAAGAAGGCCGACAGAGAGAAAAAGCCTTCCCCTGGAGCTGACACCTTGAATTTGGACTTTTAGCCTACTTTACTGTGAAGAAATAAATTTCTCTTTGTTAAAGCCATCCACTTGTGGTATTTCTGTTGTAGCAGAACTAGATGACTAAGACAGCTTGTGAGGAACCTGTACATCAATGAAGAGGCAGTTGTTCGAATAGAACAAGGGGATGCTGCGTGGTTTAAAGTCAGGAAAGGTGTGTCTCAGGGTTGTATCTTTTCATCATGCTTGTTCAGTCTGTATGCTGAGCAAATAATCTGAGAAGCTGGACTATATGAAGAAGAATGGGGCATCAGGATTGGAGGAATACTCATTAACAACCTGCATTATGCAGATGACACAACCTTGCTTGCTGAAAGTGAAGAGGACTTGAAGCACTTACTGGTGAAGATAAAGACCACAGCCTTTAGTATGGATTACACCTCAACATAAAGAAAACAGAAATCCTCACAACTGGACCAATAAGCAACATCATGATAAATTGAGAAAAGATCAAAGTTGTCAAGGATTTCATTTTACTTGGATTCACAATCAACACCCATGGAAGCAGCAGTCAAGAAATCAAAAGATGCATTGTATTGGGCAAATCAG
This sequence comes from Trichechus manatus latirostris, assembly GCF_000243295.1. Classification (NCBI taxonomy): domain Eukaryota; kingdom Metazoa; phylum Chordata; class Mammalia; order Sirenia; family Trichechidae; genus Trichechus; species Trichechus manatus. Next base: position 11,317,063 of record NW_004443987.1, read on the forward strand.
CTGCAAAAGATCTCTTTAAAGTGTTAAAAAGCAGACACGTCACCTTGAAGAGTAAGGTGCGCCTGACCCAATCCATGGTGTTTTCAATAGCCTCATATGCATGTGAAAGCTGGACAATGAATAAGGAAGACCGAAAAAGAATCGCTGCCTTTGAATTGTCGTGTTGGCAAAGAGTATTGAATATACCATGGACTGCTGAAAGAACGAACAAATCTGTCTTGAAAGAAGTACATCTCAGGGATGGTGAGACTTCGTCTCACATACTCTGTACATGTTATCAGGAGGGATCAGTCCCTGGAGAAGGACATCGTGCCTGGGAAAAGTAGAGGGTCAGCAAAAAAGAGGAAGACCTTCAACGAGATGGATTGACACAGTGGCTGCAACAATGGGCTCAAGCATAACAATGATTGTGAGGATGGCGCAGGACTGGGCAGTGTTTCCTTCTGTTGTACATAGGGTTGCTATAAATTGGAATCAACTCAACGGTACCTAACAACAACAACAACATCTGTTTTAATAAAATTTCATCCATCTTTGCACATGCATATTTGTAAATGTGCATTCAAGGAAGAAATATCTCATGAAGCATACCAACAAGGTTGTTTTTATACCTGTATAATCTAAATATAAAGCAATTAAACTTCACCAAAGATGGATTTATTTTTAAAATTTATTTTATTTTATTTAAATTTTTAAATTTAAATTAAATTCGTAAATTTATTTTAAAAATAAATTTATTTAAATAAATTTATTTTAAAAATAAATTTATTTAAATAAATTTATTTTAAAAATGCTACAGTGAAACCTGTAAAAGTGGGAACTCCACAGGACTGCCTTGTTTTTCTGGGTCTCACAAGTTTTCCACTTTTGATAGAATGCAGTCTTACCAATTTTCTATCACTCATTTTAGTGGAAAATATTTTAGTTTTCCTTCTCTGACAGGTTTCTGCCTTACACAGGTTTCGGCTTTACAGGTTTTATTGTGTAAGGAGAAAATCAATGTGTTGAGGTCAGTTATTACTCAGTAAAATTACACAGCAAAACTTAGTTTCTTTCAAAATTAATCATAAGGAACATGAATGTTAATTGTGTTAAATGTACCTAATTGTAACATTAGTACACTCATTCTTAAGTAAGGGACATAGTAACACAATGTTGAGAAGACTGAAATAATTTTTAAAATTTAAGTTAAATGAAAACTACTTCATTATTTTCCTTAAACATCAACTAACTTTAGCAAAGGACTGATAGGTGAAAGAATTTAGAAATAGGTATAGAAATCAGAAAACAATCCCTATTCAATGTCATATAATTAATTCATCCCTTATAATAGACTTAATGTTTTCCTAAATGATGTATGTGTCATATGTCAAATGCCAAAATGTGTAAAAGCCACATTTTAAAAATAAAATAATCTCTTCTTACATTAAATACTAGGTCTCTGTTAACTCATTTCTAGTCATTGCCTAGAACATCAGTCCATAACTTATCAGGTCTAATATTCTTGTTATAAAGTAGGTCTAAATAAATAAAGTAAAATTAATAATATCCTCTAAATTATTTTTCTATGTTTCTGCTGAACATTTACTTTGAATATAAAGGTTATCCATTTTCAAGAAATCAATTTTTGACATATTTATTTAAAAAAATGAATCTGTCAACAGGATGAATTGAATTATTAATTCTTAAGTTCTCTAAAGAGTCCCTGGGTGGTGCAAATGTTAACATGGTCGGTTGCCAACTAAAGGTTGGCAGATCGAGTCCACTCACAGGCACCTCAGAAAAAAGGTCTGGAGATCTACTTCCAAAAAATCAGCCACTGAAAACCCTATGGAGAACAGTTCTACTCTGACACACATGCGTTCGCCATGAGTCAGAATTGACTTGATGGCAACTGGTTTTTTGGTTAAGTTCTCTAAAGACCAGTATGGGGCAGCATGGCCCAGGACCAGATACTCTGCCACAAAAATTCTAGATTCTTTTTTTTCTTTTGCTAAACTTTATTTACTTTGTTGTTGCTGTTGAGAATATACGCAGTAAAACATACACCAAATCAACAGTTTTTACATGTACAATTTAGTGACATTGATTACATTCTTCAAGTTGTGCAACCATTCTCACTCTCCTTTTCTGAGTTGTTCCTCTCTCATTAACATAAACTCACTGCCCCCGAAGGTTCCTATCTAATCTTTCAAGTTGCTATTGTCACTTTCATCTCATATAGATAGTTCTTAAAAGAGCATAATGCTCAAGGCAAATCTTTTTCACTAGTTAAGCTAAACTTATTATTCTGCTTTAAGATGACTTCAGGGATATTTTTGGTTTAAGGTTTAAAGATGCTCTCAAGGCAGTAGTTTCAGGGGTTCATCCACCCTTCATGGCTCCAGAAAGTCTAGAGTCCATGAAAATTGGAAATTCTTTTCTGCATTTCCCCCCTTTTGATCAGGATTCTTCTATGGCATCTTTGATCAGAATGTTAAGTAATGGTAGCCAAGCACCATCCCGTTCTTCTGGTCTCATGTCAAAGGAGGCAGTTGTTCATGGAGGCAATTAGCCACACATTCCATATCCTTCTCCTATTCCTGACTCTTCTTCTTCCTCTGTTGCTCCAGGTGAATAAAGACCAATTGTTGTGCCTTGAATGGCTGCTTGCAAGCTTTTATGACCCCAGGAGTTCTGCAACGAACTAGGAGATAGAACACATGCACTAAACACCTTATTAGGCCGATTAGCTGGGGTGTCCCATGAAACCATGGTTTTATAAAATGTAATTTTTGTTGCTGGGGGTAAGAGAGACCTCCAATAGGCCATTGGGGGCAAAGCAAAACTAAAATACTAAAAAAGATCAGTATGTAAATTGGGAAATGAATAATTCTTTTTGAACTGTTTTAAGATCCATGTATTGTTCAAGGGGGAATATAATAATTTACTGAAGATGTTGCTAAGTATGCAGGGTCAAATTTTAACAGAAACTGTGGAAAAAATAAAACTAGACTGTATAACTTGTAAATCAGCAGAGGTAGAAAATGGAATTAACAAACACAACACAAAGCTTAGAAGGCAAAAAATAAGAAAAAAGGGACATAGAAAAAGCAGGACACATACAAAGTAAAAGTAAGATGGTAGAAACAAGTCTCATATAAAAGTAATCATAGCAAAGTTAAATGAACTAAACACACAAGTTAAAAGATAGAGTCGATCAGAATGCTTAACAAAATCCCAGCTATACTCAAAGTGTAAGGACATGATAAGGATGAAAGTAAAAGGATGAAAGAAGATAGGCTAGTCAAATACTATCCAAAAGAAAGTTATACTCATATCAAACAATTAAGCAACCTTAGTATAAAATCGGCGATAGAGAAGGTCACCACAAATCATAAAAGATTCAAAACACAAGGAAATTATAACTATAAACTTGTATCCTCCTAATAACATATCCTCAAATTATATGAAGCAAAAATTATTACAATTGCTAGGAGATATTGCCAATTCCACCAAGATAGTGGGACAGTCATTACAACTCTCAAAAGAATTGGAACAAATATACTATATTTGAAAAACAAAACAAGCATGATTTACTAGACGTATACAAAACTGCAGCAATCAATGAGAAAACACATATTGAACATTAATGAAAACAGACCATGTACTACACCACAAAATAAGTCTTATTTTTAAAGTATTATGTTTCATTGTAAGCAGTTTTCAAGAATTGTATAAGCCTCATACCTGTTGCCATCGAGTCGGTTCTGACTCATAGTGACCCTGTAGGACAGAGAAGAACCACCCCAGAATGTTTCCAAGGAGAACCTGGTGGATTCGAACTGCCAGCCTTTGGTTAGCAGCCGTAGCTCTTAACCACTACACCACCAGGGTTTCCATAAGCCTCACAGAGATGACAAAAGGGAACTAGGCAGGGTAAGAATTCCTATCATACTAGAAAATAACCTGGTATTGTTTAAAAGTCTTTTTTTTCCCCCAAGAGAGCTGAAATCTTTACTTATGGTGAATATTAACGAGTAAAACTTGTGAGTCACTCTGAACTTTCATTTCAAACTCGAATTCAAAGTTATAAAATATAGGACACATACCTTTTTCTCCTATAAGATTCTGTATCCTCTATAATCCGTTGACTTGTCAGTGTGGCACATTGATTCAACATTTTCACTATGAAATCAGATATTTCTCACTATCCTAATCACAGAAGATAAAAGACTACAATGAATCTCCAAAATGTCAGTTAAGAGAGCCAGTCCATTTTTAGACAACTGATTTACAAACCAACAAATCACTTCAAGGTTAAGATGTGACATTTAGTAAGTATTGGTAAATAGCCTTAAGTGTAATTCACCTTTTATTCTCTTTAATGTTACATATTTTAAAAAGTGATAAATCTCATTAAACTTTAACAGTATGTTCTATTATAATAAATTACATAGAGTATATTTATTTTCCATGGTAATTACTTGAAACACATAGCCATACCATTTATAAACTGCTAAATTAGCACATCTACATTAAAAGAAAAGAGTTTCTCTGGAGGATTTTTTTTTCTTTGAGCATCAACAGAAATGCTTACTCTTATATTCAAAAATTATTAATTGAGAATTTTGTAACCAATGGCTTAAGGTCATTATTGGAGTTTAGATATGTAATTAGCTATATAATACTTAAGACAAAGAAGGAATTTGCAAGGTAAAATTTTTCTTTTTCTTTTGAAGCCCTAAGTGATTGTATTCGCTTCCTCCTGACTGGAAAAGATTAAACGGCATAATAACCTAAGTATGGTTTATAAGGCTATTTATAGGACAATTGCAGTTATGAGTAATATAATTATTATAACTGTACACTATTTATAAGAGATTAATGCTGTTTTTTTACATTATAAAACAATTCGTTCATTCTTTTTTTTTATAATTCTTTTTCTTCTTCCCCCCTTTTTTATTGTCGTAGTTTAAGTGAAAGTTTACATTTCAAGTTAGTCTCTCATACAGAAATTTATACATAGTTATGTGACCCTAATTCCTCTCCCTATACTGTGACAGCACACTCTTCCTTTACACCCCTGATTTCCCATGTCCATTCAACCAGCTCCTAAAACTCTCTACCTTCTCATCATACCTCTGGACAGAAGAAGCCAATGTAGTCTCATGTATCTATTGAGCTAAGAAGCACACTCTTCGAGAGTATTATTTTATGTCCCACAGCCCAGTCCAATCTTTGTCTGAAGAGTTGGCCTCAGGAATTCTTTCAGTTCTAGGTTGACAGAGAGTCCAGGGGCCATGCTTTCTGGGGTTCCTCCAGTATCAGTCAGACCATTAAGTCTGGTGTTTTCATTAGAATTTGAGTTCTGCACCCCGCCCTTCTGCTCCATCAGGGACTCTTTGTTGTGTTCCCTGTCAGGGCGGTCATTCGTGGTAGCTGGGCATCATCTAGTTCTTCTGGTCTCAGGCTGATGAAGTCTGGTTAATGTGGCCCTTTCTGTCTCTTGTGCTAATACATTCCTTGTGTCTTTGGTGTCCTTCATACTCTTACTCCAGGTGGTTGGGACCAATTGATTTATCTTAGATGGCCACTTGCTAGCTTTTAAGACCCCAGATGCCACTCACCAGAGTAGGATGCAGAACATTTTCTTAATAAACTTTGTTATGACAATTGACCTAGATGTCCCCTGAAAGCATGGTCCCCAGACCCCTGCCCCTGCTATTCTGTCCCTTGAAGTGTTTGATTGTTTTCAGAAAACTTCTTAGCTTTGTTTTAGTCCAGTTGTGCTGACTTCCCCTGTACTGTGTGCTGTCCTTCCCTTCACCTAAGATAATTCTTGTCTACTATCTACTTAGTGAATAACCCTCCCCCTTCCACCTCACCCTCATAACCATCAAAGAATGTTTTCTTCTGTGTTTAAACCTGTTCTTGAGTTATTATAATAGTGGTCTTATACAATATTCGTCTTTTTGCAACTGACTAAATTGACTCAGCGTAATGCCTTCCAGATTCCTCCATGTTATGTTTCACAGATTCTTTGTTGTTCTTAACCATTGAGTAGTATTCCATTGTGTGAATATACCATAATTTGTTTATCCATTCTTCTGTTGATGGGCACCTAGGTTGTTTCCATCTTTTTGCTATCATGAACAATGCTGCAATGAACATGGGTATGCATGTATCTATTCGTGTGACGGCTCTTATTTCTGTAGTATATATTCCAAGGAGAAGAATTGCTGGATCGTATGGTACTTCTATTTCTAGCTTTTTAAGGAAGCGCCAAATAGATTTCCAAAGTAGTTGTACCATTTTTACATTCCCACCAGCAACGTATAAGTGTTCCAGTCTCTCCACAACTTCTTCAGCATTTATTATTTTGTGTTTTTTGGATTAATGCTAGCCTTGTTGGGGTGAGATGGTATCTAATTGTAGTTTTGATTTGCATTTTTCTAATAGCTAATGATCGTGAGCATTTCTTCATGTGTCTGTTAGCTGCCTGAGTGTCTTCTTTGGCAAAGTGCCTGTTCATATCCTTTGCCCATTTTTTGATGGGGTTATTTGTCTTTTTCTTGTTGAGGTTTTGCAGTATCTTGTAGATTTCAGAGATTAGACGCTGATCGGATTTGTCATAGCCAAAAATTTGGTCCCAGTCTGTAGGTAGTCTTTTGACTCTTTTGGTGAAGTCTTTTGATGAGCATAAGTGCTTGATTTTTAGGAGCTCCAAGTTATGTAGTCTCTCTTTTGGTGCTTGTGCATCTTTACTTCTGGTTCATATTCTGTTTATGCCATCTATTAGTGCTCCTAGCATTATCCCTATTATTCTTCCATGATCTTTATCATTTTTTATTGTATTTAGGTCTTTGATCCATTGTGAGTTAGTTTTTGTGCATGGTGTCAGGTATGGGTCTTGTTTCATTTATTTGCAGATGGATATCCAGTTATGCCAGCACCATTTGTTAAAGAGACTATCTTTTCCCCAATTAATGGACTTTGGGCCTTAATCAAATATCAGCTGCTGATAGGTGGATGAATTTATCTCTGGATTCTCAATTCTGTTCCATTGGTCTATGTATCTGTTGTTGTAGCAGTACCAGGCTGTTTTGACTAATGTGGCAGTATAATAGGTTCTAAAATCAGGTAGTGTGGGACCTCCCACTTTGTTCTTCTTGAGTAATGCTTTACTTATCTGAGGCCTCTTCCCTTTCCATATGAAGTTGGTGATTTGTTTCTCCAGCTCATTAAAGAATGCCATTGGCATTTGGATTTGGATTGCACTGTATCTGTAGATCACTTTGGGTAGAATTGACATTTTCACAATGTTGAGTCTTCCTATCCATATGCAGGTCTTTTCTGGTTTCTTGCAGTAGTGTCTTGTAGTTTTCATTGTATAGGTCTTTTAC
>NW_004443987.1:11324938-11328062 GCF_000243295.1 Trichechus manatus latirostris
ACAAATAGTTTCTCATTAAACAGTCAGTACACATATTGTTTTATGACATTGGTTAACAACCCCCACGACATGTCAATACTCTCCCTTCTCGACTTCGAAGGACTTTTTTTTTTTTGGTGAAAATATACATAGCCAAAAATACACCATTTCAAAAATGTCTACATGTACAATTCATTGACATCAATTACATGCTTCCAGTTGTGCTGCTATTCACACTATCATTTTCCAAATTATTCCATCACCATTATCTTCAACTCACTGTCCCCTAGGCTTACCATCAAACCTTTTGAGTTGTTGTCAATTTGATCTCACATAGATAATTCTTTTCTTTTTTTGCACTTTAGGTGAAGGTTTACAGAACAAATAGCTTCTCAGTAAACAGTACACATATTGCCCTATGACAATGGTTAACAATGCCACATGTCAACACTGTCCCTTCTCAACTTTGGGCTCCCCATTGCCAGCTTTCTTGTCCCCTCCTGTCTTCTAGTCTTTGTCCCTGGGTTGCTGTGCCTCATTAGTCCCATTTTGTACTTTAGATGAAGGTTTACAGAACAAATAGTTTCTCATTAAACATTTACTACACATATTGCCCTATGACAATGTTTAACAACCCCATAACATGTCAACAATGTCCCTTCTCAACTTTGGGTTCCCTATCACCAGTTTTCCTGTCCTCTCCTATCTTCTAGTCCTTTTCCCTTTACTGCTGTGCCTCATTAGTCCAATTTTGTTTTATGGGGCTATCCAATCCCCGGCTGAACGGTGAACCTAGGGAGTGATTCACTACTGAGTCTCTGTCAGGCCAGTAAATCAAGTCTTTTTTTGTGAGTTAGAATTTTGTTCTATATCATTTTCCAGCCCTGTCTAGGACCCTCTGTTGTGATCCCGGTCAGAGCAGTCAGTGGTGGTAGCCGGCACCATCTAGCTGTACTGGACTCTGTCTGTGGCGGGCTTGGTAGCTGTAGTCCATTAGTCCTGTGGACTAATCTTTTCCTTGTATCCTGTTCTCTTCATTCTCCCTTGTTCCTGAAGGGTGAGACCAGTGGAGTATCGTAGATGGCTGTTCAGAGGCTTTTAATACCCCAGACACAACTCACCAAGGTAGAATATAGAACATTGTCTTTATAAAATGTGTTATGCCAATTGAGCTAGATGTTCCCCAAGACCATGGTCCCCACAGCCCTCCACTCAGAAATTCAGTCCCTCAGGGAGCCCGGACATGTCTCTGGCGCTTCCATGACTTTTGCTTTTATAAGTTGTGCTGTCTGCCCCAGTACTGTGTACTGACTTACACTTCACCAACATCACCACTTATCTATTGTCTATTTAGTTCCCCCCACCACCCCTCCCATCCCTCGTAACTAAAAAAGAGTGTTTATTTTTGTGTGTAAAACTTTTCGTGTGTTTTTACAGTAGAGGTCTCATATGATTTTTGTCCTTTTGTGATTGACTCATTTCACTTGGCATAATGTCCTACAGTTTCATCCATGTTATGAGATGCTTCACAGATTCACGATTGTTCTTTATCATTGCATAATACTCCATTGTGTGTATGTACCATAGTTTGTTTATCCATTCATCTGTTGATTGGCATCTACGTTGTTTCCTTATTTTTGCTGTTGTGAACAATGCTGCAATGAACACGGGCGTGCATATATCTATTCATGCGATGGCTCTTATTTCTCTAGGATCTATTCCTAGGAGTGGGATTGCAGGATCGTATGGTATTTCTATTTCTAGGTTTCTAAGGAAGTGCTGTATCATTTTCCAGAATGGTTGTATCATTATGCATTCCCACCAGCAGTGCATAAGAGTTCCGGTCTCCCCACAGCCTCTCCAAAATTTCTTATTTCTAGTGTTTTTGATTTGTGCCAGTAATGCCGGTTTGAGATGGTATCTCATTATGGTTTTAATTTGCATTTCTCTAATGGCTAGTAATCACGAGCTTTTCCTCATGTGTCTGTTGGCTGCTTGAATGTATTCTTTGGTGAAGTGCCTGTTCATTTCCTTTGCCCAGTTTTTAATACGATTATTTGTCTTTTTTGTTGTAGAGGTGTTGAATTTTCTTGTAGATTTTAGGGATTAGAACTTTTTTTGATTGCAATGTCCAAAATTTTTTTGCCAGTCTGTGGGCTCTCTTTTTACTCTTTCGGTGAAGTCTTTTGATGAGCATAGTGTTTAATTTTTAGAATTTCCCAGTTATCTAGCTTATCTTCTGGAGTTTGTGTGTTGTTGGTTATGGTTTGTATCCTGTTAATGCCATGCATTAGGGCCTCTAATGTTGATCCTATATTTTACTTCTGTGAACTTTATAGTTTTTCGCTTTATATATAAGTCTTTGATCCATTTTGAATTAGTTTTTGTGTATGGTGTGAGGTATGGGTCCTGTTTCATTTTTTTGCAGATAGACATCCAGTTATGCCAGCATCATTTGTTAAAAATACTGTCTTTTCCCCATTTGATGGACTTTGGGCACTTTTCAAAGATCAGGTGACTGTAGGTGGATGGATTTATATCTGGGTTCTCAGTTCTGTTCCATTGGTCAATGTATCTGTCTTTGCACCAGTACCAGGATGTTTTGAATACCGTAGCCATATAATAGGTTCTGAGGTCAGGTAGTGCGAGTTCTCCTACTTTATTCTTCTTCTTCAGTAGAGATTTACTTATCCAGGGCTTCTTCCGCTTTACATAAAGTTAATGATTAGTTTTTCCATCTTTTTAAAGAATGCTGTTGGTATTTGGATCAGGATTGTATTGTATTTGTAAATTGCTCTGGGTATAATTGTCATTTTCACAATATTGAGTCAACCTATCCACGGGCAGGGTATGTTTTTCCATTTATGTAGATCCCTTTGTGTTTCTTACAGTAGTGTTTCGTAGTTTTCTTTGTATAGGTCTTTTACATCCCTGGTCAGATTTATTCCTAAGTATTTTATCTTTTTAGTGGCTATTGAAAATGATATTGTTTTCCTGATTTCCTTTTCATTGTTCTCTTTATTGGTATATAGGAATCCAACTGAGTTTTGTATGTTTATCTTGTACCCTGCTACTCTGCTGAAACTTTCTATTAGTTCCAATAGTTTTCTCGTGGATTCTTTAGGGTTTTCTATGTATAGTATCA
>NW_004443987.1:11328823-11329999 GCF_000243295.1 Trichechus manatus latirostris
AATTACCTTTTCAATCTCTTCTCTTGTTATGGGTCTGTTCAGATTTTCAACATCACTTTGTGGTAGTTTGGGTAGGTAGTGTGTTTCTAGAAACTTATACATTTAGTCTATGTCTTCCAGTTTGTTGGAGTATAGTTTTTCATAATACTCTGTTATAATCCTTTTTATTTCAGTTGAGTCTGTTGTAACGTCCCACATTTTACTTCTTATTTGGGTTATTTGCGTACTCTCCTGTTTTTCTTTTATCAGTCTGGCCAGTGGTTTGTCAATTTTGTTGATTCTTTCAAAGAACCAACTTTTGGTTTTGTTGATTCTTTCTATCATTATTCTATTCCTATTTCACTTATTTCTGCTCTGATATTTATTATTTCCTTTCTTCTAGTGGCTGTGAGCTTTTTTGCTGTTTTCTATTTGTTCGAGGTCTGTAGTTAATGTTTTGATTTTGTCTTTTCTTTTTTGATAAGTGCATCTGTTGCTATAAATTGTCCTCTGAGGAGTGTCTTTGGTGTGTCCCAAATGTTTTGGTATGATGTGTTTTCATTCTTGTTTGATTCGAAGAATTTTCTGATTCCATCTCTGATTTCTTCTACTACCCAGTGATGTTGAAGCAGGGTATTATTCAGATTCCATGTAATTGATTTTTTTCCTTGCTCTTCCTGTTGTTAATTTCTACCTTGATGGCATTGTGGTCAGAGAAGATACTTTGTATTATCTTAACGGTTTGGATCTTCTTGAGGATTGTTCTGTAGCGTAAGATGTGGTCTATTCTGGAGAACATTCCATGTGCATTGGGAAAGAATGTGTATTTTGCAGCTGTTGGATGTAGTGTTCTATATATGTCTGTGTGGTCAAGTTGGCTGATTGTGCCCTTTAGGTCTTCTGTATCTTTTTGAGTTTCTTTGTAGATATTCTGTCCTTTACCGAGAGTGGTGTGTTGAAGTCTCCTACTATTATTGTGGAAGTGTCAATTTTTCTTTTCAGTGCTGTTAGAGTTTGTTGTATGTATTTTGGAGCCCTGTCATTGGGTGCATAGATGTTTATTATGGTTATGTCTTCATGATGAATTGTCCCCTTAATCATTATATAATGTCCTTCTTTGTCTTTTATTGTGGATTTTGTTTTAAAGTCTATTTTACCTGAGATTAGTATTGCCACTCCTGCTCTTTTTTGGTAGCT
>NW_004443987.1:11330808-11382347 GCF_000243295.1 Trichechus manatus latirostris
CCAAATAATCTGAGCTTAGTCTTATTGTTTCTCCTCTGTATGTGATTTTTTATTTTTCTCGAGCTGCTCTCAGGATTCTGTTTGTCTTTGGTTTTGGCAAATGTGATTATGATATGCCTTGGTGATTTTCTTTTAGGGTCTCTCCTATATGGGGTTCGTTGAGCTTCTTGGATGGCCAGCTTTTCATCTTTCATGATATTGGGGAACTTTTCTTCCAGCAGTTCTTCAGTGATCCCATCTGTATTTTCTGTTTTCTCTCCCTGTTCTGGAACTCTGATCACTTGCAAATTTTTGCTTTTGATTGTATCCCACATAATTCTCAGGTCTCTTCATTTTTCTTCATTCTTTTTGCTGACTTTTCCTCAAACAGAGTTGTATCCACGTGTTTGTCTTTAATTCCACTGATCCTGTCTTCCACTGTTTCAAACCTGCTCCTCAGTCCATCTATGACACTGTCCACTTCTGAAATCTTGTTGTTTATCTTTTGGATTTCTAATTGTTGTTTCTGTATGATTTCTAGTTGTGAATTTATTTTGGCATTTTGTTCCTGCCTGATTTTCCTGAATTCTTCCTTTTTTTGGTCTGTATTTTCCATGAATTTTCTGCATTTTCCATGAATTTGTCTATTTTTTCCTCATTTTTGTCTGATTTTTGCTTCAACTCTTTGATAGCTCTGAATATTAGAGATTTGAACTCCCTATCAAGTAGTTCTAGTGGCTTTCTTCTACTGGAAAGTCATCTAGTGTTTTATTTTGGATACCTACTGGAACCATCCTGTCCTTTTTTTGTAAATGTTTTGATATTGTCTGCTGTCTTCAGGGCATTTGGTAGTTATTTTCCTTGTTTTTTGATTGTAGATTTGTTTGTTTCATCCTGCTTTTTTGTTTTATTTGGCTGTCTGAGCAGGTTGGCTGTGTGTTCTTTGTTGTTTGCTCATCTTTGGGCATAATACTTTTCACCTTCTTCTCCCATTGGCAGGGTCAGTTGCTAAGATATGGTACAGCAGGGCAGGTCTAGCTGCAGAGGAGTTGCTGGGATGGGTTTTTTTGTGGCACTTACTACAGCCACCAGGGCAGGCCAATTATCAGTGCAAGGCAGGTTCCCGTAGGTCATGCCTGGGCTGCTTGGTGGTGTGATGTTCAGTGCACGGTGCAGGTAGGCAGGATGTTGGGGGGGATACTGTAATGTGTGGGGCTCAGATGGGTATGTGAGGAAGCAGAGAGGAAAGGGAGCCAAAAACATACAAACAAAAAAAGTGTGCTAGGGGAGATTGCCGTTGGGGTAGAGAGATGAGAGACTATGAAGTGGAGAAAAACCAAAAGGAGAAGAAAAAGAAAAGAAAAGAAAAACAGGAATAAATATAAATTAGAAAGAAAGAAGAAAAGCTCCCAGGGATCCCTCTAGTGCAGCTGTGAGGTCTGTGGAAGTTGCTTCCAGGCCGTGAAGTACAGCCTGTCTAGAAGGGGTAGAGGTGTCACTCAGCGCCAGGTATTCAGGCGACATTAAGAGAAGGAAAGTGTAGAGAGATGAGAAGCTGAGTAATGAATAAAGACAAAAAAGGAAAAAGAGGGAAACAAAAACAAAACAAATTTAAAAAAAAAGAACAAGAAATACCCCCAAAGAAAAACAAATTAAATGCTCCCCCAAAAAAACAAGAAAGAAGATATGCCCTCGGGGATCTCTCTGAGTATCTGCGAAAACTGAGGGGTAGGTCCCAAGTCGTGCAGTACTGCCCGGCTAGATGGAGCCCCCAATTCAAGAAAAGAAAAAGAAATTAAACAATTCAAAACAAAGAGACAAAAAAAGCCCCGGCTTCCCACCAGTGTGGCAGCATGGGCCAGGAAGCAGTTTCACATTTGAGTGGTGTTTCACAGCCTTTCAGGAAGAAACAAAGATGGTGCACGGAGCCAGTTATTTTAGAGAAAGGAGGGGGAGGTGGTGAGAGGTAAGGAAGAAATCTAAAGAAGCGGAAAAAAGCAACAGCAGCAGCCAACAAATGGCACTTAGGGAGCTGGCCGGTGCTGGCTGGTGGAATACAAGTGACACCTAAGTGAAGGTGGTGCTTCCAGGCCAAGAGTCTGGTTGCAGTAAGCAGAGCAGGCCAAGTGGGGGTGAAGAAGGGTGGGGGTGGGAAAGCATATATCGCTGTTTACCGGTTGTTCTGTCTCTTGCTGGAAGCTCCGTGAAGCTGCTTTCTTGTACCTCCTGTTTGCTAATCTCTGGTAGGAGTCCAAGATGGCGGATCCGTGCTGCGGTAGCTGACAGGGGACCTCTGCATGTATCTCTCCTCAAGCTCTGTTCTAGGTCAGTTTCTTATTTCATTCGGTGCTTGGCTGAGTTCTTTATCTCTTTGTTTGATGTTCAGGGTTACAGGATTGCCATTTTCTTTGGCTTAGTTTGTTGGATCTTGACTGTGGAGGGACGGCGTGGTGCTTCTGCCTATAGCTCTATGTTGCCTGGAACTCTCCCAGTACCGTCATTTTGATCTTTTTTGTGTGTGTTCACAGTATCTTTGTTCCCCTTAATTTTCTGTGCTGAGTCGTTTTTCTTTATGTATTTTCTTTTCACCTTTTTCATTGTTGTTGATTTTGTATTTGCTGAGTCTTTATATTTTTCTTGTTTTTTATTTTGACTTGTAGGAGTGTTAGTTTCCTTTGTGGTTACCTCTATATTTACCCCTCTTTTTCTAAGTTTTTACTAGTGTTTTATTTCTTTATATCGCCTTGACTTCCTCTACAAATGAAAAATTTATGTCTATATTTTTTAGTCCTTCTTTTTTGTTTTAATGTTGTCATCTTTTACATATTGATATCTGTTTCCCTATTTTCAGTGTTTTAGCTTTGATTTATTTTTATGAGGTCCCTGTCTGGGTTGATATCTGATTGCTCTGTCCTGTGTTCTAGTCTTGGGTTGTTATCTGATGTTATTGATTTTCTACCTGGAGGACTACCTTTAGTATTTCTTGTAATTTTAGTTTGGTTTTTGCAAATTCACTAAACTTCTGTTTATCTGGAAATGTCCTAATTTCACCATCATATTTGAGAGACAGTTTTGCTGGATATATAATTCTTGGTTGGCCATTTTTTTTTTTTCCTTCAAGGCTTTATCTATGTCATCCCATTGCCTTCTTGCCTGCCTGGTTTCTGCTGAGTAGTCTGAGCTTAGTCTTATTGACTCTCCTTTGTATATGACTTTTTGTTTATCCCTATCTGCTCTTAAATTTCTCTCATCTTTTGGCAAGTTTGATTATGTCTTTGTGACTTTCTTTTGGAATCTACCTTATGTGGGGTTTGATGAGCATCTTGGATAGATATCTTTCCATCTTTCACAATATCAGGGAAGTTTTCTGCCAACATATCTTTGACAATTCTCTCTGTGTTTTCTGTTATTCCTTCCTGTTCTAGTACTCCTATCACTCGTGGGTTATTCCTCTTGATAGAATCCCACATAGTTCTTAGGGTTTCTTCATTTTTTAAAATCCTTTTATCTGAGTTTTTCTCAAATAAGTTGGTGTCAAGTGCTTTATCTTCAATCTCACTAATTCTGACTTCCATTGCCTCAATTCTGCTCCTATCACTTTCTGTTGTCTAATTTTGAAATTTTACTGTGAACCTTCTGGATTTCTTATTGCTGTCGCTCTATGGATTCTTGCAGCCTGTTAAATTTGTCATTATGCTCTTCTCTAATCTTCTTATATTCTTCCATTGCTAGGTCTGCATTTTGCCTAATCTCTTTCCCGATTTCTTGAAGAGATCTCTATATTAATCTTTTGTATTCTGCCTCTGGTATTTCCAAGAAATTTTCTTCCTCCAGAAAATTTCTATCTTCTTTATTTTGGGAGCTTGCTGAAGCCATTGTGGTCTGCCTCTTTATCTGATTTGATATTGACTGTTGCCTCCAAGCCATCAATAAGTTATTATATTTATTTAGTTTATGTTTGTTTTCTGTGCCCTGGCTTCTACTTTTGTTTTGTTTTGATATGCCCAGATAGGCTGCTCATGTGAGCTCGCCAGATCACCAGCACCCCTGAAGCTCCAATGTCCTGCCAGCAGTTGGCCAGAACTGCCAGTAAGTATGTAAGCCCAGGAGTCCGCCCACTCTTCCTGTATGTATTCAGCTCAGGTGTCTAGGTAGTTGGCCAACAAGTGTGTGGTGCAGGCTCTCACTTACAGTTCTAGACACGCATGGGGATTGGGATAGGCACATACATTTGGCTGCAGCAGGGGACACAGACTGAGCAAGGCCGGGGGCTGACAGCCACCCCCGAGTGTCCAGGAGGAAAGTATGTCCCTGTTCCCTACAGCCCATAGATGGGTGGGTTTTGCAGCCAGATTATGAGTGCCCAATGCTGTTGGCTGTAAGGACTGGGGGGTACCTCTTATTCATGGACCCCTGTCGCAGGTGGCAAGGTGGCATAGGTGGAGCCACTAGTCCTCAGGTCCCTGATGTGGGTAGGTGAAGACCCTGCTTAATGGGCAGACCAATGTCAAGTGTCACGAACTTGCCACTTCACAGCTGAAACAGTTGAAGTTAGACTTCATGTATATACCCTGTTGTACCGCAGTAATGAGGACCTACTCTGTTGAAATGGGCCCACACAAGTCTATGCAGGGGGAAAGGCACACAAAGTCCATGGATCCCTTATGCCTGTGCCTAGGCAAAGGAGCTGTGCCTACCCTGAATTCCTGGCTTAGGGGAGCCAGCAGATTGTTTTTTCCCGTCTCTTCATTTTTTCACTCTCCAAGGTGGGGAGAGTGGCTCAGGGTGCACGACTGGTCCTATTTCTGGCCCAGGGTACTCAGCAATTGCTGAAGCATGTCCTGGACCCAGTGCAGAGCAGGGAGTGGGGAGGTAAATGGGAGAGAAGTGTTTCCCTAAGGGGGATGTTTTTGATCTGCGCCTTAGGCCAGACACAAGTACTTATCTTTTGCCAATCAAGGGCTGCTTCTCACTAGTTGTGGATGGCTGAGTAGACTCTGCCGCTTGTTCTCTCCCGATGTGAAAAATGCCTCCCAAGCACTGCTGCTTGCCTGCCTCACCAGGCACCAAGAGCTGATCAGGCCTGAAAGGCTCAGGCTCCTGCCAGGTCAGGTCTGGCAATTTCTCACTGCTCCAGAACTGTCTCTCCCTCCCCCTGCCACTCAGTCTGATACCTCAACTTTGCCTTTGATGTTCAGGGCTCCTAGATTGTTATATATAATCAGTTCACTTGTTTTTTCAGGTCTTTGTTGTAAGAGGGACCACTGGAAGTGTCTGACTTCACTGCCATCTTGGCCCTGCCCCCTGCTTTTTTTTAATTTTATTTTGCTTTAGGTGTTATTTACAGTGCAAATTAGTTTCTCATTCAAATATTTATATACAAATTGTTTGTGACATTGGTTGTAATCTCCAAAATGTGTCTACAATCTCCCCCTTTCCCTTCACAGTCCTGGTTCTGTGTGTCCATTTGTCCAGTTTTCCTGTCCCTTCCTGCCTTCTCGACTTTGTTTTGTGGCAGGTGTTGCTCATTTAGTCTCCTATACTTGACTGAACTAAGAAGCACATTCTTTACTTGTGTTATGGTTTGTTTTACAGGCCTGTCTAGTCAGTGGCTGAAAGGTGGACTTCAGGAGTGGCTTCAGTTCTGAGTTAGCAGGGTGTCCAGGGGCCATAGTCTTGGGAGATTCTCCAGTCTCTGTCAGACAAGTAAGTCTGATCTTTTTTTTTTTTTTTTGTCAATTTGAATTTTATTCTACATTTTTCTCCCACTCTGCCTGGGACCCTCTATTGTGGTCGCTGTCAGAGCAGTTGGTGGTGTTAGCCAGACACCATCTCGATCTTCTATCTCAGGCTGGTGGAGACTGTGGTTCATGTGGTCCATTAGTCCTTTGGACAAATATTCTCCTTGTGTCTTTGGTTTTCTTCATTCTCCTTTGCTCCAGAGGGTATGGGACCAATAGATGTGTCTTAGATGGCCACCTGTAAGCTTTTAAGACACCAGACTCTACTCACCAAAGTAGGATGTAGAACATTTTCTTTATGAACTATGTTATGCCAATTGACCTACATGTCCCCATGATCCCCAGCCTTCAGGCCCAGTAACTCAGTCTCTCCAGGTGTTTAGATGTGTCTAGGAAGTTCCATTGCTTTGCCTTGGTCAAGTTGTGTTGATTTCCCCTATAATGTGTGTTGTCTTTCCCTTCATCAAAGTTAACACTTGTCTAGTATCTAGTTAGTGATTTCCCCTCCCCTCCCTCGTAACCATCAAAGATTGTTTTTTTCTGTGTGTAAACCTTTTCTTGAGTTTTTTAGTAGTGATCTCATGCAATATTTGTCCTTTTGTGATTGACTTATTTCACTCAGTATAATGCCCTCCAGATTCATCCATGTTGTGAGATGTTTCGTGGATTCATCATCGTTCTTTATTGTTTGGTAGTACTCCATTGTGTGTATGTACCATAATTTGTTTATCCATTCATCTGTCGATGGGCACTTAGGTTTTTCCATCTTTTTGCTTTTGTGAATAATGCTGCAATGAACATGGCAATGCATGTCTATTCGTGTGATGGCTCTTATTACTCTAGGATCTATTCCTAGGAGTGGGATTGCTGGATCATATGGTATTTCTACTTCTAGCTTTTTAAGGAGACACTATATCATTTTCCATTGCGATCGTGCCATTTTACATTGCCACCAGCAGTGCATAAGAGTTCCAATCTCCTTGCAACCTCTCCAACACTTGTTATTTTCTGTTTTTTTTTTTTTTTTAGTGTATCTTATTGTAGTTTTGATTTGCATTTCTCTAATGGCTAATGATCGCAAGCATTTCCTCATGTGTCTATTAGCCGTCTGAATGTCTTCTTTAGTGAGGTGTCTTTTCATCGTTTGTCTATTTTTTAATTGGATTACTTGTCTTCTTGTTGTTAAGATGCTGAAGGATTCTATAGATTTTAGAGATTAGATCCTTGTCAGATATGTCGTAGCCAAAAATTTGTTCCCAGTCTGTAGGATCTCTTTACTCTTTTGGTGAAGTCTTTTGATGCACATAAGTGTTTAATTTTTAGGAGCTCCCGTTTACCTATTTTCTTTTCTGGTGTTTTTGCATTATTAATTATGGTTTGTATTCTATGTATGCCGTGTACTAGGACTCCTAGCATTGTTTCTATTTTTTCTTCCATGATCTTTATCATTTTAAGTTTTATATTTAGGTCTTTGATCCATTTTGAGTTAGTTTTTGTGTATGGTGTGAGATATGGGTCCTGTTTCATTTTTTTAGAGATGGACATTCAGTTTTGCCAGGACCATTTGTTAAAAAGACTATCTTTTCCCCCTTTAATGGACTTTGGTCCTTTGTCAAATAACAGCTGACCATAACCAAAAAAAACAAAAAACAAACAAAAAAACACCTGTTGCCAGTAAGTCGATTCCAACTCATAGCAACCCTATAGAACAGAGTAGAGCTGCCCTAAATGGTTTCCGAGGAGTGCCTGGTGGATTCAAACTGCCAGCCTTTTGGTTAGCAGCCAAGCTCTTAACCACTGTGCAACCAGGGCTCCAGCTGACCATAGGTGGATGGATTTACTTTTGGTTTGTAATGTTGTTTTCTTTTTTCCGTAAGTAAAAGAATAGCATTATTCAAACTTCTGTCGGTTCATGCTGTTTTTAGAAAATGAACTCATCGTTTTGCACCTACAAAACTAAATGAAATCTAAAATTTGAATTTTCTATCACTTTGTTATATTATGTTAGTTTCCCTTAGAAGAGGAATTTCAGAGTTTTGGGAGAGTTAGCCACCTGCTACTTAGAGACACTAATGTCCTAACCGCTAACCAGGAAAAACAGATGGATAAGATCAGTTAGTGCAACACTGCTGCTGTATCACTTCTATTTCTGAAAGAAGTTACATCTGAAGACTTTGAATGACCCATATTTCTGCCTCTTTTTTTTTCTGACTACAAGAGTTGTATTGATAGAGTCTATGATTCTCGTATTACTATATTATTATTTTTTACTTTTCTTCTTGTGGTAAAATGAGGCTGACTAGATCATATTTTCATAACTACTTGAAATCTACATAATTTCCCATTTTAAATGAGTCTTTCAAGCTGCGGACAAACTAATCATTTTTAAATGATAGCATTTCGTAGTTGTTTCAAAGATATGCTAATAAACAGGGTAGGATGAGGTAGGGTTGGGTGAAGCACTAATACACTTAGAATAATTAAACATGTCTATGTATATATTAGGATAAATATGCTATAGTTAATAATCTCTTAATGAAATCAAGAAATATCTTTACAGATGATGATCTGAGGTCACTGAAGAGGTCAATAAATTCTGACATTCCATTAAACTTCACATCCATGATTAATATTTTTGTCTCAATTTTTATTTATTCTCTTTGTATGGTAAAAAAAGATAAATTTTGAACGAACTAAAATGAACCATGTAGAAAATATTCATGCAGAAAAAAATCTTTTTATCGCTTCATAAAATAATTTAAATTTTTAAATCTTCTTTGTTTTTAAGAATACAAAAAAACAGTTTCCATTGAGTCAATTTCAACTCATGGTGACTCCATGTGTGTCAGAGTAGACTTGTGCTCCATAGGGTCCTCAGTGGCTGATTTTTCAGAAGTAGATCACCAGTCCTTGCTTCAGAGGTGCCTTTGGTGGACTTGAAGCTCCAACCTTTTGGATAGTAGCTGAGCACATTAACTGTTTGCATCACTCAGGAACTCCTAAGAATATACTTGTTTTAGATAAATCAGAACAATAATTCTTTAAAATTATGCTAGGTAAATATCTTAAAATTTGTCCCTTTGATAGATAATTTTTCAACAGCTTGTGGTGGTTGTAATAATCAAATTGAATGAATTACATAATAGACTCAAACAATTATTCAGGAATCATCCATTAAAAAGATTCTTGAGATAATCTTGATCACTCAAATGGAAGAAGAGAGAAAAGATAACATAAATATTTTTTTGTCACTGAATTATTTACATGTTCAGGATATTAAACCTCATAAATGCTCAGATAGTAGGAGAATGTACTATTGTTTGAATTGGTTTTGTTTAAGAGAAATTTGTATTTGATTTGGCTGTAGTTCAAATTTTTATTGTTTTATTTTAGGTTGATATGAGTTCATTAGATGTTTTTTGAAAAAGAGTAAAATGTTTTTTCAAGGAAAACAGTTGAGTTTAACAAATTAGAATAGTTTTAGTGTTGGGTTCATCTCTATTTTTTTAATTTCTTTTAAGAAACTTTTAAGAGCTGGAAAGGAAGATGTAGTCATCTCAGTTTTAATTGGACAAAAAGAAGATGAATAGTGTGGAAAAAAGTACATTTCATACATGGAGGGAAAAATAAATGAATAGAAAATTGTCATGAACATTAGAGAAATTGATCAAATTGGTCAAGGAGAGCCACAAGCAGCTATACTTAAAATTACAATAAAGGCAGGAATTTATCTTTGGTATCCCTAACCTTCCCTTTCTGTATAGTTTTGCTCTTTTGATCTCTAGTGCTATCAGGAGAAATGTTAATAAATCATTAGCATGTGTTATTGGATTTACTTACATATTCAAAAGGATAAAAGGAGAAGAATTTCAAAGGAATAAATCTGTAATGGTAGAATTTAGACATAATGGCTTTCATCTAGGGCTGAAAGGCCACTATACTATGCTTCACATTACTCTGCATGCGTGGCTATTTGCTTCAAACCTGCTATAGCAAGGGGTGTCCTTTTGAATTCATCTATTCTGTGACTTCTTTTGCTCAAAAACACTTTGTACCATACTGGAGGGGAATGAAGGTCAGGTTCTAGAAGGTTTTTCTCAAACTATCCAAATGGTGACATGATTCTAAAAGCTCAAGGGACAGAAGGTAGTAGGACAGAAAATGAACACTGACAAATGATCAGCTCGATTCTCTGAGCTGTTACATAGGTATATAAGGACAGACAATGTTGGTCTCCTTACAGTCTTCATGAGTCAAGGAAGTTACAACCTGAAAGAAAAGCCAGCTGAGGTATAGTCATACACACAGACCTCTGACTATAGTTTCAGTTTTATAAGCAGTGGTATATTGCCAGATAGCTCCAAGGAGTTACCTAGACCAATTATTTTTATCAGTGTCAGACTTTCTCAAGCCCGAAAGTTTCAGGTCAAAGTAGGCTCACCTCCTGAAAATCATGGAAGAATGCTTTCTTAGCTTTCTTCTACTTGTGAATGGAATAGTGAAGTCCTTTATGCACTCTTTTGGTTGCTGTTATCAGTGCATGATTGAACACAACACAGTGGAGCAAATAATAAAATGAGTGGCATCAAGCTGAGTCTGAAAGATGCACTCTGACCTTCAGTTTCCTCAAATAACAGTGCTTAGCTCATTGGGACTTTGTAAGATAAATTAAAATGACACTTGTAAAATGCTTACAATAGTTTCAGGCACACTGTAACCACTCAATAAATTACCAGTTTCAGCTCAAACAGCTTAGGTTTTATCATTTTTATATATTGAAGTTTTGTGGAATATTTCATTGATGAATAGGCTATACAGTTTTAAAAAATAGTATTTAAAATCACTAACACAAAAAAACCCAAACCCATTGCTGCTGAGTGAATTCCGACTCATAGTGACCCTATAGAACATAGTAGGACTGCCCTACTGGGTTTTCAAAGAGTGGCTGGTGGATTCAAACTGTCAACATTTTGGTTTGCACCCTGAGCTCTTAACTACTGCACCACCAGGGCTCCTTTAAAATCACTAGTCTAGATGATTTCTAAAATCTTTCCGTATACATAATTGCATAATTCTTAGACTCTATTCCCTTCTCCATAGACTATTTAGCTCAGTACTTCTCAACAGGTGGCACAATATTGGTGAACTAAGCTAGTTTGTCATACTGTGGTGGCTTGCATGTTGCTGTGATGCTGAAAGCTATGCCACAAGTATTGCAAATACCAGCAGGGTCACCCATGGTGGACAGGTTTCAGTGGCGCTTCCAGACTAAGACAGATTAGGAAGAAGGAACTGGTGATCTCCTTCTTAAAATTTGGATGGTGAAAACCTTATGAATAGCAGCAGAACATTGTCTGATATAGTGTTAGAAGATGAGCCCCGCAGGTTGGAAGACACTCAAAATATGACTGGGGAAGAACTACCTACTGAAAGTAGAGTTCACCTTAATGACGTGGGTGAAGTCAAGCTTTTGGGACCTTCATTTGCTGATGTGGAAAGACTCAAAATGAGAATAGCTGCAAACATCCATTAATAATTGGAACATGGAATGTACAAAGTATGAATCTAGGAAAATTGGAAAGCATAAAGATCAATATCTTAGCCATTATTGAGCTGAAATGGACTGGTATTAGCCATTTTGAATCAGACAATCATATGGTCTATTATCATGGGAATGACAAATTGAAGAGGAAAGGTGACACATACATTTTCAAAAAGAACATTTCAAGATCTATCCTGAAGAACAATGCTGTCAGTGATAGGATAATATCCATACGCCTACAAGGAAGACCAGTTAATAATACAACGATTATTCAAATTTACACACTAACCACTAAGGTCAAAGACGAAGAAATTGAAGATTTTTACCAACTTTTGCAGTCTGAAATTGATCAAACATGCAAGCAAGATTCATTGATAATTACTGGTGATTGGAATATGAAAGTTGGAAACAAAGAAGAAGGTCCAGTAGTTGGAAGATATAGCCTTGGTGATAGAAATGACACTGGAGATCGCATGATAGAATTTTGTAAGACCAACAACTTATTCATTGCAAATACCTTTTTTTCAACAACATAAATGGCGACTATTCACGTGGACCTCTAAAGAGTTCTGAAGCAATGCTAATGCTGCTGGTTAAGGACCAATTCTGAGAACCACTAGAAGAGCAGTGGTTCTCAAAATTTATTTTACATAAGAATCACCTGGGGATCTTCTTAAAAGGTAGTTTCTGATTCAGTATATCTGGGGTGGAAATGCAAATTCTCAGAGTGGTTTGAAATCGGAACAAACTGGTTCAAAGCCCTGAGCAAACAAACATACAGTTAATAAGAGTCATAGAAAAAGAGGAGAGAGAGAAAGGGCCGAAAGAATACGTGAAGAAACTATGGTTGAAAACTTCCTAACTATGATGAAAAACATGAATATGCACACCCATGAAGATAAGTGAACTCCAAAGATGATAAACTCAAAGAGATCCACACTGAGATACATTATAATCAAACTTTTCAAAGACAATCTTTAAATCAGCAACAGAGAAGGAACATGTTATGTTTAAGGATCCCCAATAAGATTAACAAGCAATTTCTCATCAGAAAGCATGGAGGCCAGAAGACAGTAAGATGACATATTTAATGTGCTGAAAGAAAAAAAAAACTTGACAATCAATAATTTTACATTTAGAAACACTATCCTTCAAAATCAAAGAAGAAAATAAGACATTACAAGAAAAACAAAAAATGAGAGAGTTCATTGATAGCAGACATGCCCTACAACAAACGCTAAAAGGGAATCCTTTAGACTAAAATAAAAGGATCCTTGACAGTAACTTGAATCCACATGAAGAAAAAAGGAACACTGAGAAAGATAACCAGATAGGTAAATGTACAAGAAAGTATGAATGTCCTTTTTGTTTGCAATTCATTTTCTTCTCACATTTGATTTAAAAGACAACTGTATAAGCATTTATTATTAATCTCTATTGACATACACACAATATATAAAGTTGTGACTTGAGACAATAACAAAATAAAGGGTGAGGGAATGAAGTTAAATAGAAGCAAGGTTATTATATAAATTAAATTCAGTTGGTATTAATCCAGATAAGATTAATTGTAATTCGCAGAGTAACCTCTATGAAAATAACACAGAATATGTAATGAAAGAAATGACAAAGGAGTTAAAATGGTACACAAAATGATATCTATTTAACACAAAAGAAAGTAGTCATGGAGGAATAAAGAGGCAAAAATAAAGAGACATAAGATATACAGAAAAAAAGGAGCAAATAGACACAATCCTACCTTATCAGTAATTACATTATCTTTAAATGGATTAAACCTTCCAATTAAAAAGCAGAGATTGACAGAATGCATAAAACAAATGATCTAATCATATGATGTATACAAAAGACATACTTTAGATTCAAAAAAATCACAAACAAGTTGAAAGTGGAAAAATGCAAATATATACATATATATACGCATATATATGTGTGATTATTCAAACAATGCATAAAAGAAAATAGGAGAAGCTATACTAATACTGGAGCCTTGGTAGTATAGTGGTTAAGAGCTCGGATGCTAACAAAAAGGTCAGCAGTTCGAATCCACCAGCTGCTCCTTGGAAATCCTATGGGGCAGTTCTACTCTGTCCTATAGGGTCACTATGAGTCAGAACCAACTCGATGGCAAATGGGTTTGGTTTTTTTGGTTTTCTACTAATATTAGTCAATATAAAATTTAAGATAAAAATTACTACTATAGACAAAGAATGAAATTTTATAATGATAAAAGGATCATCCAAAAAGAAAATATAACAATTGTAAACGTATGTGCACCTAAAAAAACAGCAACAAAATACATGAAATAAAAAAGACACAACTGAAGAGAGAAATAGACCATTCAATAATAATTACAGGATACTCGGTATCCCACTTTTAATAATGAATAGAATAAATAGACAAAAGATAAAGAAGGAAATATAAGACTTTAACAACACTGTAAATCAACTAGCCTTAACAGACATCTATAGAATATTCCACTCCAAAAAAGAATATGCGTTGTTGTCAAGTTCACATGGAGCATTCTTCAGGGCATACTCTACTCTATGTTAGGCCATAAAAGAAGCATCAGTAAATTTAAAAGTTTTGAAATGATACAAAGTATGTTCTCCAACTACAAGGGAATGAAATTAGAAATCAAAACAGAAGAAAATTTGGGAAATTGACAACTATGTGGAAATTAATAAAAAATGAGACAGAGGAAATCAAAAGGAAATTTATTTTTTCAAAAACTCTGAGGGATTAAAATGAAAACACAACGTACCAAAAACATTTGGGGGGGGGGCAGAGAAAGCAACACTTCCAGGGATATTTACAGCTATAAATGCTTACATTAAAAAAAAAAAAAGATCCAATATCAACGACATAACCTTCCAATTAAAGAACCTAGAAAAAGAAAAGCAAACTAAACCCAAAGCAAGACGTAGAAGGAAAAAATAAAGATCAGAGTACAAATAAATGAAATGGAGAACAGAAAAACAATAGATAAAATCAAGACAATGAAAGGTTGATTTTTAGAAAATACCAATAAAATTGACAAATCTTTAACCAAGATCATCTCAATTGATGCAGAAAAGGTGTTTGATAAAATCCAGCACAGTTTCTTGATAAAAACAAAACAAACAAACAAAGAAAACACTCAACAAGATAGGTATAGAAGGGAAGTTCCTCAGTATGAATAAGGGCATTTATGAAAAACCAACAGTCAACAGAACAATTAATGGAGAAAGGTTGAGCGCTTTCTCCTTAAGATTAGGAACAAGACAAGGATGCCTGCTGTCACCACTCCTATTAAATATTGTATTGGAAGTCTTACTCAGAGCAATAAGGCAAGAAGAAGAAATTAAAAATATCCAAATTGGAAAGGAGGAAGTAAAATTATTCACATATGACATGATCCTATATATAAAAAAATCCCAAGAAATCCACAAGAAAGATTGTAAAGCTAAGAGAGGAATTTAGTAAAGTTGCAGAGAACGAGGTCAACAATTAAAAATTGTTTTTGGGAGACGAAGCCAACATGGCACCATAGACAGACACACCATGCCCACCCTCTGCCGCAAAGACCTGAAAAACTAGGTAAAACAGATACAAATGTCAATCCTGGAACCCTAAGCATCAAATGAATGCATAGAATACTAGATCAAACACCGAAGAGAATAAGAAACTGACGGAAAACAGAGAACAAGGAAAGACATGGAGTGGAGTCCCCTGCCAACTAACATGGCACAGCATTGCCATCTTGGAACACAGCTAGCAATGACCCTGGACAGGGAGTATGGGAAAGCAGCTTTACGGAGCTCTCAACAGGAGAAAAAACACCTTGTAACCAGAGAAACATGCTTTCCCACCCCTCACCCTTCTTCCCCTTATGCCATCTTCACCAGTTCCCAACTTGCCACGCCAAGCTGCACAGCTAGACAGCCACCAGCCCACCGCCACCCCAGGTTTGCCCCACCTCCACCCACCGGCTCTTGCCAAGGCATTTTTTCTCCCCTTTCTTCTTTTTCTTTCTCCCTTCTACCCAGCTTGGTACGCCACCGTCACTCTTTCCAGCCGGGCCACGCTTGTCACTCAGCTGGAGAGCTACCGGCCCACTGCTGCCACAGGTCCACCCCACCCACACCTGCTAGCTCCCACTAAGTCATTTTTTCCATTTTATTCCTTTTCTTTCTCCCTCCCACCTAGTCCTGTACGCCACCTCTTCCCCTTTCCAACAGGCCATATTGTGCCGCTTGGCTAGAAAGCAAGTATCTTTTTTCAACAACATAAATGGCAACTATAAAAATGGACCTTGCTGGATGGAATAAACAGGAATAAAATATACTACATGTGTGGAAAGAGATGATGGAGAAGCTCAATATCATCAGTCAGAACAAGGCTGGAGCCAACTTGCTCATATGCAAGTTCAAGTTGAAGCTGAAGAAAATTAAAACAAGTCCATGAGATCCAAAGTACTACCATGAGTACATCCCACATGAATTTAAAGAATAGATTTTACACATTGAATACTAATGACCAAAGACCAGAAGAGTTGTGGGATGACATCAAGGACATCACACTGAAAAAAGCAAGATGTCATTAAAAAGATAGGAAAAAAAGAAAAGACCAAAATCCACGTCACAAGAGACTCTGACACTTGCTCATGAAAGTAGAGTAGCTAAAGCAAACAGAGGAAATGATGAAGTAAAAGAGTTGAACAGAAGATTTCAAAGGGTAGTTTGAGAAGACAAAGCAAAGTATTATAATGAAATGTGCAAAGACCTGGAGTTAGAAAACCAAAAGAGAAGAACACGCTTGGCATTTCTCAAGCTGAAAGAACTGAAGAACAAACTCAAGCCTCGAGTTGCAATATGGAAAGACTCTATGGGGAAAATAGTAAACAACACAGGAAGCATCAAAAGAAGATGGAAGGAATACACAGTCACTGTACTAAAAAGAATTGGCCAATGTTCAACCATTTCAGGAGGTAGCACATAGTCAAAAACCAATGATACTGAAGGAAGAAGTCCACGCTGCACTGAAGGTACTGGTGAAAAACAAGGCTCCAGCAATTGACAGCATACAAATTGAGATGTTTCAACAAATGGATGCAACATTGGAAGTGCTCACTCATCTACGCCAGGAAATTTGGAAAACAGCTACCTGGCCAACTGACAAAGAGATCCATATTTGTGCCCGTTCTAAAGAATAGTAATCCAACAGAATGCAGAAATTATCGAACAATATCATTAATATTACACGTAAATGAAATTTTGCTTAAGATAATTTAACCCTTTCATGGACCAGGGGATATATGCCCATGTTATATTTTTCCACCCTTGGAGGTTTATTGGCAGGCATTTGAGTCACTTTAATACATTCTGGTGTTGTGGCAGATATCGGTGCAACTGCCAAAAAACAAGGAATTCGGTCTGCGCCACATTTGAGGGTTGAGAAGAATTCATATGAAGGGATGCTTCCCAGAGCAGTGACTGTGTGAAACTTTTGTATGTTTTGGCTTCTATATAGCAAGATAAGGCTTGCAAGTATATTTACTATTTCTTTTGTGCTATTGAGTGGGTATGTGTCTTAGTGCTGCTATAACAGAAATACACAAGTGGATGGCTTTAACACAGAGAAGTTTCTTCTCTCACAGTCCAGTAGGCTACAAGTCCAAATTCGGGGCGTCAGCTTCAGGGGAACGCTTTCTCTGTCGGCTCTGGAGGAAGGTCCGTGTCATCAATCTTCCCTTGGTCTGGGAGCTTGTCTGTTCAGGAACCTCAGGTCCAAAGGACACGCTCTGCTCCCGGCACTGCTTTGTTGGTGGTATGTGGTTCCTATGTGTCTCTGCTTGCTTCTCTCTTTTATATCTCAGAAGAGATTTCTTAAGACACTATACCCAGTCTTGTAAACCTCATCAGTATAACCACCACTAATCTATCTTATTAGAGCGTAGTGATTGAGTCTATAACACATAAGGAAATCACATCAGATTCCAGAATGGTACACAATCATACAATACTGGGAATCATGACCCAGCGAAGTTGACAGATATTTTGGGGGGGCACAATTCAATCCATGACAGTATGGGTACTAGGATTCAGAAGTATTCAAATAAATGAGTTCTTTTGGGGGTAAAAACAGTTTGTGATGCACTTCCTGAGCCATGGGACCGATGTGTCCCATGAATGTGATGTGCTTCATGAAACATGGTACCAATATGGTCCACTCTAAATTATGATAATTATCATAATTATATGCAGCAAATGCAATGCTTATTTAGTATTTAGTGTGTATTTCTGTGCATTTTTGGAAAGTTGAGTAAGATATTTTATGGCTCATATGTAACAGGGAAGTGTGATGTGCCACGGGACCAATATGTTCCACATGTGTGACGTGCTTCATGGAACATGGGACTTACATGTCCTGCTTTTAATTGGTGCCCAATTTTTTCAAATAATAAAAAAACTCCAACAATGATTTAGCACGTATTCCAATAGTGAAAAAACATGGCATCACCAAAAAATTTGAAAATAATAATTTATCCATGAAAGGTTTTAAAAACATTGCAGCAGTACATCAGTAGGGAACTGCCAGAAATTCAAGCTGGATTCAGAGGATGATGTGGAACCAGGGATATCATTGCTGATGTCAGATGGATCTTGGCTGAAAGCAGAGAATACCAGATAAATGTTTACCTGTGTTTTATTGACTATGCAAAGGCATTCGACTGTGTGGATCATAAAAAATTATGGATAACATTGTGAAGAATGGGAATTCCAGAACACTTAATTGTGCTCATGAGGAATCTGTATATAGACTTAGAGGCAGTCATTCGAACAGAACAAGAAAACAAATATCCTCACAACTGGACCAGTAAACAACATCAAGATAAACAGAGAAAATACTGAAGTTGTCAAGGTTTGCATTTTACTTGGATCCGCAACCAATGCCCACGGAAACAGCAGTCACAAAATCAAACGATGTATTGCATTGAGCAAATCTGCTGCAAAAGACCTCTTTAAAGTATTAAAAAGCAAAGACATCACTTTGCGGACTAAGGTGCACCTGACCCAAGCCATGGTATTTTCAATTGCCTCACATGCATGTGAAAGCTGGACAATGCATAAGGGCAAAGAAGAATTGATGCATTCAAATTATGGTGCTGGTGAAGAATATTGAATATACTATGGATTGCCAGGAGAAAAAACAAATTTGTCTTGGAAGAAGTACAGCCATAATACTCCTTAGAAGTGACGATGGCGAGACTTTGTCTCATGTACTTTGGACACATCGTCAGCAGGGACCAATTCCTGGAGAAGGATATCATGCTTTGTAAATTATAGGGACAGTGAAAAAGAGGAAGACCGTCAAGGAGATGGATTGACACAGTGGATGCAACAATAGGCTCAAACACATCAACGGTTGTGAGGATGGCACAGGTTTGGGCAGTGTTGTACATAGGGTCGCTATGAGTCAGAACCAATTCGATGACATCTAACAGCAAAAACTCCTATGTTAAATGGGACAGCTAACTAGTTAGAAGAGTAGGCTAACACATTTTCCTCTCTTTATTATCTGCCTTTCAAAAACATACATTTGCCCTTCTCCTGAGAATACCGAGATGCACAATACACTACGTTGTTGAAATTATTTTTGTTATGAATAGAAGCAAAGAAAAAATAGTTTCCATAGCAACATGTCTTTCTATATGAAAACACTAAGAAGATCACTTTCATCACTATTCAAGTTTTGTCTTGTTTTGTCAGTTTGCCTATTGATTTACTCAGAGGATAAGACAGATGCTGAATATCATTTTGTGGAAATAATGGAGGCAAATGGACAGAGAAAGCCAACATGTATTCTAATTTCTCACTGAGTAAGCTATTTAGTGACACAAGCTTTCTGATATAGCCAAATTGTAAAACATGTTATAGGAAAAAAATCAAGTTATATGTTATGAGGCTGTCTTATAAATTTTGCATGGACATATAAATCAATAGCTTTGTAAAACTTGCACATGAAGATGAATGGCTATTGAATGTCTGTACTATACATGTGCATGAGAATGAAGTTTAACACATGATAACATGATCCAGGTTCAAAAGCTGAACAGATAACATGGAGAAAATGTGACATCGGAGCTATTCCTGAAGACTGAAGTTCCCACTGCCTCAGAATCCATGTACAGTAGATGAACTAATAATGATAAAGTGAATTTGGATCCCTGAAAAAGCTGAATGAATTATCTGTTATTTTCTTTCTTTCTGTGCTATGCGTTCTTGTATTGAGCACATAATTCTGTGTGTGTGTGTGTAAGAGAAAGAAGGAGATAATATTAATTGTACATGTACCAGGCATTTTTCTGGGCCTTAATGTGTCCTGATGAATGTACAGGGTGCTATAAGCACACACATGAAAGAACAACTCATTCTGCCTAGGGAAAACAAGAAAAAGCTTCATAGAAGAGGTGAGAATGTAATTGGCCATTGAAATATGAGTAGGAATTCTTTAGGAAGACAAAGAGAAATAATTTCACAGCAGAGAAAATAGCCCTAGCAGTAGAAGGAAGGAATAAAAAATAAAATGTTTGTTTAGAGGGGAGAATGTAACCTGCTATGTTTGAAATACACATTTTATTTTATAGTATACAGAGAAAAAATATTTTCAGATTTGGACAGTCAAGATAATATTTCGGTCAAGATGTCAACATGAATTAGTCCAACTAGCTTGTTTCATCATAGCGGTAAAGAAGGGAACGGAGAAGGGAGTAGAGGTATAAGAGGGAAATTGGGTGACTGGATAGATGGTAGACATAAAGATGCCCAACCAGGCAGCTACGTGACTGAGATTGACAGAGAAGCTAGAGGAATAGTAGACTAGTGAGGACAGTCAATGCAAAACGGACATTTAACAACTTAGAAGAGTAAGAAGTTAAGTGGTACCATTTGTTTTATCACCAACTATACTACTTTCGTATAGTAAAACCTATCTGGCAAGGAGCAAGTTTCTCTACATGAGAACTAACAATAAACTGGCCCATTGAAAACTTGTGAAAACAGCCTCCCACTTCCCTTTCAGCACCTTATTCCTATCTTGTGTCATCAGGCCCAGCCCCTTAATGTGTACACCATCTTGTGCCTCTGTGTACCAAATGTTTTCATGTTATTCTTTGGTTGCCTCAAGATCCCCACAATATTGCTCTATTCAGGCTTCCCTATTTTGTGTCCTAGGTCTCATTAGTTTTATCTCCTAATTCATATTAAATCTGTCCATTCCTTTCTGTCCCACGCACCATTGCCTTAGTTTAGGCCTTCATCCTTCAGTAGTTCCTTATTGCTCACATTATAAAATATAAACTGTAATGATAATGGTCTGACAGACGTTAATGGAATTTCTAAAATTAGGTTACTAACTACACTTGGTGAATTTGTTTATATTTTAAAATAATCTGTCATGTTAGATCAGCAAGTTATGAAATACAAGAGCAAAACTAATATTGGTCATATTAAAATGTTTATAGAAGAAGCAGGTGGATGTGATATTTTGTAATTTAAAGACCAACTATAGTACAGTAATAAGAACTTGTCTCATTGATGTCATATTTTGCAAAAAAAGTATTAAAAAATCGTTAAAATGCTGAATTTGCACATTTACTTGTGCTTTCTCTTAACTGTAAGTAGCAAAATTTCTTTTTATGAGGTGCTATGCAATTTCAGTGGTAATTATGTAATGAATCTGAATGTTCTTGAATAGGTTTTTTGCATTTAATTTTCCATCTTATCTGTTGAAAGCCTAATCTTTGAATACAAAGTTGTTTATACTGTGCAATCAGGACAATGTCTGTAATCCACCAGAAGCTTTGTGAGATTTTCTTTTTGTTTTAGACCTATGGAGTCTAATTTTTAATTTTAAACCTTTGAAATATACTTATGCATGACTTTGGACAAGTCATGTATACAATGTGTGCCTCAGATTCTTTTATCCATAAAGTGATGATAATAATATGTTTCCTATAAATTAGTTGTTAGGATGAAATAATATAATGCATGTGAAATATTTAGTATATTTCCTATCACATGGTAAGTTTCACTGAATGTTATCTATCACCATTATCATTATTATGATTATAAGATGCCTTCCAAGAGGAGGCCCTTACAATTTTTTCTATATTTCTTCTTTTTATTTTTTCAACCACCCTGTCATCAATGATTTTTTATAGTAATAATTATATTTTGAGTCCTCAGTGTATGACTTGTTCTCGTTGAGGATAGGAATAAGTATGGAAAAGAGAACTTACATTAGTCAGAATATTCTATATTATAGTACAGTAACAAACAATCCCCAAAACTCAGTGTCTTAAAACAAACAACAACAACAAAAAAATGATTTGTCACTCATGCTATGTGTTCATTACAGGTCATGAGGGGGTCTCTGCTCATCATAGTCACTAAGGATCCCTGGATGACAGAGAAACCACCATCACAAACATTTTCAGTCACAGTATCAAAAGGAAAAAGAGCTCTGAAGGATTTTACACTAATAATTAAATGCTTTGGCTTGAAAGCAACAAATGTCTCTTCTGCTCAAAACTCATTGGCCAAAACAAGTCACACAGCCTCACACAAACACAAGAAGGCCAGGAAGTGCAATCCTACCATATGCACAGAATATGGAAGACAAACATATTTGGGAAACAACACTAATGACTACCACCAGACTCAAATATATCCTAAACTTGAGCAGATTATATTATCAGATAGAGATTACATTTCTAGTGAAGCCCTAGGGTTTCTATCATTGAGTTTACTATTAAAGATTCATATAATAGCAGGCTCTATTTAGTTCATGGAGCCCTGGTGGCATAGTGGTTAAGAAGTCAGATGCTAACCAAAAGGTCAAAAGTTTGAATACACCAGCTGCTTCTTGGAAACCCTATGGGGCAGTTCTACTCTATCCTAATAGGGTGGCTATGAGTCGGAAAGGACTCAACAGCAACAGGTTTTGTTTTTTTTTAATTCAGTCCACTCAACTGAATAGCACATAACCCAATTCAGTGGTTTACTAAGATTCTTTATAATAGCTTCATGAGAAGTATTTCCAATAATGGAGGTGCTTGCAAATTGAATATAGGTTAAATATTGGAGTGGTTGAATCTCTAAATTGTATCAAATGTGAAGGAAATACACTCAACAGAATGTCATCATTAATTGCTATGAGGGAGCAAAATGTAAGGTACAATATAGTATAACTCTCAGGTTCCTGCTTTCAGTTACTGGGTAGGCAGTGGGTACCTCTCCTTCTCACTGAGATAAGGACTACAGAAGTATAAGTGGACCACTGTAAGAGGTCAAAGATGAGCTCAATTTCGGACATGATTTGAAGTGTCATCATTAGACATGGTGTCAAAAGCTAAGGTGATCAGTCTGGATTGGTTATAGAGTTTATGGGATAAGCATTGTAAAGGTTAAAATACCAATATCATTTCAAATGTAATAATCAAGAGAGAACACATACACTGAGAAGAGTATAGTAGCAAGAATAATACTCTGTGGAACATGAAACAGCCCAGATGTAGATCTCCTGGTAAATGAATAAACAAATCATGGTCAATCCATACAACATAATACTACTCAGCAACAGCATGAATCTCAAAAGAATTATATTAATTGAAAAAAGCAAGACCCAAAAGGCTACATGCTCTATTATTCCGTTTACATGACTATCTTAAAAAGGCATAACTAGAGGAGTAGATATCAGATAAATGATTCTCAGAGGCTGGTGATGGAGCAGGAGAAGATTGACTGCAAAGGAGCACGAGAGAACTTTCTGAGGTTATGAAAATATACTGTATCTTGATTTTGATGGTAGTTACACAACTGTATATATTTGTCAAACTAACAGAAAAGCACCCTTTTAAAAGCACCCTTTTAAAGGGTGAGTATTACTATGTCAATTATACTTCGATAAACCTGACCTTAAAAAAAAAAAAAACAACAACTCTGTGGATAAGCAACATTCAAGGTACAGGTAGAGAACAAGGAACCTCAGGAGACTGAGAAGAAATGAAAATGATGATAGGAAAAAATCCAGAAGTGATATGGAGACCAATGGAGGAATCTTATTAAAATGAAAAGTGGGACTAAACTTATCTAATAAGTTCTGCTAAGTGCCCTTTAGATTTAGCAAATAAAAGGTCAGTTATGACCTTATCAAGAGTGCTTTAAGTGAACAATGAGGATGAAAACCAGTAAGATGAGAAGGGAATGAAGGTGGATACATGGTAAAAGTACATATAAACTAGTCGGAAGAGGTTAGAATTAAAGGAAAGAAAAGAAAGAAGAGGATAGCTAGATAAGAGTACATGGTCAGAAGAGGATTTTTATGATGGGGTCAGTTAGAGAAGAGGGGTTTGAAGGTCCAGTAAAAGAAAAGAGTATTTAATGGAGTAAGGTTCTTGAGGAGACAAGATGGAATGGATACAGAGCACATGTGGAAAGCAGTATTGTGTTTTGATAGGACAAAGGACATCTTCTTCACTAAAATTTGGAGTAAAGAGGGCAAGATGAGAGTACGTACAGAAAAGCTGTCAGAGAAATGCTGGAAAATGAAAAAAAATGTGGGTGATAGACAATTTTTAATGGGATAAGATGTAAAAGAGTCTATTAAAAATGAAGGGGTATCCGTAAGTTTAGGTATGCCGTGCTTTCATTTCATTTGTCTCTAAGTATTTTCTGATTTCTCTCTTGACCCATTGGTTGTTTAAAAGTGTGTTGTTTAATCCCCACATATTTGTAAAGTTTCCAGCTTTCCTCCTGTTTCATTCTATTGTGGTCATAGAAGATACTTTGTATGATTTCAATCTTTTTAAATTTGAGACTTGTTTTACGACCTACTATATGGTCTGTCTTGGAGAATTACCCATGTGCACTGGAGAAGAATGTGCATTGTCTGTTGTATATATGTCTGATAGGTTTAGTTGGTCTGCAGTGTTGTTAAAATACTCTATTTCCTTGTCAATCTTCTTTCTAGATGTTCTGTCCATTATTGAAAGTGGTATATTGAAGTCTCCAACTATTATTGTGGTTACTATCTATTTCTCCCTTCAAATCTTTCAGTGTTTGCTTCATATATTTTAGGGCTCTGATATTAGGTGCACATATACTTAAGACTGTTATATCTTCCTGATGAGTTGATCTTTTATCATTACCATATTTTTATGCAAATAACATGCACCTTCTATGTTTTGCCACATGTGAAATATTATTCAGCCATAGAGACAAATAAAGTTCTGATATATGCTATGACATGCATGAACCTTGAAAGCATTAAGCTGAGTGAAATAGGTAAGGCACAAAAGGACATATATTGTATGATCCCACTTATATGAAATATCTAGAATAGGCAAACGCATAGAGACTGAAGTTTATTAGTGGTTATCAGAAGTAGGTGGGAGAGAGAAACATGTAGTTATTGATTAAGGGGTACTGAGTTTCTTTTAAAGGTAATATAAAAATTTGTAAATGGATAATAATGACAGTTGTACAACATTGTGAATGCAATTAATGTTACTGAATTGTACATGTAAAAATGGTTTAAATGGCAAATGCTTTATTACATATATTTTATACCAATAAAAAAAATGAGGGGGTAGAGAGCTAGTTAGAAATGGTGATGATTTAAACTAGCTGTTTTGGAAAACAAAATAGGAAGCTGACTAGGGATATATATAAGTTATTTGGGGCAGATTTGGAAGTACAGCTAAGAAGAGCAGTCATCGATTGGTAGTGATGCCTATGTGAACATTTGTGTTCTTCTATAGGAGTGCTCATTCACCTGGGGGTAAATGGGGAGAATGTAGACAAATGAATTGATTGCTTTAGGGCTTCTGTGTTACGAGCAATAGAAGGACAATGAACCATGGTAAGGGAATGTTAGTGGGATATGTTTTATAGTCTGGGTAGTGAAGGAACTGAAGACTGAAAGTGGCTGATACATTGAGAGAAAATTCAGAGATCTAGGAATTAAAGCTCTTAATGAGGTAAGAAAGGAATTTACCTGAAAGAATTGTAGGTTTGGATTAAATAGTGAGATATTGGAGTTAAAGATTTCAAATCTTGACCAGTACTGGACAATGGTAAATGTAGATTTGACCATGGATGAGTGGCTGAGATATGAAGTAATTGGAATTGAGGTGAAGACACTATAAAGTTAGGATCATAGGTGAATCACCCACATGGACTTGAAGTTACAATGATGATTTCAGAATTTGGAATGGAGAAACAGGCTATGATCTAGGAGTCAAATCTTCAAAAGTGGCTAAAATATCAGTAGATGAAGATGCCAAAGAATGGTAGAAGGTGATAGTAGGTAATATAGCTGGAAGCTACAGGCCTCAAAGGAGAAGGTGTTTTCAAGTACAAGGGAAGAGTAATTATATTTAGCAACAGAGTAATTTTTCTGTATAGTTAGCCTAGGCTAGAAGTGTGGTCATGAACTAGAGAACAGAGAATAATTATCAATAGCTGTTAAATTAAAGTGCCTCACTCTAACACCCGCCCCCGCCCCCCACACACACACGCACGCGTCTGTCAGTTTGTTGTACTGTAGGGGCTTGTGTGTTGCTGCGATGCTGGAAGCTATGGCACCATTATTCAAATACCAGCAGGGTCAACCACGGTGGACAGGTTTCAGCTGAGCTTCCAGAATAAGACAAAGAAGAAGGACCTGGTGGTCTACTTCTGAAAAGAATTAGCAAGGGAAAACCTTATGAATAGCAGCAGAACATTGTCTGATATGGTGCCAGAAGATAAGCCCCTCAGGTTGGAAGGCACTCAAAATAGGACTGAGGAAGAGCTGACTCCTCAAAGTAGAGTTGACCTTAATGAAGAGGATGGAGTCAAGCTTTTGGGACCTTCATTTGCTGATGTGGCATGACTAAAAATAAGAAGAAACAGCTGCAAACATCCATTAATAATCGGAACATGGAATGTAAAAAATACGAATCTAGGAAAATTGGAAATCATCAAAAATGAAATTGAATGCATAAACATCAATATGCTAGGCATTAGTGAGCTGAAATGGACCGGTATTAGCCATTTTGAATCAATGATATGGTCTACTATGCCAGGAACGACAACTTGAAGAGGAATGGCATTGCATTCATCGTCAAAAAGAATATTTCAAGAGTCTATCCTGAAGTAATAGGTAATATTACTTGATAGTGATAGGGTAATATCCCTATGCCTACAAGGAAGTCCAGTTAATACGACTATTATTCAGACTTACGCACCAACCACTAAGACCAAAGATGAAGAAATCGAAGAATTTTACCAGCTTCTGCAGTCTGAAATTGATCGAACATGCAATTACAATGTATTGATTATTACTGGTGACTGGAATGAGAAAGTTGGAAACAAAGAAGAAGGATCAGTAGTTGTAAAATACAGCCTTGGTGATAGAAACAATGCCAGAGATCGCACGATAGAGTTTTGCAAGACCAAGGACTTCTTCATTGCAAATATTTTTTCACCAACATCAACAGCAACTATACACGTGAACCTCGCTGGAAGGAATACACAGGAATCAAATCTATTACATCTGTGGAAAGAGGTTGTGGAAAAGCTCAATATCATCAGTCAGAATAAGGTCAGGGGCTGACTGTGGAACAGACCATCAATTGCTCATATGCTAGTTCAAGTTGAAACTGAAGAAAATCAGAACAAGTTCACAAGAGCCAAAGTACAACCTTGAGTATATCCCACCTGAATTTAGAGACCATCTCAAGAATAGATTTGATGCATTGAACACTAATGACTGAAGACTCAATGATTAGTGGAATGATATCAAGGACATCATATATGAAGAAAGCAAGAGGTTGTTAAAAAGACAGGAAAGAAAGAAAAGACCAAAATGGATTTCAGAAAAGACTCTGAAGCTTGCTCTTGAACGTCAAGTGGCTAAAGCGAAAAGAAGAAATGATGAAGTAAAAGAGTTGAACAGAAGATTTCAAAGGGCAGCTTGAGAAGACAAAGTAAAGTATTATAATTACATGTGCAAAGACCTGGAGATAGAAAACCAAAAGGGAAGAACACACTCAGCTTTTCTCAAGCTGAAAGAGATAAAGAAAAAATTCAAGCCTTGAGTTGCAATATTGAAGGATTCTATGGGGAAAATATTAAATGATGCGGGAAGCATCCAAAGAAGTTGGAAGGAATACATAGAGTCACTGTAGCAAAGAGAATTGGTCAACGTTCAGTAATTTCAGGAGGTAGCATATGAGCAGGAACCGATGGTACTGAAGGAAGAAGTCCAAGTTGCACCGAAGGCATTGGTGAAAAACAAGGCTCCAGGAATTGACGGAATGGCAATTGAGATGTTTCAACAAACGGATGCAGTGCTGGAAGTGCTCACTCATCTATGCCAAGAAATTTGGAAGACAGCTACCTGGCCAACTGACTGGAAGAGATCCATATTTATGCCTATTCCCAAGAAGGGGGATCTCACTGAACCATATCATTAATATCACACACAACTAAAATTTTGCTGAAGATCATTCAAAAGTGGCTGCAGCAGTATATCCTCAGGGCACTGCCAGAAATTCAAGCCAGATTCATAAGAGGACATAGAACCAGGGATATTATTGCTGTTGTCATATGGATCCTGGCAGAAAGCAGAGAATACCAGAAAGATGTTTACCTGTGTTTCATTGACTATGCAAAGGTATTTGACTGTGCGGATCATAAGAAATTATGGATAACATTGTGAAGAATGTGAATTCCAGAACACTTAATTGTGCTCATGAGTAACTTGTACATAGATCAAGAGGCAGTCGTTCGAACAGAAAAAGGGGATACTGCATGGTTTAAAGTCAGGAAATGTGTGCATCCGGGTTGTATCCTTTCACCATATTTTTTCAATCTGTAAACTGAGCAAATAATCTGAGAAGCTGGACTATATGAAGAAGAACGGGGCATCAGGATTGGAGGAAGACTCATTTACAACCTGCATTATGCAGATGACACAACCTTGCTTGCTGAAAGTGAAGAGGACTTGAAGCACTTACTGATGAAGATCAAAGGCTACAGCCTTCAGTACGGATTATACCTCAACATAAAGAAAACAAAAATCCTCACAACTGGACCAATAAGCAACATCATCATAAATAGAGAAAAGATCGAAGTCGTCAAGGATTTCTTTTTATTTGTATCCGCAATCAACACCCATGGAAGCAGCAGTCAAGAAATCAAAAGACGCATTGCATTGGGCAAATCTGCTGTAAAAGACCTCTTTAAAGTATCAAAAAGGAGAGATGTCACCTTGAAGATTAAGGTGTGCCTAATTCAAGTCATGGTGTTTTCAATCGTACAATATGTATGTGAAAGCTGGAGGATGAACAAGGAAGACTGAAGAAGAATTGATCCCTTTGAATTGTGGTGTTGGAGAAAAATATTGAATATACAAAGGACTGTCAGAAGAACAAACAAATCTGTCTTGGAAGAAGTACGACCAGAATGCTCCTTAGAAGCAAGGATAGACTACGTCTCCCATACTTTGGACATGTTATCGAGAGGGATCAGTCTCTGGAGAAGGCCATCATGGGCTTAAGCATAATAATGATTGTGAGGATGGCACAGGACCAGGCAGTGTTTCGTTCTGTTGTACATAGGGTTGCTGTGAGTTTGAACAGACTCGACAGCACCTAACAACAACAACAACACCCTAAACCTAGGATCCAGAACCCTGTACAGCAGTACCCCACCCAGTCCTGTTGTTCCCAGGATTTATCCCCGGGCTGTGATCCTTTCTAAATATCTATTTTCCACCATACATCACCATTTGACCAGCAATGTCTAATATAAGTTTTTTTCCAATGATGGAAATGTTTTATATCTGCACTGTCCAGTATAGTAGTCACTAGCCACATGTGCCAATTGAAAACTTGAAACAGGGCTAGTGCAAGTGAGGGAGTGAATTTTAGTTTTCTTTAATTTTAAAGAATTTAAATTTAAATAATCACATGTGGCTAGTGGGGACCATATTGGAGAATTCAGCTCTAGACCTGGTTAGATAATCTAAAAACCGAATTCATACTAAGGGGTTGTCTCAGGTAGGGTTCTCTAGAGAAGCAAAACCAGTAAAGTGTATAAATATATAGAGAATTATATCAAGGAAATAGCTCACGCGATTGTAGATGCTGGAATATCCCAAGTCTGTGGGTCAGGATAGAGGCTTCTCCTGATTCATGTAGCTGCAGGGGCTGGCGAACCCAAGATCAGCAGGTCGGAGAGTAGGGCTCTTGCTCACAGGCTACGAAGAAGGCTGCTAAGATCGACGGATCCCAAGATGGCAGGTAAACTGCTAGCGCAAGTCCCAAGAATCAGAGGTCAGACGAACATGAGCGCACTGCAGTATCTAGAGCAAGCAAAAGCCCCAGAGCGCTGCCAGAAAGTCCACCCATATTTGATGCAGGCCATGCCCCCAAGGAAACTCCCTTTCAACTGATTGGCTACTCACAGCAGATCCCACCATGGAAGTGATCACATTATATCAAATCTCATCATGGAAGTGATGACATCATCACATGACTGCCAAACTACATCATAACTGCCAAACCACTGAGAATCACGGTCCAGCCAAGTTGACACACAACCCTAATGATCACAAGGGTTAACAGCTAATGCATGATGTCCCTTCCATATGCCTACATTTTAACAGGGTAATTTTGTAAGTACAATGCTTTAACAGAAGAGAATGATTCTATAATGATGAAATACAAGGAACTCTGAGAGGCTGACAGAGCAGGGACTTTTTGTGATGAAGGATTTGCATTTTAGCCAGAAAATTCCACTAGATAACCAACAGTCCCTTATATTTGCATATAAGAATGGCCTTGATAGTATTGGTTGACTTGTTAAAGAGTCTCAATCTATTTAGTTCATTGAGAAGTCTTATCTCTCTAGGGTATTAAATCAACATATTTGCATTACCATCTCCTTCCCAAGCCAAACTCTGCTACTGATCATTGCCCTTATATTAAAAAAATATATATATGTACATATGCTAGTGAGTAATAATCTCGAAAGAAAGATGACCTCAGGGAGAAAGAGTCCCAGTACTCCAGATGATCATTTAAAACAATTCTCTTTTTTCTTTTTTTTTTTTTTTGACATCTTAACTTTCTTCCCTTTCTCCATTCCTTTCACCAGCACCCCAGCAGTGTTGTTTAGTTTCTAAAATTAAATATTGCTGAGAGTAGAGGTGTAAGATTCCTGTCCTTTTTAGAATCATAAATACTGAATTACTAGGTATCTAACACTGAAACTGATTGGTTCCAATGCTTTTGAAATGACATCTTTAAAATTCAACTCATTGACTTACCATGAACTGCAGCTTTATCTCTTGCTATTCCCCAATATTAACTCTCTCCAGTTATAATATTTAATTTTTGTCTACCAAACACACCTTGTACATCTCTTGCCTTCGTTCTTCAAGTCTTCCTCTGAGCCTTATGAGAGACCGAGTGAATAAACAGACAATGGCTAGACCATATAAATATAGAATCTGCAGCACCCAGCCCAGGAAGTCAAACCACCATCTGCAGCTACCAGTCCAAGAAGCAAAACAACGATCCTTGTAACAACAGGCCCCAAATGGCCAGAA
The DNA here is from genome assembly GCF_000243295.1 of Trichechus manatus latirostris. Taxonomy (NCBI): domain Eukaryota; kingdom Metazoa; phylum Chordata; class Mammalia; order Sirenia; family Trichechidae; genus Trichechus; species Trichechus manatus. The sequence goes on from NW_004443987.1 coordinate 11,361,733, forward strand.
CTTGATTAATAACTGACAGCTTCCTTAAATTTTGCTCCAATTTCCAACTTAGGACCAACAGAGAAAGCCAAATATGCTCCCTAGCCAATCTCATTCTCTCAGTTTGTTGTACTGTGGTGGCTTGTGTGTTGCTATGATGCTGGCAGCTGTGCCACCAGTATGCCAAATACCAGCAGGGTTACCCAGAGTCGACAGGTTTCAGCAGAGCTTCCAGACTAAGACAGACTAGGAAGCAAGGCCTGGTGATCAGGTTCCAAAAATTAGCCAGTGAAAACCTTATGGACAACAATAAGCTGCAGCAATGGACTCAAAGATACCAATGATCATGAAGATGGTGCAGAACCAGCCAGTGTTTCTTTCTGTCATACATAAGGTCGCCATGAGTCAGAGCCAACTCAAAGGCAGCTAACAACAACAACTAATCACATGGGATGCCTTGCTTCTAGTTAGCCCTCCTTCAGCTTTCCCATGCCAACAGCCTCCAGTCAGGGCACACCTTAAGCCTTCCCTTTTTTCCACTATAAAGCTTTCCTACTCTCCATGAGTCCCTGCCAAACACAAATGAAGGTGGCTGATTACCTTGCTGTAGCCAAATAAATAAATAAATAAAAGCAGTTGCCTTCGAGTAGATTCTGACTCATGGCAGCCCTATGTGTGTCAGAGTAGAAGTGTGATCTATAGGGTTTTCAATGGTTGAGTTTTGGAAGTAGGTCACTGGGCCTTTCTTTTGAGGTGCCTCTGGGTGGACTCAAACCTCCAGCCTTCCAGCTAGCAGCCAAGCTCCTAACCATTTGCACCATGCAGGGACTGCTATAGTAAGCTCTGAATAAATAGCCTTTGTATGTTATTTGGGTGTTCCTGGTCTATTTTCACACTCAGCATCAGTTTTTCTTACTTTAAATGAGGTTTTGTGAGGATTTGTATTTTGTATGGAAAAATAGCCAGCACAACATCTGACACACAGTAAATATACAGTAAATGTTTAAATGTTAGTTTTGTTCATTCCCTTCCTGTTTTCTTCCTTCTCCTAAACTTCTGTCATAATGTTTTCCATTTATACTATATTGTATTCTAAAAGATTATTTTATACCTCTATTCTTTATAACCTCACCTAGATTGTAATTCCCTTGAAGGCAGGGTGGGGAAGCAGCTTATTCTTAGCAGATGTAATAGTGTCTTTTAGTAGTTGCTGAGGCAGAACTAACATTGTGCTATAGATAGAAACACCATGCCATCCCTCTGCAGTAGACCCTAAAAGCTAAGTAAAACAGATACAAATGTCAATCCTGGAACCCTAAGCATCAAATGAAGGAATAAAGAACTTTATCAAGCACCAAATGGAATAAGAAACTGACAGAGAACAGAGAATGAGGAGAGCTACGGAGTGGAGGTCCCCTATCAGCTAATGCGGCACAGATTCACCATCTTGGACTATAGCCACCAAGGAACGCTGACAGGGAGTACAGGAAGGCAACTTCACAGAGCTCCCAACAGGAGACAGAGCACCCTGTAACCAGGGATACACGCTTTCCCACCCCTCACCCTTCTTCCCTGTATGAGGCCTCTGCCACTTTCCAATGGGCCACAGTCTCTTGGCCAGAGAGACACCAGCTCACTGCTGCCCGGGTCTGCCCTGCCGCCATCAGCTGGACCCTTCAGTGTCATTTTTTTTGTTTTGTTTTGTTTTGTTTTTTTTTTTTGCTTTTTTTTGCTTCTCATTCTCTCCCTTCCTTCCTTTCCTTTTTGCTGCCCAGCTAGCCCTGTGTGCCTTCCCCTCCCCTTCTTGACAGGCTGTGATATTTTGGTTTGTTTCAGTTGTTCTTTTTTTTGTTTTTGTTTTTTTCTGTTTCTTCTCTCTCTCTCTCCTTTCCTTTCTCCCACCCACCCAGCCATGTGGACTGCCTCTGACCCTTCTGGAAGGGCCGTGCTGCACTGCTCGGATGGAGAGTCACCACGCATGGCCTCCTCCGGTCTGCACCGCCATCACCGACCAGCTCCTTCAATACCATTTTATTTATTTATTGTCTGTTTGCTTTTTTATTTTATTTTATTTTTTGTTATTGTTTCTTCTCTCACTCTCCCTTCTTTTCCTTTCTCCCACCTACCTAGCCCTGTGTGCCAACCCACCTTATTGATGGGCTGTGCTGTACCACAAGGCTGGAAAGCCTCTGGCACACAGCCTCCCCGGCTCTGTGCTACTCCCACAGGCTGGCTTCCTCAGCACCATATTTTTTTTCTTTACTTTTCCCTTTCTCCCTTCTCCTTCTCCCTCCAGCCTAGGCCCTGCACTGCCTATGTCTCTTTTGGACAGGCCATGCCGTGCCACCTGGCACAAGAGATAACAACTTGTCGTCACTTCAATTCTGCCTTGCCCCCAGCAGCCAGCTCCCCTAACAATATATATTTTTTTCTGTCATTTTTATTTTTTTAAATATTTTTAATATTTTTTTAATATTTATTAAATATTTTAAATATTATTTTGTTTCTTGGTTGGTTGGTTTCTTCTGTCTTTCTGCCCTTGCCTTTCCTTTCTCCCTCCCACCTAGCCACGTGCACCACCTGTGCCCCTTCTTGGCAGGCCAAGCCGCATTGCTCCCCTAGGGAGCCACCAGCACATGGCCTCCCCAGGTCTGCCCCGCCCCACCTGCCAAAACCGCACTTACATTTTATTTACTTCTTTCTTTTTTCCTTTTTTTTTTTTGCTTTTGTTTCTCTGTCTTCTTTCATTCACCCATTTAGCTCCACACATCACATCCTCTCTCTTCCCTCCTGCCTATCTGCACTGTGTGGCACTGACACGGTCCCCCAGACCCTGCCCTGCCCTACCCCCAGCCTCACCTCGTACACCCCAGTTCGTGCTGCGAACGACTCATCCCCACCCCTCCATACCTGCCATACCTGCCCTGCTTCACCATAGCTGAGTTACCAGGTCAAAAACTGAACAGACCCAAAACAAGAGAAGAGATTAAAAAGGTAACTAAAAAAAAACTTACAACAAAAAAAAGTCCTGGCCCAGATGGTTTCACTGGAGAATTCTACCAAACATTTAGAGAAGAGCTTGTACCAGTAGTACTCAAACTATTTCAGAACAGAAAAAGGAAGGAATACTTCCAAATTCATTCTATGAAGTCAGCATAACCCTGATACCAAAACCAGGCAAAGACATCACAAAAAAAGAAAATTACAGACCAATATCTCACATGAGTATAGATGCAAAAATTCTCAACAAAATTCTCATCAATAGAACTCAGCATCATATCAAAAAAATAATACACCACAACCAAGTGGAATTCATACCAGGTACGCAAGGATGGTTCAACATTAGAAAATCAATCAATGTAATCCACCACATAAATAAAACAAAATAATCACATGATCATCTCAATAGATGCAGAAAAGGCATTCAACAAAGTCCAACACCCATGTTGATAAAAACTCTCAATAAAATAGGTATAGAAGGGAAATTCCTCAACATAATAAAGGGCATCTATGCAAAACCAACAGCCAATATCGTTCTTAATGGGAGAGGCTGAAAACATTCCTCTTGAGAACAGGAACAAGACAAGGATGCCCTTTATCACCACTCCTATTTAACATTGTGCTGGAAGTTCTAGCTAGAGCAATAAGGCAAGAAAAAGAAACAAAGGGCATCCAAATTGGTAATGAAGAAGTAAAACAATTCCCATTTGCAGATGATATGATACTATAAAGAGAGAACTCAAAGGACTCCACAAGAAAACTACTGGAACTAGTACAAAGAGTCAGCAGGGAGGCAGGATAAAAGATCAATTCTTAAAAATCAATTGGATTCCTATACACCAATAAAAGAAACTATGAAAAGAAGATCAGGAAAACAATACCATTTTCAATAGTCCCTAGAAAGATAAAAAACTTAGGAATAAATCAAACCAGGGACATAAAAGACATATACAAAGAAAACTACAAAACACTACTGCAAGAAACAAAACAAGACATACATAAATGGAAAAACATACCATGCTCATGGACAGGCAGACTCAACCTTGTGAAAATGTCAGTTCTACCCAAAGCAATGTACAAATACAATGCAATCCCAATCCAAATATGAACAACATTCTTTAATAGGATGGAAAAACTAATCATTAACTTTACATGGAAAGGTAAGAGGCCCCTGATAAGTAAAACAGTATTGAAGAAAAATAATAAAGTAGGAGGACTCGCACTACCTGACCTCAGAACCTACTATGCAGCTACAGTAGTCAAAACAGCCTGGTATTGGTACAACAACAGACACGTTGAGCAATGGAACAGAATCAAGAACCCAGATGTAAATCCATCCACCTATGGTCACCTGATCTTCGACAGAGGCCCAAAGTCCATTAAATGCAGAAAAGACAGTCTTTTTAACGAATGGTGCTAGGAAAACTGGATATCCATCTCAAAAAAAAAAAAAAAATGAAACAGGACCTATACAACATACCATACACAAAACTAATTCAAAATGGATCAAAGACCTAAATATAAAACCAAAAAACAATAAAGATCATAGAAGAAAAAATAGGATCAATGCTAGAGGCCCTAATACGTGGCATAAATAGGATAAAAACCATAAATAACAATACACAAACACCAGAAGATAAGCTAGATAAGTGGGATCTTCTAAAAATTAAACACTTATGCTCATCAAAAGACTTAAACAGAAGAGTAAAAAGAGAACCTACAGAGTGGAAAAAATTTTTGGCTATGACAAATCTGACAAAAGTCTAATCTCTAAAATCTATTGGAAAATCCAACACCCATACAACAAAAAGACAAACAATCCAATTAAAAAATGGACAAAGGATATGAACAGACACTTCACTAAAGAAGACATTCAAGCGGCTAACAGACACATGAGGAAATGCTCGCGATCACTAGCCATTAGAGAAATGCAAATCAAAACTAAAATGAGAAATCATCTCACCCCAACATTACTGGCAAAATCAGAAAAACAGAAAATAATAAATGTTGGAGATGCTGTGCAGAGATTGGAACTCTTATGCACTGCTGGTGGTAAAGCAAAATGGTACAACAATTTTGGAAAACAATATAGTGTCTCCTTAAAAAGCTAGAAATAGAATACCATACAATCCAGCAATCCCACTCCTAGGAATATATCCTAGAGAAATAAGAGCCATCACATGAATAGACATATGCACACCCATGTTCCCTGCAGCATTATTCACAACAGTAAAAAGATGGAAACAAGCTAAGTGCCCATCAACAGATTAATGGATAAAAAAACTATAGTAATACACACAAAGGAATACTACACAACAATAAAGAATAATGATGAATCTGTAAAACATCTCATAACATGGATGAAGCTGCAGGGCATTATGCTGAGTGAAATAAGTCAATCACAAAAAGACAAATACTGTATGAGACCACTATTATAAAAACTCATGAAAAGGTTTACACACAAAAAGAAATAATATTTGATGGTTACTAGGAAGAGGAGGGGTGGGGAGGGAAAAACACTATCTAGACAATAAATAAGTGGCAACTTTGATGAAGGGTAAGACAGTACACAATACTGGGGAAGTCAGCACATCTCGACCAAGGCAAGGCCATTTAAGCTTCATAGACACATCCAAACTCACTGAGGAACCGAATTATTGGGCTGAAAGCTGGGGACCATGGTCTCAGGGACATCTAGCTCAATTGGCATAACATAGTTCATAAAAAAATGCTCTATATTCTACTTTGGTGAGTAGCACCTGGGGTCTTAAAAGCTTGTTAGCAGCCATCTAAGATACTCCGCTGGTCCCACCCTGTCTGGAGCAAGGGAGAATGAAGAAAACCAAAGACACAAGGGAAAGATTAGTCCAAAGGACTAATGGACCACAACTACCACAGCCTCCACCAGGCTGAGTCCAGCACAACTAGATGGTGCCTGGCTACCGTCATCAACTGCTCTGAGAGGGATCACAATAGAGGGTCCCGACCGAGCTGGAGAAAAATGTAGAACAAAATTCTAACTCACAAAGAAAGACCAGACTTACCTGTCTGACAGAGACTGGGGAAACCCCAAGAGTGTGACCCCCGAGACACCTTTTTAACTCAGTACTGAAGTTACTCCTGAGGTTCACCCTTCAGCCAAAAATTAGACATGCCCATAAAACAAATCGAGACTAAATGGGCACACCAGCCCAGGGGCAAGAACGAGAAGGCAGGAGGGGACAGGAAATCTGGTAATAGGGAACTCAAAGTCGAGAATGGGAGAGTGTTGATATGTTGTAGGGTTGGCAACTAATGTCACAAAACAATATGTGTATTAATTGTTTAATGAGAAACTAATTTGTTCTGTAAACCTTCATCTAAAGTATAATAAAAAAATAATATCTTTTAGGTGCTAAATAAATAAAACCATGCTAATTCATTTGCTATGACCACTCATGCTTAAATACAATACGACTCTGGACAAGTTACTTAACATCACTGAACCTCTATTTTTTCCAACATAAAATGGATGTGACAACCATAATATCTACTAAAAAGGATGATGTAAAAACTAAGCATAGGCATGACACTAAAAAGGTTTAGGTCCACACCACATCTATATGTATGTGTGTTCAGTTGGGGAGAGATTAGACAAATTGGAGAATGTCTAGAAGAGAGTGACCAGGGAGCTGAGGTTATCTGGAGAAGAGAAAACACAGTAAAAAAGAGTACATAACATTAACTTTTAACTGTGTGAGCAATTGCATACGGAAGAAGAAGCATTTAATTCTGTCTTACTCCAAAGACCAAAAATAGGACTATCAGGATAGTTATAAAATACAGGCTTTATAACATTTCAACTTGATTTTCCTAAATTATGTTGTAGACGGAGCACAAGAAAAGGAAATCAAAGGCATAGATTCTAGTCCCAGATTTGCCACTATGTAACTGTGTGATCTTGGACAAGTCATTTTTATCTTTCTGAACCTCAGTTTCTAAATATGTAAAATGATGTCATCAGGCTTAACTGAAAGTCCTCAAAGGTCACTTCCAACTTGAACATTCTAGAATTCTAATTTACACAAGGTTGATACCAAATTTGAGAGAATAATGTTCTCTAAGAAATACATTTGAGGCAGTTGGATTTTCATGATTATGGACTAAATTAAGTTTGTTCTAAATTAGAACTTTAGGAAAATGATAGTATTTCTTGATTTATTTTCCCTCTAATAAATATTTAATAGATAGCTTAAAGGTTCATAGAAAGCAGCCTGCCCAGTGCTTTGATTCTTGAATAATGTGTTAAATAATAACCAAGGCTTAGGCCTAGAGGAATATTAAAAAATATATGTAATTCTACCTTGTGAAAGTTGTATTCTTTAATGGAGTAGAAATCTTCGTACCACTTTTAGAACAAATGGATAGCGTTTTTTCTGATAAGAAACAAAAGACAGAAATGGAAAACTGCTTCTGAGAAGTTTAGTTATACAGAAAAAAAAAACTGATGAAAATGAATGTGGTTTACTACATTACTAGATTTAAATTACTAGATTTAAATTGCTACATGTTGTGAAAAGGAAAAAGTAGTTTCAAATTTCATCACTTTCTTAATGGACATGAGTGTTCCTAGAATGTCAATAGCCCAAAGCTACCAAACTATTGAATGAAGTATTAAAATTTCATGATATAGTTCTTTTTTTTTTAGCAGTAGTTTTACTGTGGCAACCTATCATTCAGGAAAATATGAAACCAAGCTTTCGAGAAGTGTTTTCAAGATCTTAAATTGTTGAGTTTAATTTTCAGACTGTATCAAGAGGTCAAAGTAATTCATGGTGCCCTCATCATTCAGAAAAACCACCTTTGAGACAAAACAAAAATAGGAGAATATCATTAAAACAAAGGCCACAATATATAATTATCTGTCTTCAAATTAGCTTACATCATGATAGTTCTATATTTATGCAGGCATATATGTACTTTTTCTATGTTCTGAAAGCTCTACGTGACATTGTAAAGAGAAAATTAACATTAAGGAATTATTCTGCCCAAGGTCACAGAGCTTAGTCAGTAAATACTGAAAATCCACTATGGGCTAGGCTCTGTGGAAAGTACAAAACAGTTAGAAGATATTGTCCTTGCCCTTAAGGAACTTACAATTTGATTAGTGAAGCAGGCTTAAAACAGTAAAAACAAAATGAACAACACAAGATGGCATGTGATCAAGAACTTAAATAGTGTAATAAAAACTATATGCTATAGGCTTTTGGAGAAGGACCCCTGAATTATTCAAGGAAAACTCCCTAGAGTAAAAGGGCATTAAGTTGTACTTTTAAAGATAGGTAGAATTTGGATATGGAGTCCCTAGGTGGCACAAATGGTTAAGCGCTGGACTACTAATCAAAAGGTTGGCAGTTCAAACCTACCAAGGGTGTCTCGAAAGGCCTGGCAATCTGCTTCCAGAAGGTCACAGCCATGAAAACTCTATGCAATGCAGTTCTACTCTGAAACACATGGGATTACCATAAATTGGAATCAACTAGATGGCTACTGGTGTGCTGGTAAGAATTTGGATGGTTGAGAAGAAAAGGTATCACCAATCCCGATGAGGTCAATTACATTAGCAAAGACATAGAAACAAGAATAAATGAATTGGTTTAAAGCAGGCAGTAAGGAAGAAATCTATAAATTCAATGCAATCCTGATCAAAATTCCAACAGCCTTCTTTACAGAATTGGAAAAACCAATCCTCAATTTTATATGGAATGGCACGAGGCCCTGAATGGCTAAAGCAATTTTGAAGAACACACACTTCCTAATATCAAAACATATTATACAGCTACAGTACTCAAAACAGCCTGGTACTAGTATAATAATAGACACAGAGACCAGTGAAATAAAATAGAGAATGTAGAAATAAACCCACATATCTATGGTCAACTGGTTTTTGACAAGGGTGCTAACTCCATTCAATAGGAAAAGAAGAGTCTCTTCAATAAATAGTGTTGGGACAATTCAATTTCCATATGCAGAAAATTGAAACAGGATCTATGCTTCACACCACACACAAAAACAAATTCAAAATGGATTAAAGAACTAAATGTGAAAACTAAAACCATAATTTTCTTAGAAGAAAACACAGGGGCAAGGCTGACAGGGCTATCTTTTAACAACGGATTATCAAATATAATAACAAAAGCATGAACAGCAAAAGACAATAAATAAATGGGACCTCATAAAAATTAAATACATTTGTTTATCAAAAATCTTTACCAAAAAAGTGAAAAGACAAGCTATCAATTGGGAGAACGTTTTCAGAAACCATATATGTGATAAGAACTGAATAACCAAAATATATATAAGACTCCAACAAATAAACAAACAAAAAGACAACTAAGCCAATCAAAAAATGGGCAAAGGAGTTGAATAGACATTTCACCAAAGGGGATATTCAAATGGCCAACAAACACATGAAAAGATGTGCAACCTTTTCAGCCATCAGAGATACAAAATCGCAATGAGATACCATATTACTCCAATTAGGATGGCTAAGATTTAAAAAAAAGGAAAAATAACAAATGTTGGCAAGGATATGGGGAAATTGGAACCATTATCAACTGCTGGTGGGAATGCAATATGGTACAGCTGTTGTGGAAAACATTGTGGTAGTTTCTCAAAAAACTAAAACTAGAACTACCATATGACCCAGCAATTCTGCTAGGAATATACCCAAGGGACTTAAAAGCAGCAATATGAGTAGTCGTATGTACACCAATGTACATTGCAGCACTATTCACAATAGCCAAAAGACGGAAACAACTTAATGCCTGTCAAAGGATGAATGGATAAACAACATATAGTACATACATACAAGGGAAAAATATTCATCCAGAAAGAGAACTGAAATCCTTATACATGCTACAACATGGATGGAGCTTGACGACATTATGCTGAGTGAAATAAATCAATCACAAAAGAACAAATATTGTATGACCTCACTTACATAAAAAAGATTGTTGTTTTTAGGTGCCGTAGAGTCAGTTCCAACTCATAGCTACCCTATGTACAACAGAATCAAACACTGCCCAGTCCTGCGTCATACTCACAATCATTGCTATGCTTGAGCCCATTGTTGCAGCCACTGTGTCAATCTACCTCATTGAGGGTCTTCCACTTTTTTGCTGACCCTCTATTCTACCAAGCATGATGTTCTTCTCCAGGAACTGCTGTCTCCTGATAACATGTCCAAAATATGTGAGACCAAGCCTCACTATCCTTGCTGCTAAGGAGCATTCTGGCTATACTATTTCCAAGACACATTTGTTTATTCTTCTGGAAGTCCATAGTATATTCCATATTCTTCACCAACACCATAATTCATAGGCATCAATTCTTCCTCAGTCTTCCTTATTCATTGTCCAGATTTCACATGCATATGAGGCAATTTAAAACACCATGACTTGGGTGAGGCACACTTTAGTCCTTAAAGTGACATTTTTGCTTTTTAACACTGTAAAGAGATCTTTTGCAGCAGACTTGCCCAATACAATGCATCTTTAGATTTCTTGACTGCTGCTTCCATGGGTGTTGATTGTAGATCAAAGTAAAATGAAATTCTTGATAACTTCGATATTTCCTCCATTTATCATGATGTTGCTCATTGGTCCAGTTGTGAGGATTTTTTTATGTTGAGGTGTAATCCATACTGAAGGCTGTGGTCTTTGATCTTCATCAGTAAGTACTTCAAGTCCTCTTCACTTTCAACAAGCAAGGTTGTGTCATCTGCATAATGTAGGTTGTTAATGAATCTTCCTCCAATCCTGATGTCCCATTCTTCTTCATATAGTCCAGCTTCTCAGATTGTTTGCTCAGCATACAGTTTGAATAGGTATGGTGAAAGGGTACAACTCTGACTCACACCTTTCCTGACTTTAAACCATAAAGTATCCCCTTGCTCTGTCTGAACAACTGCCTCTTCATCTATGTACAGATTCCTCAAGAGCACAATTTAGTGTCCTGGAATTCACATTCTTTGCAATGTTATCCATAATTTGTTATGATCCACACAGTCGAATGCCTTAGCATAGTCAATAAAACACAGGTAAACATCTTTCTGGTATTCTCTGCTTTCAGCCAGGATACACCTGACATCAGCAATGATAGCCCTGGTTCCACATTCTCTTCTGAATCCGGACTGAATTTCGGGCAGTTCCCTCTCGATATACTGCTGCAGCCACTTTTGAACCATCTTCAGCAAAATTTTACTTGTGTGTGATATAATGTTATTGTTTGATAATTTCCGCATTTGGTTGGATCAACTTTCTCGGAAATAGATACAATATGGATCTCTTCCAGTCGGTTGGAGGTAGCTGTCTTCCAAACTTCTTGGCATAGACAAGTGATGGCTTTTAGTGCTGCATCCATTTGTTGAAACATATAAATTGGTATTCCGTCAATTCCTGGAGCCTTGTTTTTAGCCAATGCTTTCACTGCAGCTTGGACATCTTCCTTCAGGAACATCATTCTTGATTATATTCTACCTCCTGAAATGGTTGTACGTCGACCAATTCTTTTTGGTATAGTGACTCTGTATTCCTTCCATCTTCTTTTGATGCTTCCTGTGTCAATTAATATTTTCCCCATAGAATCCTTCAATATTGCAACTCAAGGTTTCAATTTTTCTTCAGTTCTTTCAGCTTGAGAAATGCTGAGCATGTTCTTCCCTTATGGTTTTCTATCTCCAGGTCTTTGCACATGTCATTATAATACTTTACTTTGTCTTCTTGTGCTGCCCTTCGAAATCTTCCATTCATCTATTTTACTTCATCATTTCTTCCATTCGTTTTAGCTACTAGATGTTCAAGAGCAAGTTTCAGAGTATCTTCTGACATCCATTTTGGTCTTTTCCTTCTTTCCTGTCTTTTTAATGACCTCTTGCTTTTTTCATGTATGATGTCCTTGATGTCATTCTACAACTCGTCTAGTCTTCAGTCATTAGTGTTCAATGAGTCAAATCTATTCTTGAGATGGTCTCTAAATTCAGGTGGGATATTCTCAAGTTTGCACTTTGGCTCTCGTGGACTTGTTCTAATTTTCTTCAACTTCAACTTGCATATGAGCAATTCATGGTTTGTGCCACAGTTGGCCCTTGGCCTTGTTCTGACTGATGATATTGAGCTTTTCCATTGTCTCTTTTCACAGATGTAATCGATTTGATTCCTGTGTGTTCCATCTGGCGAGGTCCACGTATATAGTCACTGCTTATGTTGTTGAAAATGGTATTTGAAATGAAGTCATCGGTCTTGCAAAATTCTATCATGCAATCTGCAGCGTTGTTTCTATCACCAAGGCCATATTTTCCACCTACCAATCCTTCTTCTTTGTTTCCAACTTTCACATTCCAATCATTAATAATTATCAATGCATCTTGATTACATGTTTGATCAATTTCAGATTGCAGAAATTGGTAACTCAGGTTCTTCATCTTTGGCCTTAGTGTTTGCTGCATAAATTTGAATAATAGTTGTATTAACTGGTCTTCTTTGTGGGCGTATGGATATTATCCTACCACTGGTGGTGCAGTGGTTAAGAGCTTAGATGCTAACCAAAAGGTCAGCAATTCCAAACCACCAGCCGCTCCTTGGAAACACCATAAGGCAGTTCTACTCTTTCCTATATGGCCTCTATGAGTGGGAATCAACTCAATGGCAATGGATTTTGTTTTCTTTTTGATAGCATTTTACTTCAAGATAGATCTTGATATGTTCTTTTTGACGATATATGCAGTGTCATTCCTCTCCAATTTGTCATTCCCGGCATAGTAGACCATATCATTGTCTGATTCAAAAAGGCCAATACCAGTCCATTTCAGCTCACTAATGCCTAGCATATTGCATTCTATTTCATTTTGGCAATTTCCAATTTTCATAGATTTATACTTTGTACATTCCACGTTCTGATTATTAATGAATGTTTACAGCTGTTTCTTCTCATTTTGAGTGGTGCCACATCAGCAAATGAAGATCCTGAAAGCTTAACTCCATCCACGTCATTAAGGTCGACTCTACTTTGAGGTGGCAGCTCTTCCCCAGTCTTTTGAGTACATTCCAACCTGAGGGGCTCATCTTCCTGCACTATATCTGACAATGTTCCACTGCTATTTATAAAGTCTTCACTGGCTAATTCTTTCCAGAAGTAGACCACCATGTCCTTCTTCCTAGTCTGTCTTAGTCTGGAAGCTCAGCTGAAACCTGTCCACCATGGGTGACCCCACTAGTATTTGAATACTGGTGGCATAGCTCTCAGCATCACAGCAAAACACAAGCCCCCACAGTATGACAAACTAACAGATGTGTAGGGGTATAAAGAGATAAGAACAGGCAAATGTATAGAGACCAGTTTTTAATGGTTACTAGGGGCAGGAGGGAGGAGAAAGGGGGAGATGTTGCTTAGGGAGCACTGATTAAGGATAATGGATGCACAGTCAACTGGTGTAATTGATAGCATTAAACTGTACGCCTGTAATAAGATGAATTGGTAAATGCAGGATGATATATATATATATATATTTACAACAGCAACAACAACAAAAAGAGTAGCTGTTGAGGCTGTTTATGTACAACAAAACTTCTCATGGGATTTGGTTTATTGATTTTGGGATTGTCTTAGTTATCTAGTGCTGCTATAACAGAAATACCACAAGTGGATGACTTTAACAAGCTGAAATTTATTTTCTCACAGTTTAGCAGGCTAGAAGTCCAAATTCAGGGTGCTGGCTCTAGGGGAAGGCTTTCTCCCTCTGTCATCTCTGGGGGAAGATCCTTGTCTCTTCTCAGTTTCTGTTTCTAGGTTCCATGGTGATCTTCGTGTGGTGTGGCATCTACTTCCCCCATCTATGCTTGCTTGCTTTGTTGCTTGCTCAGTCTGCTCTTTTTATATCTCAGAAGAGATTGACTTAAGACACATCCTACACTAATGCTGTCTCATTAACATAACAAAGAAAACCCATTCCCAAATGGGATTATAACCACAGGTATAGGGGATTTACAATACACATTTTTAGGGGACACAATTCAATCCATAAGAGGGGTTTAGGGTTATGGTCTCATGGGACATTCCAGTTAATTGGCCTAATATCATTTTTAGTGCTTCTGATCTACCTCCAAGTTCATTGTTTAGTGTCTGTGTGGTCTTAAAAGCTTGCAAGTAGCCATAAAAGCTACAATAATTGGTCTCTATTCATCAGGTGCAATAGAGAAAGAAGAAGAGTCAGGAATAGAAGGAGGATATGGAATATTCAGTTGATAGCCTCCGTGAACAACCACCTCCTTTGCCGTGAGGCCTGAAAAACTGAATGGTGTCTGGCTATCGTTACTGAAGGTTTTGAACAAAGATTCTAAAGAAGTGTTCTGATCAATAGGAGGAAAAATGAGGAACAGAATTTCAATTCACATGGAATCCAGACTTTCTGGAGTCATTGACACTGGATGAACCTCTGGAACTACTGCCCAGAGATAATCTTTAAACCTGAAACCATAAACCAAAAATATCCCCTGATGTCTTATTTAAATCAGACAACAGTCTAGCTTAACTAGTAAAGAATGTCTGTGGTGAGCACTGTGCTCTTTTAAATAACTTACTATATGGGATCAAATGGTTAACAGCAACTCTAAAGATTAGATAGGAAGCTTAGACAGAAATGAGGCTGGGAATGGTTGTACAATTTGAAGGATGTAATCAATGTCACTGTCACAGTATTGTACATGTAGAAATTGTTGAATTGGTGTATGCTTTGCTGTGTATATTTTCAACATTAAAAAAAAAAGGCAGTAAGGTTGGTTTATTACCTTTCTAGAAAAAGGCATTCCATGCAAAAACATTGTGTTATATTGGCTGTTCTAAAGGCCTTTCCTTGAGTCTTATACACACTTTGGTTGGTGGTATAATAAAATATTACTGAAGTTAAAATTGGGATCCCAGAAAAGAGGTAAACTTTACCCTTTAGAGTCAACAAGCCACTGTGCAAGCCATTTAGTTAACAACTTTAAAATAAGGGTGTACATACAAAATAGAACTTTTTCCCCAATTTGTCTGAAAGCACCTCATTAGTTGGAACTCTAATACAAATCAAAAGAAAATGATCTATCTGTTTGTATAAAACAAAAACACATTGCCATCCAGTCGATTCCCACTCATAGTGACCCTATAGAACAGAGTAGAACTGCCCTACAGAGTTTCCAAGGAGTGGCTGGTGGATTCGAACTGCCTACCTTTTGGTTAGCAGCCGAGCTCTTAACCACCAGATAGGTAATTATAGCTAGTATTTAATGTGTCAGGTTCTGTTCTAACCGCTTTATGTGAATTATCTCATTTAATCTTCACAATCCTATGAAATAGCTGCTATTATTAACTCTATTTTACAGTAGGAGAAACTGAAACTGTTTTTTCTTCAGTGACAGGACACTTTTTCTAGTTATAATTTAGACTTGCTGTAATATAATTTTTACCGGGGTCAGATTGCATCTAAGCAACAGACTTGGCACATTCATGTGAAGCCAGGCCACTAGGTAGAACGCAAAGAACTCTTTTGTTCTTCCTTCTTCATCTTTAAAAGACACAAAACTTGTAAGTGACCATACCCCTCACCAAACAAATGCTAAGTAATTCGAGCTTTAAACTGATGATAAATATGTGTAAAGTGACTAAGTATCAAGGAGGGATAAGTGAGGACTTTTCCATCATTATGATTCCGTTTGTTCCTAAGCATGAACTCAAAAAGAAATCAAGTATACACATATTTAAGAGCTGAATCACAGCTTTATTAATAATTAATTATCTTGTGCATAATTTTCTTGGGAATGAGCACAATACAACCAAGTGGTTTCTAGAAATTTCATTTGATTCATTGAGTTATTTTAAATTAAGACTGAATAGTGCCTCCATGGGAGATTGTATGTACAATTATATAAACCGATAAAGACTATAGTCTAAGACAAAATATAATTTGTCATACATTATTTTCTTGTTGAAAATCAGCAGGCTTTTCTTTGAATATATTTTAAAATTAAATTTTCACCAGGATATGTTGTTACTTTAATAATACAGAAATAAAAGAAAAACAATGCTATATTCAAGGAAGGCTGTCTTTCCACATATACATTTATCTGGTGTCTCTACACAGACAGATGCAAAGCAAACTAGGCAAATACCCATTGAAGTATATTGTTTACATGACACCACATTGGTGGAAATGTCTATTGGCTTATTTTTATCTAGATGTTTGCTGTTCATTAGATAAATTACAAATATTCGTCTAAAATAGGAAAGAAAATATATTAGTCTGTGTCCATTCTGTACCATCAAACTGACAATTTTTGATGACTTCATTGAAGATGGTAGAGTGAGTTGAAATAGCGGGAATCCTCTATCCATAACTTCTTTTAAAACTTTCATGAAAGACCTCTGGTATCCAAATGTTAATAATGGATATTTCTAGGTGGTAGGATTTAGAGTTAGTTTGGGGTTACTTCTTTGTACTTTTCTGTGTTTTTTAAATTTTTTATGATGTGAATATATAATTTCTACAAAATCAATAAAGTATTTATTATTTAAAGGCATGAAACCACAAGAAAAGAAAGAATCCTCAGCAGTGACTTCAAACAGTAATGAAAATTAAAGCTATGGCAGATTCTGATAGAATTTTTTGTAATCTTCCTCTTTGGTGGTAAGTCATTATGAAGCCTCCTATATCAATAAAATATTCACAAAAGAGGAAATACACATGGACAACAAACATGTAATGAAATACTCAAATTCAATAGTATAGGGAAAATGCGAATAAAGTAACAAGATATCAATTTATACACATTTGACTGGTAAAAAATAAGTTAGAGTAGAATAAAGAGAGATTCTTTGTTAAGCAAATTAATCAGTTTTATAATGTGAAATAAAAAAAATTAATAATAGACATTTTATTCTGATTTTAAGGGGTTTTTCTTACCCATGAGCCTTAAAAAAAAAGAAAGAAGAAAGAAAAGCCTGACCCTAAACTGCTAAGCTTACCTGCAGCTTTGTTAATTTTTTTTTCACCCAAACTTTCCAAACTGTTTTACAGCATTGTTAATTTGTTTTTTCTGGATTAAACAGTGTTAATAATCAGGAAACTGAGGCCCAGTTTGATACAGTGATTAAGTCTTGGCAACCCCCTTTGTGACAAAGACGTTTGTTAACCATAAACTAGCTCAGAGTTTATCTATTGCAAAGACTACAACTTTAGGTAATTTCCCTTGCTTCCTGAGAGGTAACCCTTGGATTTTCCTGAACAACTGAGGTAACTTTTATCATTTTAAAACCTCAAGACTACACCTAAAGATGGCAGGGGGGACAGCCAGGCCAGAGACCACCTAGTAACCCGGTGCCAGCTGATCTCAGTAAAGGCAGGAGTTGGGAGTTGGGGGAGCATGCTTCAATCAATCACGTTAAGATTAGCCAGTGGTTGATTTTCTATTGTACTCCCTCCTCTTTAAAAACTACATGGAGCAATTTGTTGTTTTTAGAAACAAAATGGTCTCCCTATATGCATGTAACGGAGCTCTGGTGGTGCAATGGGTAAAGCGATCAACTGCTAACTGAATGTTTGACAGTTTGAAACCACCAGGGGCTCCGTGGGAGAAAGATGTGGAGGTCGGCTTCCGTAAAGATTACAGCCTTGGAAACCCTATGTGGCTGCTGTGAGTCAGAATTGACTTGACGGCAGTGATTTGGTTTGGTTTAGGTTTATAAGCATGTAAGCAGCCCTGTTGGTGCAGTGGTTAAGAGCTCAACCGCTAACCGAAAGGTTCGTAGTTCAAATCCACCAGCCACTCCTTGGAAACCCTATGGGGCAGTTTTACTCTTCCTATAGGGTCACTATGAGTCAGAGTCGACTCGTTGACAACAGGTTTGGTCTTTTTGGTTATATGCATGTAGAACAACCGCTCGAGAGGCGGGGCCAAGATGGCGGAGTAGTCAGACAGCTTCCTATATACCTCTTACAACAAAGACCTGGAAAAATAAGTGATTTGATTGTATATGAATATCCAGGGGCCCTGAACAAGGCAAAGTTGAGGAATAGGACTGAGTAGCGGGGGGAGAGGGAGATGGTTCGGAAGAAGCGAGCAGCACCTGAGCAGTGGTGGGACTGCAGCTTTTCAGCTGCTCCGGGTAGCAGTGAAGCAGGCAAACAGCTGTGCATGCACTCCGGAAGCAGTTTCCACCTTGCGAGAGATCCGGCAGCAGAGATTCTGCTTGGACACTCCGAACCAGTGAAAAGCAGCTCCCAAGCAGCTAAAGATAAGTACATGCGTGTGGCCTTTCGCGGGGATTTAAAAAAAAAAGCCCATTTGGGAAAAACCTTTCTCCCTTTTACTTCCTCCCTCCCCGCTTTGCACCACCGGTAGTCCCCTGGGCCAGAAGTAGATCCCAAAAGGTGCCCTGACCCATTCTCCTGGCCTTGGAGAGGGAACAAAAAAGCTACTGGCTCCCCTAAGCCAGGAACTCAGGGTCAACACAGCTCCTTTGCTGGGCTCAGGCATAAGGGGTCCGCAGACTGTGAGTGCCTTACACCACTGTATAGACTTGTGGGGACCCATGTCAAAAGCGTTAGCCCTCACTACCACAGTACAACAGGGCAAACATCTGAAGTTTAACTTCAACTGTTTTAACTGTGAAGTGGCAGATTTGTGACCCTCGAAACAATCCTGCCCCTTAAGTAGGTACATTTACCGTTCCGCAACAGGGGCTTGAGGACTGGTGGCGTCACCTAATCCACCTAGTCACCTGCTACAGGAGTCCAAGAAAAAGTGGTGGTCTCGAGGCTTGACAGCCAACAGAGTGGGGTGCTGGAAGTGCTCACTCATCTATGCCAAGAAATTTGGAAGACAGCTACCTGGCCAACTGACTGGAAGAGATCCATATTTATACCTATTCCCAAGAAAGATGATCAAACCAAATGTGGAAATGATTGAACAATATCATTAATATCACACACAAGTAAAATTTTGCTGAAGATCATTTAAAAGTGGCTGCAGCAGTATATTGAGAGGGAACTGCCAGAAATTCAGGCCAGATTCAGAAGAGGACGTGGAACCAGGGCTATCATTGCTGATGTCAGATGGATCCTGGCTGATAGCAGAGAATACCAGAAAGATGTTTACCTGTGTTTTATTGACTATGCTAAGGCATTCGACTGTGTGGATCATAACAAATTATGGATAACATTGTGAAGAATGTGAATTCCAGAACACTTAATTGTGCTCATAAGGAACCTGTACATAGATCAAGAGGCAGTTGTTCAGACAGAGCAAGGGGACACTTCGTGGTTTAAAGTCAGGAAAGGTGTGTGTCATGGTTGTATCCTTTCACCATACCTATTTAATATGTATGCTGAGCAAACAATCTGAGAAGCTGGACTATATGAAGAAGAATGGGGCATCAGGATTGGAGGAAGATTCATTAACAACCTGCGTAATGCAGATGGCACAACCTTGCTTGCTGAAAGTGAAGAGGACTTGAAGTACTTACTGATGAAGATTAAAGACCACAGCCTTCAGTATGGATTACACTTCAACATAAAGAAAACAAAAATCTTCACAAATGGACCAAGAAGCAACATCAAGATAAATGGAGATAAGATTGAAGATGTCAAGGATTTCACTTTACTTGGATCCACAATCAACGCCCATGGAAGCAGCAGTCAAGAAATCAAAAGACACATTTCATTGGGCAAATCTGCTGCGAAAGACCTCTTTAAAGTGTTGAAAAGCAAAGATGTCACCTTGAGGACTAAGCTGCACCAGACCCAAGCCATGGTGTTTTCAAACACCTCATATGCATGTGAAAACTGGACAATTAATAAGGAAGACTAAAGAAGAATTGACACCTTTGAATTGTGGTGTTGGCAAAGAATATTGAATATACCATGGACTGCCAAAAGAGCGAACAGTTCTGTCTTGGAAGAAGTACAACCAGAATGCTCCTTAGAAGCAAGAATGGAGAGACTACGTCTTACATACTTTGGACATGAGATCAGTCCCTGGAGAAGGACATCATGCTTGGTAAAGTACAGGGTCAGTGAAAAAGAGGAAGACCCTCAACGAGATGGATTGACACTGTGGCTGCAACGATGGGCTCAAGCATAACAAGGATTGTGAGGATGGCACAGGATGGGGCAGTGTTCCATTCTATTGTTCTTAGGGTCGCTATGAGTCAGAACCGACAGGACGCATCTAACAGCAGCAACAAAAAGATATCCTGATGTAACAGCAACAATTCAAAATCAAGCTTAAAAATAAGAAAACAGGAACAACTGGATTTCCACATGCAAAAATGAATTTGAACCCCTATGTCACACCAAAATGGATAATAGACCTAAATGTAAGAGCTAAAAGAAAACGTAGGTGTAAATTCTCATGACTTGGGTTAGGCAAAGGCTTCTTAGCTATAACACCAAAAGCACAATCAACAAAAGAAAAATATAAATCAATTTTACTCCATCAAAATTAAAAACTTTATTACTTCAAAGGACACCATCAAGAAATTGAAAAGAGAACCCACAGAATGGAAGAAAATATTTGTATATTATATATCTGATAAGGGTTTAATATCCAGAATATATATAC